>NW_012103277.1:1829894-1887394 GCF_000951045.1 Mandrillus leucophaeus | reverse complement strand
TGAAAAGAATGCATAATTTCTAACTTATCAGTTACATTTTTTTAAAGCAGATACACATAGATGCCCGCTTAATTAAAGAGTGATATTATCTTACTCCACCTAAAACAGTTGGCCTAAAAATTATGAAATAATTTGCATTATCAATGTTGAACAGAATAAAGGACCATGCAGTTTTAATATATGCATGAATAAGCTGATTCTTTCAGAAAGGATTTTTAAAAATGTAAACCTTAAGCCATGGACGTGTAAAAGAGCATCAATATAAGATTATTACTGGCAATTACATCAGATGTCTCTGAAGAGTGTTCAGGCACATGCATAGAAATGAATATTATTCTGTCTTTAATTCCTTTGCTAGCATCAACAGCAGGTTGCTTATTTTCAGTTAATTATGAATTGCAAGATAAAAGAAACAGTCATATTTTTTGATAGAAAATGAGATTTTTATCATTTTCTATCTGGAAGATTCTGTAATTTGATATGACTGCTTTCAGAAGCACAACTTGCTGAAATTAAAGAAACTGGCTACCAACAAAACTGGAAAAGTGAGAAAATGTAGGTGCAGGGCATGGAGAGACTTCCTGAAATGTCTGATTTAGTACATAAGTACATTGCTGTAAGGATGTGTTGTATTGTGTTAACCCATGTGTCCCAAGCAAATAACATACATTTTGTTGTAAGGACAACTATTGCTTTGTATTACAAGTGGTTTCATGGAATAAATTACATTTGACCTATATAATAACACCATGCAATAGTTGTTATTATTACACAAAACAAGAAGCAGAAGAAGCAGAATTAAAGCAACAGTTTGGAGATTATTTTCTGTGTGCAAGATCCAGGACCAGAACTCAGGTCTTCTTTAGGTCAAAGCCTTTAAGGTTTCTTCCAGCCGAACTTTGAATGCAAATTAGAATAATTTTATATATTGATGTTTAGAAATATTTGTAAAAAAGTACATTGTTTTAAAAATTGTATGAAGTGTATGTAAAAACAGACTTATAGATGTGAAAATTTAAAAAAGATCTTGAATACTGTTAAGAACAAATAAAAATACTAAATGTTAAATATTACAGTAAAGAGCATTATTTCAGAAGATACAGGATTATAAATTGGCTACACTCATAAAATAAAACCCTCAGAAAACAAAAGAAATTGGTAGGTGATTTTATGATCACCTACTATAATTGGTAGGTGATTTCTGCTATGACACATCAGGTGAATAAAAAGTATAACTTAAGAAACCTTATATAAAGTTAATTCATAAAGAAAGTATATGTATATTTGCGTGTGCGTGTGTGTGAGAGAGAGATCAGAATATCAGAGAATCACCTTATTTCCTCATAAAAAAGATGACTTAAGAAACCTTACAGTTAATTCATAAAGAAGGTGTGTGTGTGTGCGTGTGTGTGTGTGAATGCGTGTGCGTGTGCGTATGAGAGAAAGAGAAGAGATCAGAATATCAGAGAATCTACTTATTTTATTTCCTGGCATCCTTAAGACAGTTACCCATATATTAGGCTATAGAGAGAAGCCTAATAGGATTTAAAGTTAACTGACCAAAAGGTCGTAAATAAAGTGGAAAGGGAGTATGTTAAGGGAGAAAGACTATTTATGATCTAAATTATGTACGTTTATTGATGTGGGTTTCCAGATAATACTTTCATTTTATAAACTAACCAGTATAGATATAACTAGAGCCAATATTCAAGAGACAAATCTTGGCATAACTTCAGTACCAGTGAGCAGTCATGTAGATGTGGATGTGCTTTTGGTACATTGAATGTTAAAAATATTAAATATGATCTCAGGTATGAATGTATTGTTTAAGTTATAAAGAACTGACTAGAATAGTAAATAGAAACAAGGCTCAAGTGGTTACCTCTAGGGAATATTAGTCATATGAATAATGGAAAGAGTAAACATGTTAGAGCAAAAGTTTAAAGAAGGCTGTTTGGAAAGTGTATAATGGGAATTAATTGTTCAAGTTGGGTTATTGGATCAATGACTTTTTAGAACGTCTTTAAAGCAATCTATCCACAAGTTTATAAAAACAAATTATGATGGAAAAGTACCAAATGTTATCTGAATCTAAACAAATTGGACCTTATTTCTATTCATCTATTCTAGTTTGTTCCTGATAACTCTAAACAATAAATTTATATCTCAGGGATCTGTGGAATTATAACAAAAGATACAGCATTAATTCATTGGATTCCTAGAAGAGAGTAGACAGAGGGAAGAGATTAAATAAATGACAAATAAATTGTGACAGAAATTTCCTAAATTTGCCAAAAAAGATGAAATGACAGATTGAAGAAGCTGACAGAAACTTCTATCCACAAATACTCAAAGAAACCTATACTAAAGCACATTATAGTCAAAATGCTGAAAAGTGAAGATAAGAAAAAATATTTTCAGACAAAAAGAAACAAACTAGCTTATGAGGAAAAACAATTCTAATGACAAAATATTTCTTCTGAAAATTCATGATTACAACAGTAAAGTAGAACAATATTTTTAAAGGAAGCAAGAAAAGAATTAACACAATATTCTATATCCAGTGAAAATAGTCTTTAGAAACAAAGGGCAAGTTGAATATTCTTCTTTTTAATTTTAATTTCTGGGATACGTGTGCAGAACATGTGGGTTTGTTACATAGGTACACATATGTGCCATGGTGGTTTACTACACCTATCAACCCATCATCTAGGTTTTAAGCTCCATGTGCATTAGGTATTTAGAACAGTTTTAAATGAAGCATTATCACCAGAAGACCAATGATAAGAGAATACCTAAAAGAATTTCACATAGAAAGGAAATGATAGATAAAATATCTGTAATATTAGCAAGAAAGAATAAACAATGGAAAGAGTAGTGATACGGGTAAATATGTTAGGTTCCCATCTTCTCTTGAGCTTTTTAAATTAAGGTTGAGAATTAAAGCACAATTATACCACTAGCTAATTTGTTTCAAATAGGCATAAGAATTATTCTAGATAAATGTAGCATAAATGGAAGTGGCTAAAAGAACATAGAGTAAGGTAAGTTTTTACATTTCAATGAAACTGCTGAAATTATGACACCAAGAGACTGTAATGAGTTTTGTGTATATATTACCTAGAACAACTAAAATAGGAATGCAAATATATATACTAAAAAAAATTATGAGTAAATTAAAATGAAATGCTGAAAAAATTCAGGAAAGACACAAGAATACAGGAAAAAATATACAAAACATAGATTAAAAAACATACAAAATTAAATGGCAAATTTAAGGCATACATATCAATTATTGTATTAAATGTAAGTGTCCTAGAAACACTAATGTCAAAAATTAGAAGAACTGATTGAAAACATGACCCAACTATAAGCTGCCCACAGAGAAAAAAATTCAAATAAATTGATGCAATTATGTTGAAAGTAAAAGAATGCAATATGTATTCCATGTAAACAAGAATCAAAAGAAAGAGGAGCAATACTAATATCAAAAAAAAATTGAAATCAGAACAAAGAAAAAATTTAAAGAGAGAAAGAGACTTTAAAATGATAAAAAGGTCAATTCATCAAGAACAAATAGCAATCCTAATGTGTATGCAGTAAGCAACACATCCACAAATATGAGAAGCAAAAACTTGCAGAACTGAAAGAAAAAAACAGACAAATCTCAAATTGTACTTTAGTTACTCTTCATCAGCCCTCTGTCAATAATTGATAAAACAAGTAGAAGACGGCAAAGAAAGAGAAGAATTCAACATCATCAACAAACAAGTTTTAGTTGACATTTATACAACTCTTCACCCAACAAAATACAAATTTACACGTGCTCGTAGAACATATACCAAATTTAACAACATTCTGTATCAGAAAGAAGCCTTAACAAAGTTAAAAGAGTTGAAATAATACAGGATGTATTCTCTGATAAAAGGAAACCAAATTAGGAATTAAAAACAAAGATAACAGGAGAATCTCTCAATACTTGGAAACTAAAACACAGATTTCTAAATTATCTGAGTCAAAGAAGTCTCAAACAAAATCCAAATGTGCATTAAACTAGTTTAATACAATATAATATATTTAAATATTTGAGACAGCAAAAACAAGGTTGAGAAGAGAACCCATAGCACTAATACTTATATAAAAAAAGAGAAAAAGTTTCAGACCAATAATATAAGCTCTAATCTCAAAAAATTAGAATGAGAAAGACAACATAAACCAGAAAGAAACAGAGAAAAAAAATCTAGATAATAGTAGAAATCAAAGAAATTGAAAACTAAAAAATGCAGAAAAATTGAGGACATGGGTAATTGAAAATACTCAATATAATTTAAACTCTATAACAACACTGGCAAAGAATAAAAAAAAAGACACAGATTTTAGTATCAGGAATGACACACGGGATGTCACTACAGACCATGCAGATATCAAAACTATAAAAAAGAAATACTATGAGTAACTCTATACACATATATTTGACAACTTAGAAAAAATTAAGCAATTTCTGAAAAGGCAGAAAATGCAACACACCTAATATGAAATCAATAACAGAATAGCAGCATAATATTAAGGGAATTGAATGTATAATTTTAAAACTTCCACAAAATACATATTCATAGCTAACTTCTCTAAAGAATATTGTCAATTATTTATTTATTTATTTATTTATTTATTTATTTATTTATTTATTTATTTAATTTTTGAGACGGAGTCTTGCTCTGTCGCCCAGGCTGGAGTGCAGTGGCATGATCTCGGCTCACTGCAAGCTCCACCTCCCCAGTTCACGCCATTCTCCTGCCTCAGTCTCCAAGTGGCTGGGACTACAGGTGCCCACCACCACGCCGGGCTAATTTTTTGTATTTTTAGTAGAGACAAGGTTTCACCGTGTTAGCCAGGATGTTCTCAATTCCCCGACCTTGTGATCTGCCAGCCTTGGCATTCCAAAGTGCTGGGATTACAGGTGTGCACCACCGTGCCCGGTCTGTGAAATGTTTAAAAGAAAATTAAGACCAATCTTGCCTAATCTTTTATAGAATAAATATGAGGGACTATTACTAGTTTATTTTATGAAGCTATTGTTACCCTGATACCAAAACCAAACAAAGGTAGAACAACAACAACAACAAAAATAAATAACCGAAGACCAATATCTATCATGAATGTAGACACAAGTCTTTAATGAAATATAAGCAAATGGAATTCTGCAACATATAAAAATAATTATACACTGTGATCAAGTGAGGTTTATTCAAGGGAAACACGGCTTTATTGATACTCTAAATCAATATATCTAATTCACCATATCAACAGGCTAAAGAAGAAAAATTACATGATCATATCAATTGATGATACAGTATTTTATAAAATTCAACACTAATTCACAATTTAAAAACTCAGAAAACTAAGAATAAAACGAACTTTTTAAAAAGAGATTATTTGAAGTATATAGGAGGATGTATTTTATATGAAGTATTATGACATTTTATTTTTTATTTACTTTTTATTATAGTTTAAGTTCTGGGATACATGTGCAGAGCGAGCAGATTTGTTACATTTGTATACACAT
Organism: Mandrillus leucophaeus; assembly: GCF_000951045.1. NCBI lineage: Eukaryota > Metazoa > Chordata > Mammalia > Primates > Cercopithecidae > Mandrillus > Mandrillus leucophaeus. The sequence continues at coordinate 1,881,831 of NW_012103277.1, read as the reverse complement.
GCCATGGTGGTTTGCTGCACCCATCCACCCGTCATCTACATTAGCTATTTCTCCTAATGCTATCCCTCCTCTACCCCCCTACCCTGCAACAGGCCCCAATGTATGATGTTCCCCTCCCTGTGTCCGTGTGTTCTCATTGTTCAACTCCCACTTATGAGTGAGAACATGTGGTGTTTGGTTTCCTGTTCTTGTGTTAGTTTACTGAGAATGATGGTTTCCAGCTTCACCCATGTCCCTGCAAAGGACATGAATTCATTCTTTTTTTATGGCTGCATAGTATTCCATGGTGTACATGTGCCACATTTTCTCAATCCAGTCTATCATTGACGGGCATTTGGGTTGGTTCCATTTTTTTGCTATTGTGAATAATGCTGCAATAAACATACATGTTCATGTGTCTTCATAGTAGCATGATTTATAATTCTTTAGGTATATACCCAATAATGGGATTGCTGGGTCAAATGGTATTTCTGGTTCTAGATCCTTGAGGAATCACCATACTGTCTTCCACAATGGTAGAACTAATTTACACTCCCACCAACAGTGTAAAAGTGTTTCTATTTCTCCACATCCTCTCCAGCATCTGTTGTTTCCTGACTTTTTAATGATCACTCTTCTAACTGTCATGAGATGGTATCTCATTGTGGTTTTCACTTGCATTTCTCTAATGATCAGTGATGAGCTTTTTTTCATATGTTTGTTGGCCACATGAATGCCTTCTTTTAAGAAGCGTCTGTTCACATCCTTCACCCACTTTTTGATGGGACTGATTGTTTTTTTTCTTGTAAATTTGTTTAAGTTCCGTGTGGATTTTTGATATTAGCCCTTTATCAGATGGACAGATTGCAAAAACTTTCTTTCATTCTGTAGGCTGCCTGTTCACTCTGATGATAGTTTCTTTTGCTGTGCAGAAGCTCTTTAGTGTAATTAGATCTCATTTGTCAATTTTGGCTTTTGTTGCTATTGCTTTTGGTGTTTTACTTCTGAAGTCTTTGCTCATGCCTATGCCCTGAATGGTATTGCCTAGGTTTTCTTCTAGAGTTTTTATGGTTTTAGGTTTTACATTTAAGTCCTTATTCCAACTTGAGTAAATTTTTGTATAAAGTGGAAGAAAGGGATCCAGTTTCAGTTTTCTGCATATTACTAGCCAGTTTTCCCAACACCATTTATTAAATAGGTTTTGCTTATTTTTGTCAGGTTTGTCAAAGATCAGGTGGTAGTAGATTTGTGGCCTTATTTCTGAGGCCTCTGTTCTATTCCATTGGCCTGTATATCTGCTTTAGTACAAGTACCATGCTGTTTCAGTTACTGTAGCCTTGTAATATAGTTTGAAGTCAGGGAGAGTGAAGTCTCCAGCTTTGTTCTTTTTGCTTAGGAATGTCTTGGCTATATATATTGGCTCTTTTTTGGTTCCATATGAAATTTAAAATAGGTTTTTCTAATTCTGAGAAGAAAGTCAGTGGTAGCTTGATGGGGATAGCATTGTATCTATAAACTACTTTGGGCAGTATGACCATTTTCACAATATTGATTCTTCATATCCGTGAGCATGGAGTGTTTTTCCATTTGTTTATGTCCTCTCTTATTTATTTTAGCAGTGATTTGTAGTTCTCCTTGAAGAGGTCCTTCACATCCCTTGTAAGTTGTATTCCTAGGTATGCTATTCCCTTTGCAGCAATTGTGAATGTGAGTTCACTCATTATTTGCCTCTCTGTTTGTCTATTGTTGGTGTGTAGTAATGCTTGTGATTTTTGCATATTAATTTTGTATCCTGAGACTTTGCTGAAGTTGCTTATCAGCTTAAGCAACTTAAGGATATTTCTGGCTGTGACGATTTTGAGGATTTTTGTGTCGATGTTCATTAGGGATATTGGCCTAAATTTTCTTTTTTTGTTGTGTATCTGCCAGGTTTTGGTATCAAGATGATGGAGGTCTCATAAAATGAGTTAAGGAGGAGTCACTCTTTTCCTATTGAGTGGAATAATTTCAGAAGGAATGGTATCATCTCCTCTTTGTACTTCTGTGAGAATTCAGCTGTGAATCTGTCGGGTCCTCAGTTTTTGTTGTTGTTGTTGTTGGTAGGCTATTAATTACTCTCCCAATTTCAGAACTTGTTCTATTCTGGGATCTGACTTCTTCCTCATTTGGTCTTGGGAAAGTGTATGTGTCCAGGAATTTTTCCATTTCTTTTAGATTTTCCAGTTTGTTTATTTGCATAGAGGTGTTTAAAGTATTCTCTGATGGTAGTTTGTACTTCTGTGGGATCAGTGGTGATATCCTCTTTAAAATTTTTATTGTATTTATTTGATTCTTCTCTCTTTTCTTCTATATTAGTCTGGCTAGCAATCTATCTGTTTTGTTAATCTTCTCAAAAAAAAAAAAAAAAAAAAAAACAAGTTTCTGGATTCATTGGTTTTTGAAGGGTTTTTCATGTGTCTATCCCCTTCAGTTCTGCTCTGATCTTACTTATTTCTTATTTTCTGCTATCTTTTGAATTTGTTTGTTCTTGCTTCTCTAGTTCCTTTGATTGTGATGTTAGGGTGTCAATTTTAGATCTTTCCTGCTTTCTCCTGTGGGCATTTAGTGCCATAAATTTCCCTCTAAACACTGCTTTAGTTGTGTCCCAGAGATTCTGGTACATTGTGTCTTTGTTCTCATTGGTTTCAAAGAACTTACTTATTTCTGCCTTAATTTCTTGATTTACCCAGTGGTAATTCAGGAACAGGTTGTTCAGTTTCCACGTAGTTGTGCAGTTTTGACTGAGTTTCTTAATCTTGAGTTCATCTAATTTGATTGCACTGTGGTCTGAGAGATTGTTTGTTACGATTTTCAGCCTTTTTCATTTGCTGAGGAATGTTTTACTTCCAATTATGTGGTCAATTTTAGAATAAGTGTAATGTGGTGCTGAGAAAATGTATATTCTGTTGATTTGGGGTGCAGAGTTCTGTAGATAATGTCACACACTGGGGCCTGTTGTGGGTGGGGGCCTGAGGGAGGGATACATTAGGAGAAATGCTTAATGTAAATGATGAGTTGATGGGTGCAGCAAACCAACATGGCACATGTATACCTATGTAACAAATCTGCACGTTGTGCACATGTACCCTAGAACTTAAAGTATAATAACAACACACAAAAAAATTCTGTCTCATTGACCTGTCTAACATTGACAGTAGGGTGTTAAAATCTCCCACTACTATTATTGGGTGGGAGTCTAAGTTTCTTTGTAGATCTCTAAGAACTTGCTTTATGAATCTGGGTGCTCCTGTATTGGGTGCATATATATTTAGGACAGTTAGCTCTTCTTGTTGCACTGATCCCTTTACCATTATGTAATGCCCTTGTCTTTTCTGATCTTTATTGGTTTAAAGTCTGTTTTATCAGAGACTAGGATTGCAACCTCTGCTTTTTTTCTGCTTTCCATTTGCTTGGTGAGTATTCCTCCATCCTTTAATTTTGAGCCTGTATGTGTTTTTGCAAGTGAGATGGGTCTCCTGAATACAGCACACTGATGGGTCTTGACTGCTTATCCAATTTGCCAGTCTGTGTCTTTTAATTGGGACATCTAACCTGATTACATTCAAGGTTAGTATTGTTATATGTGAATTTGATCCTGTCCTTATGATGCTAGCTGGTTATTTTGCCCGTTAGTTGATGCAGTTTCTTCATAGTGTCAATGGTCTTTACAATTTGGTATGTTTTTGCAGTGGCTGGCACTGGTTTTTCCTTTCCATATTTAGTGTTTCCTTCAGGAGCTCTTGTAAGGCAGGCCTGGTGTTGACAAAATCTCTCAGCATCTGCTTGTCCATAAAGGATTTTATTTCTCTTTCGCTTATGAAGCTCAGTTTGGCTGGATATGAAATTCCGGATTGAAAATTCTTTTCTTTAAGAATGTTGAATAATGGCCCCCACTCTTTCCTCTTTTCTGGCTTGTATGGTTTCTGCAGAGACACCTGCTGTTAGTCTGATGAGTTTCCCATTGTGGGTTACCTGACCTTTCTCTCTTACTGCCCTTAACATTTTTTCCTTCATTTCAACTTTGGTGAATCTGGCAATTATGTGTCTTGGGGTTGTTCTTCTCTAGGAGTATATTTGTGGTGTTCTCTGTATTTCCTGAATTTTAATGTTGGCCTGTCTTGCTAGGTTGGATATGTTCTCCTGGATAATATCCTGAAGAGTGTTTTCCAACTTGTTTTCATTCTCCCAGTCACTTTCAGGTACACCAATCAAAGGTAGGTTTGATCTTTTCACGTAGTCCCATAGTTCTTGGAGGATTCATTTTCTTCTTTTCCTCTATTCTTGTCCTCTCACCTTATTTCATTAAGTTGGTCTTCAATCTCTGATATCCTTTTTTCTGCTTGAACAAATTGGCTATTGATACTTAGGTATGATTCACAAAGTTCTCATGCTGTGTTTTTAAGCTCCATCAGGTCATTTATGTTCTTCTCTAAACTGGTTATTCTAGTTAGCAATTCCTCTAACCTTTGATCAAGGTTCTTAGCTTCCTTGCATTGGGTTAGAACATCCTACTTTACCTCAGAAAAGTTTGTTATTACCCACCCTCTGAAGCCTTCTTCTGTCAATTCATCAAACTCATTCTCCATCCAGCTTTGTTCCCTCGCTGGCGAGGAGTTGTGATCCTTTGGAGGAGAAGAGGCATTTCGGTTTTTGTAATTTTCAGCATTTTTGCACGTGTTTTTCCTCAACTTCATGGATTTATCTGCCTTTGGTCTTTGATGCTGGTGTCCTTTGGATGCGGGTTTTTTGTGGGTTTCTTTTGTTGATATTGATACTATTCCTTTCTGTCTGTTACTTTTCCTTCTGACAGTCAGGCCCTCTGCTGCAGTTCTCCTGGAGTTTGCTGGAGGTCCACTCCAGACCCTGTTTGCCTGAGTACCACTAGTGGAGGCTGCAGAACTGCAAAGATTGCTGCCTGTTCCTTCCTCTGGAAGGAAGAAGCCCCAAAGGGCACTCAATGATGCAGGGCAAACATGCAAAACTCAATTGTATATCTATATATTAGCAATGAACATGCAAATACTAACATTAGAAATGTAATACAATTTATGATGACTCAAAATATACTAAGGTATAAATCTAACAAAACATGTACAGCACTTGTATGTTGAAAGCTACAACATATTGATAAAAGAGAGCTAAAACAAGATCTCAATAGAGAGATATACTATATTCATGCATTGTATGATTAAACGTAGAAAAATATCTTTTCTCCCCAAATTGACATCCAGATTTAACTTGATTCATATCAAAATCCAAGCAAGTTATTTTGTAGATATAGGTAAGATTATTTTTTGGCAAGATTACTCAAGATCTGTAACAGGTAATACATTTTGAAAAGAATAATAAATTGCAAGCTATCAATATACCTAATTTTGAGACATTATTATTTGACTACAGTTAATGCAGATTGTGTGGTATTGGGAAAAGGGTATGTTCCTAGATTGACAGAATAAAACAGAGGACTCAGAAATGGATTCACACATATAAGCCAAACTGATTTTTGCAAAGTGTAGAAATAATTCCTTGAAGGAAAGTCATAGATTTATAGTCATAAAGTCATATAGTCATATGATGGAAGAGAAAGTGGACCTACACAGAAAAAATAATAAAATGAACCTCAGACATTCTTAATACATTACACAAAAATTGCCTCAAAACGGATCATTGTCTTAAATGTAAAACATAAGAGTATAGTATAAAAAGTATATATTTTAAAAAATATAGGAAAAAATCTTTGGGATTCATGACTAGGCAAGAATTCTTAGACTTGACACAAGAGTTGCTATATGTAAAGGAAAAATTGATAATTTGGACTTCATTAAAATTAAAAACTTTTTCCTACAAAAGACCATATTAAAAGGATAAAAGGATGAAAAGACAAGTTAAAGACTGGATAAAAATATTTGCAGCTACCTGTCTAACAAACCACTAGTATCTAGAGTATACAAATCCTCAAAATATTAGTAAAAAGTAAACACTCCATTTAGGACCTGTCAAAAGACATGAAAGGACATTTCACTGAAGAGGGTACACAGATAATAAATATATGAAAGCTATTAAACATTATTAGCCATTTGGGAAATATAAATAAAGATCACAATGAGATTTGATAAAAATCACTACACATTTATTACAATGGCTAAAAGAAAAAAATAGTGACAACACCAAACATTATCAAGGATGCAGAGAAACTGGGTCATTCATTCATTCATGGTGGGAATAGGAAATGATACAACCACTTTGGAAAATGTCATGGTAGTTTCTTTTAATAAATATATTTTTAATACTAATCTTGTAACTACCATAGAACTCAGAAATTTCACTCCTGAGTATTTAATTCAAATAAAATTTACATTCACACAAATATCTGTACATGAGTGTTTATAGCAGCTATATTTCCAATAGCCCAAACTAGAAACAACTCAGATTAATTTAAAAGGGTGAATGGTTAAATAAACTCTAGTACATCATACCATGTTATATTACTAAACTATAAAGTGGAATGAATAATTGATTTATGCAAACAACCTTCATGAATCTCCAGCAAATTATGCTGAGTCAAAAAAGCCATTCCAAAAATATTACATAATGATTCCCTGTAAATAGCATTCTTGGAATTGTACAATTATAAAATGGAGAACACATTACTGATTGCCAAGAGTTAAGGGAGGGGTGGAGGCAAGAGATAATTTAGTGTAGATATAACAGGGTAACATAAGGGATTCCTGTGATGAAAATATTATGTATCTTGATTGCATTCTGTCAATATCCTGGTTGTGATATTGTACTATAGATTTTCAAGAGGTCACCATTGGTGATATCTAGATGTATTAAATCTGTAGGACAGGTGGCAGGCTAAAATCTCAGGTATGAGATGCTGTAGTCGAGCAATTTTGTAAGTGCTTTACATGTATTAATTTAATTATTTTTCTCACAACACTTCTTGGTAGATTCTATCATTACTCACATTTTGGAAAATGTAACTCAGTTAGAAATTGGCTATATTATTTGCTCATGATACAAAAGCCACGATTTTCCAAAATAAAATTTAAATCTCTAGGATCTGAATTTTTAAACACAGTGTCACACTCTCATTTATAGCACGTGTTTAGATATTTTATTCATAACTCACTCTAAAAGTATTTTTATTATCCCATTTGTAGTTAATGATATGGCAGATACATTTGATTTTAATTCTGTCAGCATATTTTATATTTCCTTTTGTTACTGCTTTGTTGTTTTAAAATTACTCATTACATAGTCTATATTTCATTGTTTGGCTTATTTATAACTTGTTAATGTGTTTGTTTGGAAAGAAAAATTGATTAATATATATGTACGGTTGTTATATAAAACATGTGGTTCTCTTTCCATTTTCATGGCTTAGAAGTTATTTGCCTAGGTACAGTGGCTCATGCTCATAATCCCAGCACTTTGGGAAGCCTAGTGGATAACTTGAGGTCAGGAGTTTGAGACCATCCTGGCCAACATGGTGAAACACTGTCTCTACTAAAAATACAAAAATTAGCCAGGCGTGGTAACTTGTCATCCCAGTTACTCTAGAGGTTGAGGCAGAAGAATTACTTGAGCCGGGAGGCAGAGGTTGCAGTGAGCTGAGATCATGCCACTGCACTGTAGCCTGAGTGACAGAACGAGACTCCATCCCCCGACAAAAAATGTTAATTAATGTTCTTTTTACTGTATTACAGCAAAAAAGATTCAGAACTCTAAGACAAAGACATAATTGAAAAAAATAAATACTTTCAACATAATCCCTGACTTTTACTTCAGAAACTATAAGTACTAATCAGATGTTACCAGTTTTGATTTCTTAACTTTTATTGCTGACACATTTGTTGCAAGCATCCATTATTTCTCAAGCCAGAGAGTAAGATGTAAGATCATGCAGTATATGTGTGCTGTCCATACTTCCCTTTTCCTACTTACAAACATGATCTCTTTGAGATAAAACAAATAAGTACTTATGGTTCTACGCTCTAGGAACATCAGTACTTTTCATTATGTTAGCTCTTATCCAATAACATTTACTGTTTACCTGGAGCTGTAGTTATTGTAGTACCATATGTTCTAGGTTACTTTTAAAAATAGAGAGTAAGTCATTTCTGAAGAAAAATAAAACATGTATTTATAAGTTTTAGATGCCTGGAATTATTATTTTAATATCATACTGTAAGAAAATCTTAGAATGAATTTTCTCAAGGAATGTAAATTTTTTTCAATGAAGTATAGATCAGGAGTTATGTAAAGAGTTAGCATATGCTGGGCGCGGTGGTTCATGCCTGTAATACCAGCACTTTGGGAGGCCAAAGTGGGTGGATCATGAGGTCAAAAGATCAAGACCATCCTGGACAAAATGGTGAATTCCTGTTTCTACTAAAAATACTAAAATTAGCTGGGCTTGGTGGCCCATGCCTGTATTCCCAGCTACTCCAGATGCTGAGGCAGGAGAATCACTTGAACCTGGGAAGCGGAGGCTGCAGTGAGCCGAGATTGTGCCACTACACTCTAGCCTGGCAACTGAATGAGTCTCTGCCTCAAAAAAGGAAAAAAAAAGAAAGAGAGCATCATCAATGGAGTGGATTATTTGTTTTTCAAAATAAATGTATAATCATCATTGTCCTTAAACACCATTAAAAAAATTATTTCTAATTTGCCTAAGGAATTCAAACATTGATTGTTAATATATTGTGATAGTGCTATGTTATCAAAAATGTAAACTAAATGTCAATTTTCACAAAAGTACTTTCACATTTTGCATTCTAATCACCATGATCATACATAATATGCTTTGACTGCCTCCTATATGCAGAATAATGCCATAGGTTCTATAGAGAAAACAGGAAAAATTAACATAACATTTTCCCCTTGTTCTCAGGATGCTTAAAATATTGATTACATACAATACCAATAGATGTTAAAATAATGAAGAAAAATACAATGAAAATATTGTTATTTGTTTATGTGAGTTTTTCAATATGTAGGCATCTTTATCAAAAATTATTTAGCATGCACATTTACGTATTCATTTATAAAACCTATATATGTACAACTGTATTAACATACGTATTTCATAAAAGATGTTCAACTTATAAATTAAAAGATAAAAATATAACAAATTATACAATATTTATATTTAGCTTTATTAATTCATTTTATGAGGTAGATCCTTATTGAATATAATCCTCCTGACTATTTTGAATTTTCAGACTGTATTTTAGCTAGGCTTGATGATTTTTTGTTGATCTTTTCAGATCTCATTTAATAAGTGTGACTAAAGAAGAGTACGTGAAGCACATCTCCTTGTAGTTTGTTTTTGTATTTCTTCTTATTATTATCTTCAATATCACGTAGTTTATCTTCAATAAACTACATATTTATAGCAATGCATTTCAATGTACTGGAATAAAATAAGAAGGGTCCGTTTCCAACTTCTACATATGATAGAATTCCTATTCATTTCTTAAGACGGATTGTGTACCACTTAAGATGCACAGTAATTGAATGTTTGATAGGCAGAAACTTTGACAAGAGAAGAAAATATGCAAAACTTTATTACTTTTAAATCATTTAATAGAAAACATACATACAAATTAAATTTTATTTTTTTATGTACTCTACTAAGTTACTTTTGCAACCACTGTGGCATAGAGTACCCATTTTGGTGACTAATGACATAGACTACAGATAAAATAGAGAAAAGGTAGATAAAATGGCATAGACTACAAATAAATTAAAAATACAGAAAAAAAGATAAATTCTGGCATAATTGGGAAAATTATTGCAAAGAACAAGGTGACAAAACTGAACACAGATAGATTGGTATAACTTAAAATTAGTGAGAAATATCTGAAGAATATTTAGTAATAAGTGCCACAGATATGAGTTAACGACATGCAAAAGAATGGTCTCAGTAAAGAAAACTTCTTGTTGTCAAGATAAGTTATCAAGTTCAATAGTTTTTCACAGCAAAACTTATTTCTCACTCACAACAACATTCTTTGCATGATCAGGTGACTGTCCAATGTAGCTGTCTTCCATGTAGTAACGCCACATTTAGTGTCATTCAGGTGCAACCTCAAAATTAAGAAGTACAGTTATGATAACTACTTTTAAATAAAAGAGCATAAATAATGAACCACTTCTGCTTAAATAGATATTTCTGAAAATTATGCATAAAAAATTTGCTTATCTTCAAAGTGGCACAGGAGTATAAGAACCCATGTCTCTTAATGAGGAGAAAACCCAGATTTGTTAGTGAATAATAATAATGTCTGAAGTCAAATATTCATGTAAATGATGGCAAATTGAGTTTTGGAACTTTATAAAAAAAGGTTGAGAATAAATAAAGATAGAACACCAGAAAACAATGAACAACAATGGAGGAAAGTTCTAAATTCCTCTTTGTTTGAATTACGTTTTAATTAACTCATATAATACTGAAATTTATTATTTATTTTAGAATTTCATATTTGCATGAAACAACAACCACAGTAAGTCATATGCAAAAAATCCCTTCATATTTATTAATGGCATTACTACTCATAAGCAGAAAGGGAACATACTGAAGACCATTATGTTAGATATTATTTGCTGCTGTTAGTCCTGAATGTGAACACTGATGATAAATCTTTATGAACTGCAGATGAATCCAATCTGGAATTTAAAAGAGTTTTAATATCTGTCCATTAAAATGACAAATGACTTAAAGAGATTCGATGTAACAAAAATGGCATTAGCTCACAGCTGAGAACGTAGTACTAAGGAAAGTAAAAAGGTTCAACACCTCCAGATATATTTAACAGAAGATATTTCAACCTGTAGCATTTCTGAGAGTAAACTGTGCATCTAGACAGGACTGTTATTTGCTATGAAAAATATTATGCTTCAAATAAATTGAAGAGCTCGGAAGCGTCGTAGGAGTACATTACTTAGAAACTGCACCTATTATTTGGTATCAATACTAAAGCTTATGAAAATCTGACGTGTTTATTTCAATTTTCATATTAGAAAATCGTTCAATAGAAGCTATATCCTTTTTTGGAATTTTACAGCATTCAAGGATCTGTTTCTAAAATCAATAAACATGGACCAAACTTCTTCTTTTTTTTTTTTTTTTTTTTTCTGAGATGGAGTCTCATTCTGTCACACAGGCTGAAGTGCAGTAGTGTGATCTCTTCTCCCTGAAAGCTTTGCCTCCCGAGTTCAAGTGAATCTCATGCTTCAGCCTCCTGAGTATCTGCGATTACAGGCATATACCACCATGTCCAGCTAATTTTTGTATTTTTAGTAGAGACAAGTTTTCACCATGTTGGCCAGACTGGTCTCGAACTCCTGACCTCAAGTCATCCACCAGCCTCAGCCTCTCAAAGTACTGGGGTTACAGGGGTGAGCCACCACACCTGGCCTGAACAAACATTTTTAAATACACCTATACATTGTGTAATATAACAACTGTAATTATATTAAACAGAAACTGTTCCCCAAAATGGCTAAAAGTTACATAGACAACCATGTGCAAATTAAAATAAATATTAACTTATTAGAAAATTATCATCTCATATTTTTGTTGTTCTCTCAAAAGCTTTAATTACCTCATATATTTTGATTTAAATGATATTTAAATAGTAAAATAAATATAATGCCAAATGACTATAGTATCTAACTGATGTATACATTCAGATACTAAGTATTCAAAGCAGTCAGTTAGGTTGACTGGTTTGAATTTGAAGTATGTTACCATATGAAGTGTTAACACTGGGACTTAGTAACTCATGCTAGCTGGCAGAGTGATTTCCGGTCTAAGCATACTCATTTCTACATTCCTTTATGGCTACTCGTAGATGAATGATTCTCCAATTGAGAATTAATTTTAAAAGAGGGAATTAGTGAATGTAGATGAATAAGTGAAGAAAAATTATAAAAAAGCAGAAGTGAAGAATTTTGAAATGGAACTTTAGAATAGTTGAAGACTCTGAGAGAAAAGTTACTGATATCAGAAGGGATGGAAGGTGAAGAGATTTATTTTAGGTGTGGCTGAAGGTGAACCACACATTGCTGCAGTCTTTATATCTGAAACTTAGTGGAATCTAGAAGGCAAAAGCTAGGTATAAAGTAGGATATATATTCAGTACAGAGAATAATAGACCAAAAGAAAATATTAGTACAGACATCAGCTGAAATAAAATGAAATACATTTTAAAATATTTCTTTTCTTTTTACAAGTGAAACTTATAATTTATCTATGTATTTACATAATTTACAATCTTTAAGCAATTGTCACATCAATATAGACTGCAACTTTACATCTGCTAAGCAACAGATACTTGTTTTTCCCCACCAAGATACTTGAGTTAAATAAAAAATTGACAGCATTTATACCACTTTCTTTACTTTCTCTCTTCTTCCTCTTTTTAGACCATTGCTAGGCAACTTAGAATATATGAAATTCAATTTATTTCAGGCAACTTCTCTACCATCACCATGTTGATCATTTCTACAGCAGAAGGCAGAAATAAATTTTACCAAATTTCTAAAAGAATATGAAAGTTTAGATGTACAAAGAAACCCCTAACATCTAAAAAGTTGATTTAATATTAAGAAAAAAATAAAACAAAATGATGACTTCCACTTCAGGCAAGATAATATAAGGGATTAATTTTACCATCTAAAGTTTACCAACTTTACCACACCAACAACAAACTAGACGAAATCTATGAAATCAATGGCTTTCCCTGGAAAATAGTTTAGAAACAGCAGAGTTCACTGAGGGAAAGGAAACAACCAAGATGAGCTCCACAAGTGTACCATCTAATTGCCTAAGACAGTTTCCAGGCAACAACATAAAGAAGAAAGCCAGTATAGGTTCCAAAGCTCTTCCTGAGATGAGGAAACAGATTTAAGTGCTTGGGGAGGTAAAGGGAGTAGACATCGAAGAAGGGCAGAGTCTCAGAGAACTGTGCAGAGAGATTCACAAATGTATTCAGAGTTCATGTCTTCAACTCAGTACTGATAAGGATTCCGGGAAAAGCATCTGGAAACGAGCAGATAAAATAATCCCCAGAGATCACAGGAGATTGGGAAATGTCCTTACTTTCACTATTCAGAGCAGAAAAACATCCAAACAAGCAAGGTATCAAACGGGGTCTTTATATTGGTATTGCCTGAGTGGTATCGTCAGATTAGCCACACATTAAGGTTAATCTGTTAGGACTCACCTAACAAAGCTGAAAGGCAAGGCTCAAATGAATTTAACAATTTACACCCATCCAACATTTACACTGCATCCAAGAGGAAAGCTAGAAAGTATCAAAAGAATGCCAAAAAAAAAAAAAAAAAAAAAATTCCAGTGCCTGACAATGTTTGATTTATAATGCCTAGAATCAATAAAAAATGGCAAGTATCCACATAAGCAAACATATTGAGGAAAAAAGCAATAAAAAAACCCGGATGTGAACATATAACTGAATTAATATTAATGAGCATTAATACAGTTATTATAAATATGCTTTATGTGTTTTAAAAGGAAAAGGAAAGCAAGTGTATGATATGAGATTTGGAAGGTATAACTAGACCCATATTGAAAATTTAGATGTGAAAAACAGCAAGTCTTAGATTTAAAAAATACACTTGATAGAATTAACACTATGTTGCATAAAAAATTTGTGATTATGAATGCTTAGTAATAGAAACTACTCAAAATGAAACAAAATAAGGAAAATGTTTAAAACTTTACTACCAGTGAAGCATGAGACAACTTTAAATGTCCTACTATAAATCTAACTGAAGTTTCAGTAGGAGGGAGAAGAGCAAAGAAAAGAATTGAGAAAAATAAATGCAAAAAAATTTAATTCAATGAAAACCATAAACCCACAGATTGAAGCTTAATGAAACTCAACCAGAAAATAAAGTACTTAAAATTAGAATAAATGTAAAAATACTTAAAAGTACACAGAGGGAGAAAAGATAGTCTACAAACAAAACAAAAAGGTTAAGAATGAGAGCAGACTTCCCATCAGAAAAATTGCAAGTCAGAATATAGTGTAATAACATTTTGATGTAAGGAAAAACAAAATGTCAAGCTAGAATTATAATCCAGCAAACATATTCTCCTAAAACAAAAGGAAATGGTTTTTTAGGTTTATAAAAACAGAAAAAAAAATATTCTCAGACAAGTAGAATATGAAGTGTACAAAGAAGTCCTCAGGGATATAAAAAATAATAATAATAATGGCGGATAGAAAACTTATCTACCAAAAACGTGAGAGCTAACTATTTAGTACACGTGGACACAAAGATGGAAACAATAGACGCAGGGCTTACCTTAGGGGAGAGGGTGGAAGGAGGGTGTGGATCACAAAACTACCTATCAGGCACTATTCTCACTACTATGGGTGACGAAATTATTTGTAGACAAAACTCTAGTAACATGCAATTTACTCATGTTACAAACCTGCACATGTACCTTCTTAACCTAAAATAAAAGTTGAGAAAAGGAAACTAAATGGGACAAATAGAACAAATAACAAGGTGATAGGTTTAAATTCAAAATTCAAACATAAACATGTTAGATGTAAGTTTTCTAAACACCACAATTAACAAGTAACAGTTTGTATAACAACGATACAGCTGTATGTTGTCTATAAAACACACATTTTCAATGTAAGGACACAGACAGTTTAACAGTAAAAGGTAGAAAAATATACCATGCTAACACCAATACAAAGCAAACAGGTATGTCTATGTTAATTTCTGACAAAGTAGAACTGACAGCAACATATAAACTAGTAATAAAGAAAGTCATTTCATAAAGATAAAGGAATCATTTTGTTAAGTGTCAAGTGCAGACAAGGATGTGGAGAAACTGGAACTCTGATTCACTAATGCTGAGTACTTAACATGCTGCTGAAGAAATTAAAATGAGGAAAACTGGCACTATAAAATAAAGCTGAATGTATATTTTATGACAGAGCTATTGCTATCCAAATATATTAATTTATTGAGCTGTATAATTATTTATCTATTTTTATGTAACATATATAAATGAAATAATCTCATTTTTACTGATGATAAAATCCTTTATAGGACATAGATATCTTCTGAACATTAGGAGAATAGTATATGTGTAGGTGGTTGATTCTTTTTTCTCTTCCCGAAGTATGAGTGTAAATAGTAATGTTGCATTTTCTATGAGAAGAATTTGTTCTTGTCTAAGTTCCTTGAAGGGATGGCATTGTCCCTGTATGGATAAAGGTTAAGAAAAAATAAATATTAGGATGTAACATGTGTTTTCAAATCATTTGACATTTGTAGGGAAGTCATGTTTCTTTACCTCTCTGGAAGTTCTGTTGAAGAAAGATGACCAACTGAAAAAGTATGCAGATTTCAACACTGGGTTGCAGGGCTTATGGAAATCTTGAGATTGTTTACCTAGAAAATGGACCCAAAATATAACATCAAAACATAAAAAAGGGGCTAGAGTGCTCAGAGATAATCAGAATGAATAGCCCAAAAAATGTAAATTTTTATTTATACAGTAATGAATACATATGGCTAAATAGGTTGGCCCCTGAGTTTATGGTATGGAAAGATAAGATTGCAATATATTTTCCCAAGGGTTGGAGATTAGGAAAACTGCCCCTACAACACTTGAGGTTGGGAGTAATTTTGCAACAATTACATATTTTCTTTTCTTTTTCTTTTTCCTTTTTTTTTTTTTTTTGAGACATAGCCTTGCTCTGTTGCCCAGGCTGGAGTGCAGTGGCACGACCTCGACTCATTGCAAGCTCCACCTTCCAGGTTCACGCCATTGTCCCACGCCCGCCTAATATTTTTTTTCTCTTTTTTTTGTGTGTGTATTTTTAGTAGAGACGGGGTTTCACCATGTTAGCCAGGATGGTCTCGATCTCCTGACCTCGTGATCCGCCCGCCTCAGCCTCCCAAAGTGCTGGGATTACAGGCGTGAGCCACCACGCCTGGCCTAAATTTGTCTTTCACTCTTAATAACCTAGATATGGTTTGGATCTATGTCTCCACCTAAATCTTATGTCGAATTGTAATTCCCAATGTTGGAGGTAGGATGTGGTGGGAAGTGATTGGATTATGGATGTGGAATTCCCATGAATGATGTAGTAATACCCTTGGTACTGTGTAATGAGTGAGTTCTTATGAGATCTGGTTGTTTAAATATATGTGGAACCTTCTCCACCTTTCTCTTGGTCCAGCTCCTGCCATGTAAGATGCCTACTCCTGCTTTGCCTTCTACAATAAGTAAAAGCTCCCTGAGGTCCAGAAGCAGATGATGACATGCATTTTCAAAAGTCCGTGGAACCGTGAGGCAATTAAACCTATTGTCTTCATAAATTACCCAGTCTTAGGTATTTCTTTATAGCACTATGAGAATGAACTAATACAGACCCTTATGATTAATTGGATCCCGCTGGACAATCCAAGAAAATCTCCCCATTTTAAAATTGGTTGATTGACAAATTAAATTTGATTTACAAGAGTAATGTCCCTTTGACATGTAGCATAATACATTCACAGACCCCAAGGGTTAGGACATGACATCTGTGGAAGATCATTCTTATACCCAGCACACATAGGGTATTCACTACTTTGTTAAATTTACTAGAAACAAGAAAACTACACAAAAATATATAAGGACGTGACAATTAAGGCAAACTTTAAGCAATTTCATGAGATTAAAATTACTGTGGAAATAATGGAGAAAATCCAAAAAGAAGTCTACAGTTAGTCACAGAGAGATGAGCACTATCCAAGAACAACTCATCAATAAAAGAAAAATCATAAGACTCTTAAAATGAACACAGACTAGACTTTGCTCATTGTCCAGTCCCAGCAATTGTAGGTTCTCACAATATTTTCAATTATGAAGACATGGGAAATGATAGCAGATAAAGAATCCAATAAACTTATATAACTTGTTTTCTGTTGAAAAGTCTCTATGTGAGAAATGACTTGCCTGGTCACACTATAAAATAGAAACCCATTTCCCCTGGGTATCTATCATTTTAACACTTCTCAATATTTTTTACATAGTTGTTCACCCTTTATATAATATGTATTTTTATGTATATTTGCTTATAGTCTTTCTGTATTACTAAGGTATAAATCATATCCGGACAGAAGTTTTATTTTTCCTCTGCTTTATTCCTAGAATACAGAAAGTGCCAGAAATACAATAGGAGTTTGGTAAGTATGTGTTTTATGAATGAATGAAAATTATCCTATATAAGTTTATGTAACATGTTAAACCTATTTTCTTTATAAATTACCCAGTCTTGAGTATTTCTATATAGCAGTTTGAGAATGGACTAATACAGACCCTTATGATTAATTGGGTCCACTTGGATAACCTAAGAAAATCTGCCAACTTTAAAATTGGTTGATTAACAAATTTAATTTGATCTACAACAGTAAGTAATATTCCTTTGACAAGTAATATAATACATTCATAGACTCCAGGGGTTAAGACGTGACATCTATGGGGGACCATTATTATGCCCACCACAAATAGGGTGAGCATAATACATTCCTGGAAGAAACATTTCTCATGAATCCATTCAAGTCTCAGTGCAGTGGCCATAAATGTGTGTCACTCAGATCTCCATCAAGAGATGACTACAGCTCTGGGTCTTGACCCTTTGGACTCGTGATTGCAGCTCCATTCATCATTGCAACTGCACCATGGTAACAACTTTCTCAGGCTGCTTCCGGGTCATGACTGGACATGAAGGGACACCCCTGCTGGTCTATTTCTACCAATCTCACAATTATTCCAATTGGCAGCCTTTGCTAGTGGACTTATCATCAGACTGTTAAAAACTTCCTCAAGAAAAACAAAAACAAAAAATAAAAACAAAACAGCAACCAAAAAAAGCCCTGCAATCAAAAACTGCTCCTACCCAAACCACCATTCTTATGCTCCCTCACAGTTCTGAGAATTGTGTTATCATCTAAATGCTTTTCCTAATTCTTCTTGCTCCCTTCCAATATGTGTTTCCCCAGAATTT
This sequence comes from Mandrillus leucophaeus, assembly GCF_000951045.1. NCBI lineage: Eukaryota > Metazoa > Chordata > Mammalia > Primates > Cercopithecidae > Mandrillus > Mandrillus leucophaeus. The sequence continues at coordinate 1,863,757 of NW_012103277.1, read as the reverse complement.
CCTCTAATAAATCTCTTGCATGCCTAATTCCAAGTTAACATCTGCTTCTTTGAGGACCCCAAATGCATAACTGGTACTGAGTTGGGGTTCTGAAAAAACAGCAGTAAGTTGGAATTTTGGAACTAACTCACTCATCGTTCAGCTGAAAGAACTGTCTTGGAATATGAGGCATAGTTAGTCCCTGGCATAAGATGGCAACCACAATGCTGAAGATTTCACCAATGTTGGCCTGGGAAAACATCCAAGAAGGAAAGTGTTCTTGCTGATATAATGAGCCAGACGTGTAAAAGATATGCAGGAAATAGTACTTACAAAGACATCAAAGTTGGCTGATTATTACTAAGTGGGATTGACACTAAAGAAGGATAATGACTAACTGAGGGCAGTTAAATAGTTAAGGCTAGGAGAGGCAGAAGGAATTGTTGATAGATTGCAAAGAGACTGATATCTTGCAATGGATATCAGAGCTTATTAGCAGATACACGAGTTAATAGAATTGAAGAGCTCCAGATATGTTACATTCTGAGTTAATGTGGTTATGTTATGCTAACTAAGGTCAGAGCCCTGAGGAGGAAAACTGGCACCCTAAACTATGAGATAGGAATATCAAGATAGATATTCTTAAAAAATTTGGCTCTCTAGGCTCCATGAATACTCAGCTGTTACAGGAGTGGCCTATTTCTTTCATATAATACAAGACACTGTCAAGCTTTCTCATATACAATGAGAAAAGGTGCCCCCCACCTGCGAGCAAGACCATGCCATTTACAGCAGTTATTTTATACCTTTTGAGAGACAGCTCCTGGTGTGTAAGTGGAGTTTTGTGGACAAGCAACACTTAACTCTGTGGCACCACATAACCATGACTCCAGAACTGCTCATTGCAAGCTGAATCTGCTATATCCAAGTCAGAAAGTTTGGGGGGCATTTTGTAATGTCTGAAAAGCTTATTATTACTAGCATTATGATAAACTATGAAGACATTTATTGTTCAGAAATGCATAACAGCATATAAAGATGAAACATGTTTTTAATATTTTACAAAATAGTTCAACAAAATAAGAGAGGAAGTAAATATGATAAATTCAAACAATTATTAAATTTGAAATATAATTGTTGAAAATTTTTCAAAGGCAGAAAGTCAGAAAAGTATTTTATTACTAGTATGTAATCATTATATAAAAGTAGGAGCTTAATTATTAAATAATTAGCACTTAGAATATGTTGATCAGCGAATATCTTAGAAATACTGCCTAGAGGCTGATCTCTGTCTATATATTATAGGCATTGATATTTTACAATATAAATAAAATATATACACTCTAATGATAAAATGGATGTTAGAGATGGTTTACTTCAAATACATGAAGCCATACAGTCTCATGTATGGCCATATGTTTATTATATTTTTATAACAAATGTCTTTAATGTTTCTAGGGTCTGTGCAATATAGGAATTCCATATAATTTGAATAAATTACCTAGATTCATTACTTTGGCTTCTGTGGGTTTTACCAGTAGTCATCAACATATTAGAATGTCTTAAGCCTAAATGTCTGAAAATGCTTATCTTAATGTATTTTAACATTAAAATAGTCTGTGTTTAATGGCAAGGCAGCACATATTAATGTAATTCTCTTGACTTATATGCAATTAGGATATATTTGCAATAGAAACTACTAAATAAACCAAAATGATTTAATGTGATATTGATTTTAATATCTCAGCTTAATGAAAACTTCTAAAAGTTTAGAAAATGATATAATTAATTAAAAATGTTTAATTCTAATAGCTTCTGAATCTATGAGATATTTCAAGATGCTATAATAAAACTGTGATTTAGAAATGTGAATGAAGTGCAAACAGGCATCTAGTGTCACCTATTTTGTTGTACAAAGCATTCTAGAGCCCAGGCAGGGCCATGATGCAGTATACACTACAGAGAAATGGTGAACAATCTACCTGCTGCACTTATTGAAACTACAGGCTAACGCTAATTACTGGAGAGGCTTCTTCTCATCTCCAATTTAATCATGCATTAGCAGAAGAATTTCAGAGCCAGAGAGGGGTCTGTACTCTGTTCACATATATGCATTTTCCATGTATTTAGTTTTCAAAAATCTATCTCATGTCAGGCACTATGATTGTTTCTTGATAAAAAGGAGTGGATGAATCCAAAAGTAGCATTCTGTAGGAAAATGACGGAAAAAGAAACTGAAATATTGAAAGTCTAGCATTATTTTTTTAAATCCTATTATGATCATTGGATATGGAGATGTGATATTTCCTTTTGTTGTCTTAATAGGTGTTATATGTTCTGTATGTGTAAGGGTCAGATATAAATAATACAATTATATATTTGCTAATCCTCATACATATAAATGGAATTAAAAATACTAAGTACATATATATGTTTTAGTTTGAGAAAATCCTTTACAACTTTCATGGAAGATAGTAAGAAAACCAGTTTGGCAGAAGTCAAACTTCAGATGCTTTTTCTGGTTTTCTAGTCACAAGTCCTGGTCTACATGTGCTTTATAACTTATCTGAATCTTGGTTCTTAGACTTTATTTCAGTCTACCTCTTTATTATTAACATCACCTATTTCAAAAACAATACATAAACTCTTTTTTTTTCTTAGACCTACAGTCAGCGGAAAAACAAAATACACACACACCCCCCACCGATTTATCACTTATTTCAAATACAATATGTGAATACTTTTTTCTTAGACCTACATAGTTGGTGGCATAACAAATACACTCCCCCCGACATATGTGTATATACTAAACAAAGAAAAAAAAAGCCAATAAAAAACCCACAATATTTGCAAAAGACAGAGAAAATAATGCATACATTGAAAAAATACATTGCAGAAAAAAGAAAAGCATCCAAAGTTATTAACTGTCATGGCAAAATAGATACATGTGAAAAATAAGTCAATAGATTGTAGAATCAAAGGGGAGATTCGCGTACACATATTTGACAATTCATTTTATAGATAATGAGATTGTGATTTTGGTGTTTTTCCTGAGCTATTTATACACCTATTTGGTGGTAGACTTGGAGTCCTAGTGATAATCTTTTAGCGTAAATATTTTTGATATTTTTCCTTTAGATTAAGTAGGATCTAGTTTATAATTTCTTATTTGAGACATTATAATATAAAAGTATCTTATCCTTTAAACTGGTAGTTTTAGACAATTATAGAAACTGATAATATTGAGGAAACAAGATTTTTTTATTCTTCACTTGATAAGCTAGGGAAAATTTTAGGGTTACATGACTCAAAAAGCTGAGTCATTTCAGAATTAAAGCACATTTTGAAAAAAGAATGTGAGATTCTCTGAATTCACTAGGCTCTAATGAGGTTAGACTAGCAACTAATAGAACATAATTTATTTGTTACAAATTCTATTAACAAGTAATAATACCAGTTACCATAAATAAAGAAATCATCAACAAATAATGGTGTCTATATGCATTATATATCTATTATGAAACACTGTGAACTGTAAACCTTATGCCTTGAGCTATGACAAAATCAATTTTACATTTTATAAAAGCACTCTGATAGTCAATTTAAAAGAAGAAAACAAATTCCAGATAACTGGTCAGTAGGCTTCTGGAATAACATAGGAAAAGAATGGAATAAACCTGAGCTAAGGCAATAGCTGTAGGGATGAAAAAATTTGGTTTAATATACAAATGATATAGATTTGAGTACTGACATAGAAATGGAATACTTAGAGCTAGTGCTGAGGAAAGAGTCCCAGAAGTTGCAGATTTGTGAATGATACACATGGATACAGAAGTATATCGGGGTGGACAAGATTTCCTAGGGGTAAGCAAAAAGACTGAAGACAAAAATAGGCAGTAGATTAGAAGGAAAAAAAGACAAAGAGGAGGAAAATCAGGATGTTGTATCATAGAAACCAGCAGAATATAGAAGTATAAAAAGGATGGACGTATAAGAAGGAAGGAGATGCCAGTTGTCAACTTTTGTTAACACTATGCCATCTGAGGCACTGTCCCTCCAGCCTACCACCTTCTGCTACTAGATTATGACATAAAATCCTCCGATTTAAAATACCTCAATACCTTAGTCCATATAACACATTTTAAAATCATTAGGTTTCAGCTCAGATTTTCTATTGCTGTGTTATCTTTGACTAATTTTTATAACTTCTGTATTCTCCATTTTTCTTTTCTGTAAAATGTGATTACTTTATTGAGAAAATACAGATATTTATTATCAGAATGATAGCATGTCTTATGCAGTGCTTGGTATTAAATACATGGTAAGCCTTGAAGAGTCAGCAACTATTTAATGATTATTAACATTTATCTGACATTTATTTGGCATTTAAGGCCATCTGGGACTTGCACCCATCTACTTCTTTAGTCATCTCTTGCTCTAATAACCATTATACTATGTTACAACAATTTTATCTCCTATTTTCCCCTCAATGCATTATTAATTGAAATTTTGAATCAATGGTAACTTTTCAAACATGATATCACCAGATTACTATTATTATATTAGTAGATTGAAGAATTAGAAGGCATTTTTTAATTAGAAACACACCCATCTATACCTGTCTTCTCTTTAATGTTATTCATTATGTTATGTTTGAAAATTATCACAGTAACTAAATTGTTACTGGAGTCTAGGGAAGAGGAGGTAAGAGATAGCTGTTCTAAATGCCTTAGTCCATTCAATGAGAAGATGAATCGTTATTAAAAGCTGCTGATTGAGCTCTGTAACAATAAGTTATGAATAAAAATGTAATTTTTCTTGTATACAAAAGAATTCCATGGGAACTTGGGTTACATTTAATTTTATTGAAATGTTTCCAATTATGGCAGGAATAAAGTAAGAAAAATACCAGTGAGACTTTCAAAAGATATTTAATATGGAGATGTTGTCACACAGAAAGAATGCAAAGGCCCCTCATGATATCAGAAAGATGAGTTGTTAAAAAACAAATTTGTCCTTTAAATTGCACAGCTCAAATAAATAAACTTGAGGAGAATAATACAGTATTTTCTATGTACAAAATTTTTTTTAAATATACTATTTATGTATGTGATACAGTAATGAGGAATTACTGTTATCTTAGTAAATTACTAGAGTAAATCAAGGAAGATAATTTGAATTTAGCACATATCCTCAAAAAAATCCATGGTGGATAACAATATTTAATCAGGGCAGTTGATTACGTTGTTAGACTCAAGTATTCAACAAAACTATTTGGGGGATATATATTCTTTTAAAAATATTTTAAATTTTGAATTATCTTTATTTGTTGACAGCCTTTAGAAATACTTCAAAATTTACACAAATGGAAATCTTCAACTCCACTTATTTATATCTGCTTTAATTCTTTCAAAATTACCCTTTACTTTTTAGAATATAAGTTTCAAACTTTTAAAACATTTACACTTATTTATTTATTCTTTTTGTCATTATTTTTAAAGGACTTGTTTTCTTAATTTTACCTGACAATTATCAGTGCGAGTATATAGAAATGCAATTAGTTTCATATAACCTCGTATTCTGCTAACTTATTGCACAAGTTTATTGGAACATAGTTCTAATAGTAATATACTAATAGTAGATTTATTAAAAGTTTTTATATAAAAATACGTGATCTATGACTAGAAATAGTTTTTCTTCTCCTTTTACAATAGAGAAGACTTTTTTTTTTTTTCATTTTCTTGCTTAACTTCCCTGGCTAGAACTTCTAGTTCAAAGTTAAACAAAGTTAAACACAAGTATCAAGAGCAGGTGTTCTTATCTTGTTTCTGATCTTAGAGGGAAAGCATTTAGTTTTTATCATTAAGGTGCAATTTTAATTTTGGATTTTTCATAGATGTCTTTTATCAGATTGAGAATATTCCCTTTTCTTTCTTATTTATTGACCGCTTTATCATAAATGTTGGGTTTTGTCAAATGCATTTCTGTTTCTAAACAAGATAGTGTGGATTTGTTATTTTTTTTTATTATTCACATGATGTTTTGTACTATTTGATTTTCAGATGAGAATTCAACCTTGCATATGTGGAATAAAAAACAGTTTTTCATAGTGTTTGATCTGTTTTATACGTTGTCATGTTCACTGCACTAGTACTTTGTTGAGGATTTTTATGTTTATATTTATTCATATGAGATTCTGGCCTGTGGTTTTCTTATAGTATCTTTGTCTGGTTTTAGTATCAGGGTAATACTGGCCACATAGAATGAATTGGAGAGTATTCCTTTCCCTCATCTTCATTCTTTGGAAGAGTTTGCAAAAAACTAGTATTAATTAAAAAAAAAAAAAAAAAACATCGATTTTTATTCATTTGTTTCTTTGTTTAGTGGCTTAGCATATGATTTATCTTGGAAAATGTTTCATGGATATTCTGCCATTTAGGAACAGCACATTTGAGTGCTCAGTCTATGTTTGTATTATTGCTCAGCTTCTAAATCCTTTTTGATCTTCTACCTAGTTCTATTCATTACCAAAAGTGGGGTACTAAAATCTCTATTACTTCTGAAATGCCTATTTCTCCTTCATTTCCTACTGTCAGTTTTGTTTTAGGTATTTTGAAGGTCTATTGTTAGGTTCATATATGTTTATAATTATTACATATTGCTGATAGACTCTATTGTTGTAAATGCCTCTTTTTATCTCTAGTAACATTTTTTGTTTTGAATTTGATTTTGCCTGATATTAGTATGGAAACATAAGATGTCTTATGATTGTTTGCATGCCATAGTTGGATCTAATTTTGTTATCCAGTGTGAGAATCTCTGCCTTTTCATTGATTACTTAGTCAATTTACATGTAATGTTATTATGTGTATATTTAATAGTTGTATTTACATCAGCCATTTTACTCTTTTATGTTCTCTGTGTCTCATGTCTCTTTTGTTTCTGTATTCCTTATTTTTTTATTTTGTGCATTAATTGAATATTTTACAAAGTAGCATTTTAATTTTTAAATAACTTTTTCAACTATATTTTTAGAAGTTGTTTTCTTAGTGGTTGCTATAGAGCTTACAATGTATCTCTTAGCTTATCAGGATCCACCTCAGATTTATATTGACTTAATTCCAGCAAGGTATAGAGACATTTTTTCTATATAGTTTTATTTTCTTTTACACATTTTTGTGGTAATATTGTTAAAAATATTGTATCTATAAATGTTATAAAACCAATACTATATTGGTATAATTATTAGTTTATATAATTTTAAGGCTTTTATAAAAGCTTAGAGAGGAAAGGGAAGAAGCATGTATTTATAGAATTTGTTATGTTAACAATTTTATTTACCATTTCAGGGTTTATTCTTTGTTTGTTTCTTTTTCCTTGTTTATTTGAGTTACAATCTGATGTCATTTCCTTAATCCAATGCAGCTTTGCTCCCACTTACCTTCATTTGCTGTTGTTAGGACATATACTACCTTTCTACGTACTATAGGCTCAAAAATGCAATTATATATATTTTATACTATATTTTAATGCATTAAAAGAGTAAGAACACAAAAGGTGAATTTGCACTATCTTTATAATTGCATAATTACTTTTATTGGTTTTCTGCGTGTGTGTGTGTGTATTCAAATCTAGAATCAATTCCTTTCAGCATGATGAACTTTCCTATTTTTTTTGTTAGACTGGTCTGCTAAGAATAATTCTTTCAGTTTTTGTTTGCCTGGTTATATTTTCATTTTACTTTCCTTTTTGAAAGATAATAATACTGGATAAAGGGAGTATACTTTCCTTTTCTTCCGAGCAATTTTAATGATATCTCATTGACTTCTGGCCTCCATTTCTGATGAGACGTCAATAACCTTTTAGGGGTTCTCTTGTATGTGATGAGTCATTCTTATCTTGCTGCCTTCAGTATTTTCTCCTTGTGTTTGAAGTAATTTTAAATTTGATGTTTCAAGTATTTTGGATTTTGTACATTTTAATAGGTATATAGTGGTATCACATTTTTGTTTTAATTTGTAATTCTCTAATGACTTATGATGTTGAGCATCTTCTCATATGCTTACTTGTCATGTGCATATCATTCCTGGTTTGGTGTCTGTTTAGATCTTTGACCAATTTTGAATTGAGTTATTTGTTTTCCTATTGCTAAATTTAAAGTCTTCTTTGTATATTTGGAGATCAGTCATGTATCAGATATATGTTTTCCAAATATGTTTTTCTAATTGGTAGCTTGCCATTTTCAGAGCAGAAGATTTTAATTTAAATGGCATACAACTTATCAATTATTTATTTTATGGATTATGCTTTTGTTATTTTATCTAAGAACTCTTCACCAAATCCAAGACCACCTATATTTTCATTCATTTTTTAATTTATTCATATACATTGACAAGTAAAATAATATATATTCATGGTGAAAGACATGATATATCATATATGTATACATCATGGAATGACTAAAAGTATTTAATATTTCTTTTCCTTTTCTGTAGCTTCTTTATTTTATAAAACACAATATTTAAATCAGGCCAATTAAGTTCCTACAAGGACTCTAAGTGTGCAAGTGAAAGGAAGAGTCACAGGTCTCTCACTTTAAATCTAACTATAGAAATGATTAAGCTTAGTGAGGAAGGCATTTTGAAAGCTCATATAAACCAATAGCTAGACCTGTCACTCCAAACAGCCAGGTTGTGAGCACAAAGTAAAACTTCTTGAAGGAAATTAAAAATGCGAGTCCAGTGAATACACAAATGATAAGAAAGTGAAATGGCTTTATCGCTGATATAGAGAGTTTTAATGGTCTGGATAGAAGATCAAGCCAGCCACGACATTCCCTTAAGGCAAAACCTAATCCACAGTAAGGCCCCCCTCTCTTCTATTCTGTGAAGGCTAAGAGAGTGAGAACGCTTCAGAATAGTAGTTGGAAGCTAGCAAATTGGTTCATGAGTTTTAAGGAAATAACTTATTTCCGTAACATAAAACTGCAAGGTAAAGCAGTAAGTGTTAGTGGAAAAGCTTCAGCAAGTTATCCAGGTTTAACTAAGACCTTTGGTGACAAAACAATACTAAAGTACAGATTTTCAATGTAAACAAAACAACTTTGTAGTGGAAGAAGATGCCGTCTGGGATCTTCACAGCTAGAGAGCAAACCAATGCCTGACTTCAAAGCCTCAGAGGACTGACTAACTTCTGATAAGGGCTAATGCAGCTGGTGAGTTTAAGTCAAGCCAAGTTCATTTACCATTTTAAAATCCTAGAACCATTAAGAATTATGCTAAATCTACTTTGCCTACGCTCTATTAGTGGAAAAACAAAGCCTCAATGACAACACATCTGTTTACAGCATGGTTTCTGAAACATTTTAAGCCCATTGTTGAGACTTACTGCTTAGGAGAAAGGATTTCTTTCAAAATATTGCTGCTCATTGACAATACACCTGGTCACTCAAGAGCTCTGATGAATATATACAAGAAGATGAATGTTGTTTTCATGCTTATTAACACAACATCCTTTCTGAAACCCATGAATGAAGGAGTAATTTTGAGTTTCCAATCTTATTACTTAATAAATGCATAAGTATTTAGCTTCCATAGGTAGTAATTTCTTTGATGGATCTGGGTAAATTGAAAACTTTCCAGAAATAATTCATAATTTTAGATTTTATTAGGTACATTTATAATTTGTGGGAGAGTGGAAAAATATCAACATTAACAGAACTTTAGAAGAAGTTGATTCTAAATCTCATGGAAGATTTTGAGGGGTTCAAGTCTTGCGTGTAGGACGTAACTGCAGATGTGGTACAGATAGTAAGATAGCTAGAATTAGAAGTGGAATCTGAAGATTAGACTGAATTGCTATGATTTCTTGATAAAACTTGAATGGATGAGTAGTTGCTTCTTATGGATGAGCAAAGAAAGTTGTTTCTTGAGATTGAATCTGTTTCTGGTGAAGATACTTTAAGCATTGCTGAAATGACAATAAATAACTTAGAATATCACATAAACTCAGTTGATAAAGCAGAAGCACAATTTGGGAAGATTGACTTCAATTCAAAAGCAGCTCTACTGTGGTAAAATGTCATCAAACAGAATCATATGCTACAGAGAAATAGTTTATAAAAGGAAGAGTTAATCAATGTGGCAAACTTCATGATTGTCTTTAAGAAGTTGTCATGGCCACCCCATCCTTCAGCAAACAAAACTCTGATAAGTCAGCAACCAGCAACATCAAGGCAAGACCCTCCACCAGTAAATAGATTATATTTCACAGAAGGCTTAGATAATCGTTACCATTTTTTTAACAATAAGATATTTTTATTAAGTTATATATATTGTTTTTGACATAATGCTATTGCACACTTAATAGACTATACTAGAGTGTAAACATAACTTTTATATGCACTGGAAAACCAAAAAATTATGTGTCTGTCTTCATTGTGATATGTGTTTTATTGCAGTGGTCTGAATTTGAACCTACAATAACTCCACAGTATGTTTGTATTATCTGAGGTGCAGATGCTTGTGAAGTAGCTGGGGAGCCACAAATGACAGCACAGGCATGTGAAGAGTTAGACTGGCCCCAGGATTAAGCCAGGACCCAGTTCTCTATGACAGCCGATCTGGTGATAGTAGTGTGATTGTAAACCCACAGGTGGGGCTTGGCTCTAGGGCCTGGGGTGCAAGCTAACTTGCTATGGTGATGGCTCTGGTATCTGAGATGTGAGCAGTTTCATCGCAGCCACAGAGACCCCATCTGGAGTATAGGCATACAAGGAGCTGCCATGACCCCAGAGTTAGGACTTACATGAGGTGGGAGAAGTGGCAGCCCTTTTCCTGAAGTGGCACAACAGTGGCCACTTCTTGGGTGTAGGAGGGGTATGCAGCCACGTCTTCTTCTCTGGAGTTCCGCAGCAGGAGTAGCTGTTGGTTACCTCAGTGACTAGAGATGTCAGTGTCATCTGAGGAGCAGGCCACTGGGGAACACAGTGGTTCTAACACTGTAGCCCTTACTGATAGCCCCTGCCTTTCTCCTTTCTTCTTTGCTCCTATCTGTGTCTGTTTTTATTGTTTTTTTTTGTTGTTGTTGTTGTTGTTGTTTGTTGTTTTTTTTTTAATCCACTGTGTTGCTGTAGATCTTTTAATAGGCCATTGTACCCTCTCTGGGTTATATGGTTTGTGAATAGCTGTCTATATTTGTGTTTTTGTAGAAGCATAAAGGCTGGTATCTCCTACTCCACCATTTTGGTGATGTCACTGTTTAGATTTTCATATATATGCACATATATATTCATATATAAGTGTGTGTGTATATATATAGTTTTTAAAGAGTTATTTGCATTTCTCTAATTGTTCCTCTTCTTGCTTTGAAGAATATACTATCTTTTACTATATCTCTGAATATTCTAATTTTATAGCTTTTTTTTGAAAGTTATTTTCTACTCTTTAATTGTTTTTGACTATACCAGAATCAGTTTCTTCAATTCAGACACTGTCTTTTCTGTTCCTGGTGTTTAAACTGACATGATGAATCCTGGTGTTGACTCATTTACTGGAATGAATGGCTAGGTGGAATTTCACAATAATATTAAAAGGAATATCCTTTTCTGCATTATATATTAAAAAAAAAATGTTTCACCAAAACTTCATCTCCCTGGGAGAGGAACTGTATGAGGACAAAAACAGGATGCGATAGCCTTCCTGTTGTATTTGAATGTATCCAGGCAGGGAGCTGTTTTAACTGTGCCACTCCCGCAAAGTAAGAATTCTAAGAATTTGGTAAATATGAGATATTTTATATAGCAGGCATTGTGTATAGAAAGCTTTCATTCGCCCTTTTTTTTCAGTTTTATACCTTATTTGTCACCTATATACTTATCTTCAACCTAAACATACTATAAGACTTGAGTAAAGAATATTCACTCCACTTTCCATTGCTTCTATTGTCACCTTACTCTCACTGCTGGCTGCCACACATCTTCCTGATGCATGAATCTTCTCTCTGCTCCCCACCTCCACACTGTTTCTGCTCCTTTCACTACAGTGGTTTTATTTCTTTTGTATCCTATATTGCAGCTCCAGTGCCTCATCTCACTGCTTGACCTGAAAGCCTAAAAATGATTTTAAAATATTGTCTTAAAATCATGAAGTTCTTCATGAAAGTAAAAAGAAAGAAAAATAAGTGCCAAAAAAATATTGCTGAATTGGCATAGTTGCTGTGGAATTTTATATGTTTGTTTATATGTGAAATGAAGATATAAACTGTTGAAATAAAGAATGACAAAAAGGCTACACTGGGCAGTGGATTTCACTTTCAAAATCTATATAACTGAAGCCATGAATTATTTAAAATAGTGATGAGAAAACAAAACTAAACTTAATTTAGTTAAGTCATATTTTTATATTTGTTTTCAAATAGAAAATTATTGAAATAATAAAGCCTGTGCTAAAGGGATATGTCTAGACAACGTGTATTAATCCTCATACTTAGTTAAATGTTAGTAAATCTTATTATTATAATTACCTTTTTTTGAAAGCAGCAGTGAAAACTTCTAAACTGGTTATGTATTTTTCTATTTTGATTTTCATACTGAACACATGTACACCATAAATTACATTGATTAATACATACTATTACCTACTTACCATTGCAACAGCAACATTTAACCTGGTAGCTAGAGAAGAGTTAGCAGTAGTACTCATTACTTTGTAGTTTCTTTGAAGCACCACCTTAAATTCTACTACTGTTGTCATGCATTTTACTTGGTCTTTAGTATTAATTTCTCACATTTCTGTGTAAAAAAAAAATAAATGTGGGGGAAGAAATGAGTAAGAAGGAAGAACTATGAGGAAATTTATTGCAGAACTACCGAATTAAGACTATTATTCCCATAGCCTAAAATTCTTTTAACTAACGTGCTCACCATTGAAGACAATTGTTAATTCACAGTGAGAAGAAATACAGACATCCAGATAAGAAGCAGTCTCTCTGTCTCTCTCTTTCTCTCTCTTTCTCTCTCTCACTTTCTCTCTTTCTCTCACCTTACACACATTCAAGTCTTGGGAAATTATCCTTTATCAAAACATTGATGAACATTTTGTTACTGTGCAGTTTTGTCAGGCACATATGTAAGCAGAGTCTCCAGATCAATCAGATTAAAGTGAGGGCAGAAGAAACAAAATAACTTCAGAATAGGACAAGAATGTCTGTGCCTAATAGATTAGTGACATCTTCCATTTGTTCACATTCCCAAAGGGAACCATGAGATCATGATTTATGAAGTATGAAAGAATTCAAAGTGATTTCCTCTTTATTTTTCTCTATTGTTTGTAAATCAACTGTGTTTGTTGGCGTTCATTAGGCAATTACATAAACGTTTTCATGACAGCCATGCACATGAAACATCTACTGAATGCTACTGATTATAGACACTTTCATTATTTTGATATCGGTTATTACTGATGATAGAAGTTTGTGTACTATTGTCTCTGAAAAGATGTTCTTTAAAGGTAATTGATTCTGCATTAATTCTGCAGCATCAACTTTTTCTAAGCTCTGAGTAAAATTAAGCATGATGTGGTAGGCAGAATATCAGATACCCAAAGATGTTAATGTTCTAATCCCTGGAACCTGTGAATATGTTCCAAGGTAGAGTATGATTAGGCTTGCAAATAGAACTAAATTTACTAATTGCCTACTCAGATGGACAGAGCAGCAAGTAGGAAACTTACATCATAAACTTTTGCTCCAGAAGTACTGCAGTAATATGCCAGGAAAGCGGAGAGAATCCACAGACACTCTGAAGGAAGTGGATTGCACCTGCAGAACCTGGGACACAGCCCAAATAGAGTGAGTGCTCAAGTTGTCAAAGTGGGAAAAGGTGATCATCCACCCCTGAATACACACCCTCACTGGGGAACCTGAAGGTCTAGATCACGGGAGAAGGATGTGACCTTACCTGGAACTAAGTCAATTTAGAGAGCTGAGCAAAACACAGTAGTGGAAGAAGCAGCAGGAAAAGCCCTGTGGGCTCGCTGGATCCCCAGGGAAACCATTCATGACTTGTCACACTGGAGTCCTTGGGGAGGACTGCCAGAGGAACTCTAAAAAGACTCGAAAAAGTAGGAGATCTCCAGATGAACTTTGTAACAATTCCAAACATATACAAAGTCTCCTGACCAGAACTCAAGGGAGGTCATGAATATGGTGTGCAGACTGCGCAGGCAGGGGAAGAACGAAAGCCCAGATTAGTACTTATAGGCCACAAAACAAATCTCAATAAATTTAAGAAAATTGAAATTATATCAAGTACTTTCTCAGACCACAGTGGAATGAAACTGGCAACTCCACAAGGAACCTTCCAAACCATGCCAATAGATGGAAATTAAATAACCTGTTCTTGAGTCAATAAAGAAATCAAGATAGAAATTTAAAAATTATTTGAACTGAACGATAATAGTGACACAACCTATGAAAACCTCTGGCATACAGCAAAGGCACTGCTAAGAGGAAAGTTTATAGTCTTTAAATGTCTACATCAAAAAGTCTGAAAAAGCACAAATAAACAATCTAAGGTCACACCTCAAGGAACTAGAGAAGCAAGAACAAACCAAACCCAAACCCAGCAGAAGAAAGAAAATAACCACTCTCAGAGCAGAACTAAATAAAATTGAAACAACAACAACAAAAACAATACAAAAGATAAATGAAACAGAAAGCTTGTCCTTTGAACAGATAAATAAAATTGATAGACCATTAGCAAGATTAACTGAGAAAAGAAGAGAGAAGATCCAAATAACCTCACTGAGAAACAAAACAGGAGATAATATAACTGACACCACTGAAATAAAAAGGATCATTCACAACTACTATGAACACCTTTACACACCTAAACTAGGAAACCTAGAGGAGATGGATAAATTCCTGGAAAGATACAACCCTCCTACCTTCAGTCAGAAGGAATTAGGAACTCTGAACAGACCAATAACAAGCACTGAGATTGAAATGGTAATAAAAATATTACCACCACCAACAAAAAATCTCACAATCAGATTAATTCACGACTGAATTCTATCAGACATTTGGAGAATTGATACCACTCCTACTGACACTATTTCACAAGATAAAGAGGGAATTCTCCCTAAATTGTTCTATGAAGCCAGAATCACCCTAATATCAAAACCAGGAAAATGACATAACAAAGAAAGAATACTACAGACCAATACTGCTGATGAAGATAGAGGCAAAAATCCTTAAAAAATAATACTAACTAACTGAATCAAATAGCGTATCAAAAAAAAAAAATACACCACGATCAAGTGGGTTTTGTACCAGGGATGCAGGGATGGTTTAACGTATGCAAGTCAATATTGTGATACAACACATAAACAAAATTATAAACAAAAAAATCACACAATCATCTCAATAGATGCAAAAAAATAAAAAGCATTTGTCAAAATCCAGCATCACTTTATGATTAAAACCCTCAGTAATTTTAGTATATAAGGCACTCAACAAAGTTTTAGGATACAAAATTAATGTACACAAATCAGTAGCTCTTCTATACACCAACAGTGGCCAAGCTGAGAATCAAATAAAAAACTCAATTCCTTTTGCAATAGCTGAAAAAAACAAAAACAAACAAACAAACAAACAAAAACCTTAGGAATATAGCTAATCAAGGAGGTAAAAGACCTCTACAATAAAAACAAGAAAACACTGTTGAGAAATATCATAGATGACCCAAACAAATGGAAACACATCCCATGTTCACTGATGAGTAGATCAATATTGTGAAAATGACAATACTGCCAAAAGCAATCCACAAATTCAATGCAATTCCCATAAAAATATCTCCATCATTCATTACAGAACTAGAAAAAACAATGCTAAAATTCATATGGAGCCAAAAATATCCCGCATAGCCAAAACAAGACTAAGCAAAAAGAACAAATCTGGAGGCAACCCATTACCTGATTTCAAATTGTTTTATAAGGCCGTAGTCACCATAATCGCATGGTGCTGGTATAAAAATAGACACATAGACCAACGAAACAGAATACAGACCCAGAAATAAGCCCAAATATTTACAGCCGATTGGTCTTTGACAAAGCAAACAAAAATATAAGGTGGGAAAAGGACACCTTTTTCAACAAATGGTGCTGGGATAATTGGCAAGCCCCATCTAGAATAATGAAACTTGATTGTCATCTCATTTTATACAAAAATCAACTCAAGATGGATCAAATACTTAAATCTAAGACCTGAAACCATAAAAATTCTAGAAGGTATTATCGGAAAAAAACCCTTCTAGACATTGGCTTAGGCAAAGATTTTATGACCCAGAACCTTAAAGCGAAAGCGACGAAAACAAAGATAAATAGGTGAGACTTCATTAAACTAAAGAGCTTTTGCACAGCAAAAGGAACAGTCAGCAGAGTAAACAGACAACCCACAGACTGGGAAAAAATCTTCACAATCTATACATCAACAAAGGACTAATATCCAGAATCTACAAGAACTCAAAGAAATTTGCAAGAAAAAAGCAGCAATCCCATCAAAAAGTAGGCTAAAGATATTAATAGATAATTGTCAAAAGAAGATACACAAATTGTCAACAAACAGGAAAAAATGCTCAAATGCCCAACAATCAACGAGTGGATGAAGAAACTGTAGGAAAAAAAAAAAATATATATATATATATATATATATATATATATATATGTAACGGAATACTACTCAGACATAAAAAGGAATGAATTAATGGCATTCATAGCAGTCTGGATGGGATTGGAGACTGTTATTCTAAGTGAAGTGACTCAGGGATGGAAAAACAAATATGGTCCGTTCTTACTCATAAGTGGGAGCTAAACTATGAGGATGTACATGCATAAGAATGATATAATGGACTCTGGGGACTCACGCGGAAAGGGTGGGAGAATGGTGAGAGGTAAGACTGTAAATTGGGTTCAGTGTGTTCTGCTCTGGTAATGAGTGCACCAAAATCTCACAAATCACCACTAAAGAACTTACTCATGTAACCAAATATCTGTTCCCCCAAAAGTTATGAAAATTTAAAAAAAAATTACTAATTAGCTGACAGGGAAATTATCCTGGATTTTCAATGTATGTAATTACCCAACATAATTACAAAGATGCTTAAATGTAGAAGAGGGAGTCAGAAGAGAAAGTTGGAGTTATGTGGTATGCAAAGGACTGAACATGTCAATACTGGCTTTGAAAATGCGGGAAAGGTGCCATGAGCTAAAAAATGTGGGCAGCTTCCAGATGCTAGAAAAATATTTTTCTCTAGAGCCTCTAGAAAGGAATGCAACACTGCCAGCATGTTTACTTTTACACAGTGAGACCCATACCAGACTTCTGAGCTCCAGAATTTTAAGAAAAGTTGTTATTTTAAGCCATTTACTTTGTAGTAATGTCTTACAGCCACAAAAGAAAATGAATACACATGGTCATGTTTAGCTTTTGTAGAAACTCCATGAGCATGCTAACCAAAAGTATTTCTTTCCTTTACGTATTTTTATTATTTGTGTTTGAAAAGTGGCCCAGATTCCGTTTCTCTTTATAGTATCTTTTGGAGTCTTTTTTTTGTAAAGATACTGTAACTTTGGGGTTAGACATTTGTATTTTAATTCTAGTTTTGCCATTTACTAATTGTGTAACATTAAGCAAGCTAAAGTAAATGTCTACATGTCAGTTTTTCCAGTTGGGAAATGGAAATAATTGTATGGTCCCAAAAGCATTTGGAGGATAACTGTATAAAATAATATATGCAAACTGATTAATATTTTATATGGTCAGATATGTTAAATTAGTGGTTATTATTATCATTTTTTACATGGTTAGTTTATTTTTCTTTAGATAATCTTCAACTGTA
Source organism: Mandrillus leucophaeus (assembly GCF_000951045.1). NCBI lineage: Eukaryota > Metazoa > Chordata > Mammalia > Primates > Cercopithecidae > Mandrillus > Mandrillus leucophaeus. The sequence goes on along the minus strand of NW_012103277.1, from coordinate 1,845,882 downwards.
TTTCAAATTTCTGGTGTTTAGCATTGAGTTTTATACAATTTTTTTATTCCCCGTAACTCTAAATATTTTGCTCCTCACTTAGAAGTATTACCTTGTATTTTTTCTTAAATAAATATAGGCAAAATAGGTTCAAATTGATGAGCTTTATATACATTCACGGCATAGAGTCAAGATATGGGATTATAAACCCCCTTAGAAAAATTTTCTGTAATATAATATTTATTTGAGAGAAATAGCTGTGAGTATTCAGCTACCCTAAATAGTCATTCAAAGCAGATATACTGGCTTGCAGCCAGGTAGACCAAAATAACTATACTCTCAAGCCTAATGACAACTGCCTGCATTCTTTACTAGAAATTCCTAAAGTGAAACAAACCAAAGTGTCACACTATCATTTTATTTAGTGCTCTCCTTACGCAAAAAAAAAAAAAAAAAAAAAAAAAAAAAAAAAAAAAAAAAAAAAAAAAAATTCAAAGAAAAAGATAAATGTATAAATATATGTGAAGATTACCACCCTGATATAAAAACATGTTAAGTAAAAATTAACGTGCCTTAGATTACATAGTCTTGCAATCATGAGTCTTATGTATCACCAAACATAAGGTCATTTTACTAGGCAGTAATACCACAAGCAGAGAAAGCTCATATAAAAGAAAGCAGGATAGTGGTGAAGACACATTCGACTACATCTACTTACTGATTTATCATGATATAGAAAAATTCTTGAAGGATGAGTATTCCAGATACAGTCATGCACCATCTAACAATATTTTGTTCAGACTACACATACCCCATAAGATTATAATACTGTGTATTTACTGTACCTTGTCTATGTTTAGTTACACAAATTATATTGTGTTACAATTGCCCATAGTATTTACTACAGTAACATGATGCACAGATTTGTAACTTAGGAGCAGCAGGCTATATCATATAGCCTAGGTGTGTGGCAGGCTATACCATCTGGGTTTGTATAAGTACACTCTATGATGTGTGTACAAGAACAAAATTGCCTAATGACATATTTCTCAGAATATATCCTCATTGTCAAGCAATGCATCACTGTAGAAATGTTCTAAGGCATTCTTTTGTAACAAACTAGATTTGCTTATGTATGAATTACCCTATTAATATCTTTTGAAAGAAGATATTTTATGGAGATGAATACATTTATGACACACATCAAAGTGATGGTTTCACAGTTGTATACATTCACAGTTGTATATATTCAAACATGTTAAATTCTATACCTTAAATATGTACAGTGCTGTGGTCTGAATATTTGTGTTTCTCCCCCTGCCCCAAATTTATATGTTAAAACCAAATCTTCAATGTAATGACACTTGGAAGTGGGGCCTTTGAGAGGTAATTGGGACATAACGGTGGAATCCCCATCAATGGGATTAGTGCCCTTATGAAAGAGGCCTCAGAGAGCTGTCCTGCCCCTTCCATCACATCAGCACACAGAGAGCAGGTAGCACACATAAACCAGAAAGCAACCTTCACCAGACACCAAATGTACCAGCGCCTTGATCTTGGGCTTCCCAGACTCTAGAAATCTAAGGAATAAATTTCTGTTGATTATAAGCTACGCTGTTTATGATATTTTGTTATAACAGCGCTAAGAATCCAAGACATACAAGATTTTGTATGTTAATTATACCTTAATAAAGTGATTTTTAAAAATAATTTCTTTTTGAGTCATATATTCCATCATAAATGTAACCTTTAGAAAGTATAGGTGGAAGTAGAATATCTTTGTATGTTACATGTAAATGTATTGGTGTGTAGTTGAAAAGTCTCCTCCAAGAGAAAGGTTCTTCTTGAAGAGTTGGGTTGGTGATGAGGGAGGCAGGAAGCCAAGTAATATGCCTCAAGCATATTATTAAGTTGTCCATAGCAAGTTATGTCCACTATGAAATTTACAGAAGCTGGAAGCATGGCTAATCAGGAATCCAGGTGAATAGAAGAAGAGGTGTATTTAACTGGGGAACTAGAGATATCAGAGAATCAGTGCTAATAGGTAGGATGTTAGAGTTCAATCTTTAAGAAGGGATAGTTGTCACACAACAAGGGCAGGGTTAGAAGCAGCAAGAAACAAAGTAATATGAGGGAATTATATCCAGTTGTTATGGCTTATGCTCATGGAAAAGTGTAAACATATAAAACAAGAGAGGAGATAAAAGCCACTAGCTTTGGGTCAGTACAAAATGCTGAGGACATTATTGAATTTATAGAGTTGTTGGATATTTTTATACCACATTTTTCTTTATCAATTTACCTCCTGATGGGCACTTAGATTAATTCCATATTTCAGCTATTGTGAATAATGCTGAAATAAATGTAAGAGCGAAAACATCTCTTCTCCATAATATTTTCACTTCCGTTGGATATATACTCTCCAGTGGGATTGCTCAATCATATAGTAGTTCTATTTTTTAACTTTTTTGAGATCAATCATACTGTTTTGCATAATGCCCATAGTAATTTACATTCCCAACAAGAGTGCAAATGTTCTTATGTCTCCACATGCTCACCAATACTTATTTTTCATCTTTTTGATAATAACCATTCTAATGTGTGTGGTGATATCTCTTTGTTGTTTGAATTTGTGTTTTCCTGACAATGAGGGATATTAAACACTTGTTCATATATCTATTGGCCATTGTATGTCTTCTTTGGAGAAATATCTGTCAGGTTCTTTGTTCATTTTTAATTGGGTTATTTATTTTCTTACTATTGAGTTCTTTGAGTTCCTTATATATTTTAGATATTAACTCTTTGTCAGAAAGGTAGTTTACGAATTTTTTTTCCTATTTCATATGTTGTTTCTTTACTCTATTGATTGTTCCCTTTGCTTTGCAGAATGTTTTTACTCTGATGCAATCTCATTTGTCTATTTTTGCCTGCTTGGGGGTTTCATCCAAAACGTTATTACATAAAACAATGTTACGAAGTATTGTTTTCTTTTAGTAATTTTAGAGTTGTAGGTATTAAGTTTTTAAGTCTTTAATCTATTTTGAGTTTATTTTTGTATGTGGTGTGAAATAAACGTCTAATTTCATTATCTTGTATGTAGATATATGGTTTTTCCAATACCATTTTATAAGACTGTCCTTTCTCCATTATGTGGTATTGGCATCTTGTTGAAAATCAATTGATAATAAATGTGTGAATTTATTTCTGTGTTCTCTATTCTGTTCCATTGGTTGATGCATCTGTTTTTTATTCTAGTAGCATGCTGTTTTGATTATTTTGAATTTGTAATGTATTTTAAACTCAGGTGGTATAATGCCTCTGGCTTTTTTCTTTATGCTCAAGATTGCTTTGACTATTCAGAATCTTTTATGCTTACATGCTAATTTTAAGCATGTTTTCTCAACTTCTAAGAAAAATATCATAGGAATTATGACAGAGATTACGTTGACTTTGTAGATCACTTTGGATAGTATGGACATTTAAAATATGAATTTTTCCAAATTAACACTAAATATTATAGTTTTATTTACTTGCATCATGAAATATAATTTCATTTACTTGTGCCTTCTTCAATTATAAGTAGAAAAGTGACCTGATCAGGTTTATCAACATGTCTCTATTTCTTCCAAGGACAAGACTAAATTTTTTTAGGTAGACCAGAGAAACAATGGCGTCATGCACAGGAGAAATAATTCGTGTGTGCATCTGCATGTAGATTAAGTTGTTCCTTAAAAAAATTAGAACGTTGGGGTTCCATGAAAATCTTGTAGTAAAAGAACTATTTTTCAGTTTCAGAAAAGTCTTCTAAACTGATGGATCATATTTATGTTCCAGTTTCAACTTTAAAACTTCCTCCTGAGTAAGAATAGCTGGAGGCATTCTGGAAAATAAAAGCATATTATTGTCAGTCATAATGAGGACCTAACTTGCTATGTAATTAAATAAAATATTATGCTATTTTCATCTTGAATAAATTCTTATTACTTTGAGTTACTTCTTGAGCAATTAGCTACCAATAAAAATGTACACAGTATGGACTGCTAACACTGGAGGAAAAACAACAGTAAAAAACTCTTGAATATTACAGATATGATGAAAAATGTGCAAACAGTTTTTGGTGTAAGCAGATCAACACTCCCTATAACTATTCCAAGTTGATAAAATATTAGATTGGAGTGCCATGTTAGACTTTATATGAAAAGCAAGGCAATCCAACTTTACTCAAGTATTTAATACACTGTGAAATATCAAAAGGATTGTTTAACTGAATTTTTCACAAAAAGTCATATAAAATAAAAGGTATAACTTAATATGTTGATACATTATAAACAAAAGAGAATTTAAATGTCTTTCATTATAACCTGATCCAAGGTAGGCTCTTAACAAATAACATCTTCACAATGCAAGCCTTTGTTGCTTCTCTGTCATGAGGAACACATCTACTAAATCTGTAATTCAACCTGGCTTCCATGGCTCTCCCTGTTATTATAGCCAAAATTAAAAATATCTACCCTTGAGATTTCTATTATTTGATCTATTCAGGAACTTATTTCTTAGATCCCAATGAATCAAGTAAAATACTCCACTTTCCACAGTGACAGCTTTTATAAATTAGCAAATTTCAGTATAAAAATGAATGCTAATAGATTAATATAGTCTCTATAATGTAAAATTTGGGTCCACCATTTTGAGTTCAAAATTTGGCATCATAAATATTTGCTGTTAACATTTGGCAAGTTACTTAAGCTCATTGATATTGTCAATAAAAATAACAATATCTAACATGAGATATTTGGGAGGACTGCACAACGCTGTAATACTCTGGGAACAGGGCAATGCACATAGATGTAACTATCATTATCATAATTATCATCATTATTTAGAAAGTATTTATCATGTGCTGGCAAATGTCTTACTCCTCTTATTCAATGTCCTGAAGATAAAACAATAAACAGAAATAGATAAAACTACTTTCTTCATAAAATCTATGCTTTACTGAGGAGGGACAAAAGACAAAAAAAAGAGAGCTATAATAAAATAAATATTATGTAAGCAAGTTAAAAATACTCTAGAAAAAAATAGTAGGAAAGAAAGGTAGGGGTGTATGCACGTATGTATGGGTGCAATTCTAAATAGGGTAGCTGAAGTAACTAATGTTACTGAAGTAACATTTAGAAAAAGATAAAACACAAATGAGGTAACAAGTTATTATTGTTCGGCTCTATGTCCCCACTCAAATCTCATGTGGAATTGTAATCCCCATGTGTCAAGGGAGGAGCCTGGTGTGAAGTGATTAGATCATGGAGGTGGATTTCCCCTTGCTGTTTTCATGATAGTACATTCTCACAAGATCTGATGGTTTAAATGTGTGTGACATTTCTCCCTTTACTCTCTCTCTTCTGTCACCACGTAAGATGTGCCTTGCTTCCCTTTTGACTTATGCCATGATTATAAATTTCCTGATGCCTCCTCAGACATGCAGAGTTGTAGGTCAATTAAGCCTCTTTTCTTTATAAATTACTCAGTATCAGGTAGTTATTTATAGCGTGTGAAAATGAACTCAAACATTTTTGGGGGCACTGCTGTGAATATACCTGAAAATGTGGAAGCAATTTTGGAGCTGGGAAATGGGCAGATGTTGGAACAGTTTGGAGGACTCAGAAGAACACAGAAAGATGTGGGAAATTTTGAAACTTCCTGGGGTCTTGTTGAATGCTTTTAACCAAAATGCAACATGAACAGAGAAGTTCAAGCTGAGGTGGTCTCACATGGAGATGAGGAAGTTACTTGGAACTGGAGTAAAAATCACTCTTGCTATGCTTTAGCAAGAGACTGGTGGCATTTTGCCCCCATCCTAGAGATCTGTGGATCTTTGAACTTGAGAGAGATTATTTAGGGTATTTGGCAGAAAAAAAAATCCTAAGCAACAAAGCATTAAAGATGTAACCTGGCTGTTTCTAAAAGTGTATGTTCATATGAGTGAAGAAAAGGATGATCTGAAATTGGAACTTATATTTAAAAGGGAAACAGATGATAGAAATTTGAAGCTGAACATGTGGTATGAAAGAAAAAAAAAAAACATTTTCCTGGGAGAAACTCAAGCTGGCTGCAGAAATTTACATAAGTAACAAAGAACCAAATGTTAATAGCCAAGACAATGGGGAAAATGTCTCCAGAGCATTTCAGAGATCTTCATGGCAGCCCCTCCTGTTACAGGCCTGGAATCCTAGGAGAGAAAAATGGTTTCCTGGGTCAATCCCAGAACCCCAGTGTTCTGTGCAGCCTCCTGACATGGCATCCTGCATCCCAGCCACTCCAGTTCCAGTTGTGCCTAAAAGGGACCAAAGTACATCTCAGGTCATAGCCTCAGAGGTTGCAAGCCCCAAGCCTTGGCAGCTACCACATGGTCTTAGGACTGCAGGTGCACAGAGGCAAGAACTGAGGTTTGGGAACCTCCACTGAGATTTCAGAGGATGTATGGAAATAACTGATGTCTAGGCAGAAGTCTGCTGCAAAGGTGGAGCCCTTGTGGAGAATCTCTGCTAGGGCTATTCAAAGGTGAAATGGGGAGTTGCAGCTCCCACACAGAGCCCTCATTGTGGCACTGCCTAGTGAAGTTGTGAGAAGAGGGCCACCATCTATCTTCCAGACCACAGAATGGTAGATCCACCAACAGCTTGCACCATGCACCTGGAAAAGGCACAGGCACTCAACACTGACCCATGAAAGAAGCCACAGAGGTTGTACCCTGCAGAGCCACAACGACAGAGCTGTCCATGGCCTTGGGAGCTTACCTCTTACATAAGTGGGCCCTGGATGTGAGACATGGAACCAAAGGAGCTTTATTTTGGAGGCATAAGATTTAATGACTGCCCTGGTGTGTTTTGAACTTTCATGGAGCCTGTAGCACCTCTGTTTTGGTTAATTTCTCCATTTGGGAATGGGAGGATTTACCCAATGCCTGTACCCCATTGTATCATGGAAGTAACTAACTTGTTTTTTTTAATTTTATAGGTTCATAGGCAGAAGAGATTTACCTTATCTCTGACGAGACTTTGGACTGTTGATTTTTGAGTTAATGCTGGAATGAGTTAAGACTTTGGGGGACGGCTGGGAAGACATGACTGGTTTTGAAATGTGAAAAGAACATGGGCTCTGGGAGAGGTCAGGGGCAGAATGCTATGTCTTGGCTCTGTGTCCCCACCCAAATCTCATGTTGAATTGTAATCCCCACATCAGGGGAGGAGTTCTGTGGCAGGTGATTGTATTATGGGGGCAGTTTTCACCCTTGCCATTCTCATGATAGCAAGTTCTCATGAGAGCTGATGTTTAAACATGTATGGTGCTTCACACTTCATTCTCTCTCTCTACTGCCACCATGTAAGATATGACTTGCTTCCGCTTTGCCAACTACCATGATTATAAGTTTCCTGAGGCCTTCTCAGCCATGTTGAACTGTGAGTAAATTAAACCTCTTTTCTTTATAAATTAACCAATCTCAGGGAACTCTTTATAGCAGTGTGAAATGGACTAATATGTAAGCTAACTATATTAATCTGTCCTCATGCTGCTAATAAAGGAGTACCTGAGACTGGGTAATTTATAAAAGAAAGAGGTTTAATGGACTCATAGTTCCACATGACTGGGGAGGCCTCACAATAATGGCAGAAGAAGAAGAGAAAAGTGACATCTTATACGGCAGGAGGCAAAAGAGCTTGTGCAGGGGATCTCCCAGTTGTGAAACCATCACATCTCATGAGACTTACTCACTATTATGAGAACAGTGTGAGAGAAAGGGTCCCCATGTTTCAATTATCTTCACCTGGACCTGTCCTTGACACATGAGGATTATTACAATTCAAGGTGAGATTTTGATGGGGACACAGCCAAACCATATGACAAATTGAGTATTTAGAGAGCAAGTTTTTCATTCACAGTGATAAAACTGTTCCAAGTTGAAACTTGTGGACCTAATTTGTTCAATGAGTAAAGAAGAAGTCAGTGTGGATGATGTAAGGAGAGAGTAGGAAAAGATAAGCTGATAAGCATTTACACAAAATTAGGTTGTCTTGGACTTTGTCCTTTTAATCTAAGTGAAATAGAAAGATATTGGAGTATTTCAAGAGAGGAGTGAATTACACTGTATTTTATTTGTAAAAGATTATTCTGACTACTTAGGTGGGCAATATATTATAGAGAGTAGAGGTATGTGGGGTACAAGCAGAAACAGGAAACAACTGCGATAACCAGATGAAAAATGATTGTTGCTTGGATTAGGGTAACAAAAGTTTGTGATGAGAAGTAGTCACATTCTGGATATGTGATGACAGTAGAACTGAGAGGAATTGCTGAGGTATGTTGCATAGGAGAGAAAGATGGGTGTAAGGATTTAGAACTGGAAGAAATGAGCACATGTTTACTGAGACGTGAAAGACTCAGAAGAGTAGGCTTGAGACTGGAGGAAAATAATAATTTAATTCAGATAACTAATGATATATAATGCTTCAACCCCCATAGGGCAATGTCATATTAAGAAGTGAAGTCATGAGACTAAATGGGATAGCATGAGAGAGAGGAGGAAAAAAATGATAAATAATGAAGACTGAATTCTGGAGCACTTAACCTATTTCCCATTTGGCGCAAGGATACTCACTGGTGGTGCTGGTGGTTTCAGTATTTACCCTGAGATGAAATGGTGTGACAAGAAGGAGGTGATAATGCTGTCATCATTCCACAATAATACTGTGGTTGAAGTAGACAACAGAAATGGAAACAAAACTAAGGAGCCGTGTCTCATTGTGGATGATAAAGAGAATCTGGGAGCAGTGGACTCGGCTAAGCAGATGCTCACTTCTTATGCACTTGAGCACAAAAGGCACAAGTTTTGCAGAAGAAATTATTTCACCACCTTCTAAACATTACAATGCTGAACTCCTACATCCTATTCAAGAAGGACAATCCTGAGCACATGATTAGTCATGTAAATTTCAGACTGTTGTTGATGGAAAGAGTGCTGGAAAAGCACCACAAGCCACGGCAGCAATGTCTTCCAGGTTGTCTGTGCTCTGTTGATGCCACACCTCTTCACTTGCCTGAAAGACATTTCCCCAAGAGCATACCACCAATATCAGGGAAACAGAATCCAACTGGTCATTCCAAAGTTTGCTGCTTGCACAACAACAAGGATGGCAACAAGATCCAGAGAGAAATGTGATATTTTTTGTCAGAATGTTGTGATGTTCCTGTTTGTGTTCTTTCTTGCTTTGAAAGTTTACCACACACACAAAAATTTTAAATACTGATCATCATATACATTTACATTACATTAGAATTAGAGACAAGTTCTGGTTAGAAATAACTCCAATAAAAGACACATGCACACGTATGTTTATTGCGGCACTATTCACAATAGCAAAGACTTGGAATCAACCCAAATGTCCATCAGTGACAGACTGGATTAAGAAAATATGGCACATATACAGCATGGAATACTATGCAGCCATAAAAAAGGATGAGTTTGTGTCCTTTGTAGGGACATGGATGCAGCTGGAAACCATCATTCTTAGCAAACTATCACAAGAACAGAAAACCAAACACCGCATGTTCTCACTCATAGGTGGGAACTGAACAATGAGATCACTTGGACTCGGGAAGGGGAACATCACACACCGGGGCCTATCATGGGGAGGGGGAAGGGATTGCATTGGGAGTTATACCTGATGTAAATGACGAGTTGATGGGTGCTGACGAGTTGATGGGTGCAGCACAGCAACATGGTACAAGTATACATATGTAACAAACCTGCACGTTATGCACATGTACCCTAGAACTTAAAGTATAATAATAATAATAATAATAATAAATGTGTTGACAACAATAAAAAAAAAGAAATAACTCCAATAACAATTTTTTTTTTTGTATTTTCACATTGAAAATCAGTCAGATTTGTTTCCTCCTCAAAAAGCATGTTTATGTAAAATTAAATGCGTGCTGGCAGTGAGCTGCACTTTTTTTTTCTAAATGGGAAATTTTAAATGATTAGCAATTTTTGCCATTAGAAGGAAGCAACAAAGGAAACAGAGAAGTAGGCAGCGAGGAAGCACTGAAATGGAGTAAAAGCTGTCCTGAAAGTAAAGTGAAAAATGTATTTTAGGGAGGAGAGAGTAATCAGTTGTATCAAATGTTATTACTAGTTAAAACAGAATAAGAACTACATGATCACTGGAGTAACCCACTGGACATAATCAGTATTCATTACATTTTCTTTTTTTTTTTTTTTTTCCTGAGATAGAGTCTCGGTCTGTCGCTAGGTTGGAGTGCAGTGGCCTTATCCCCTCAGTTCCCTGAAATCTCTGCTTCCCGGGTTTAATTGATTATCCTGCCTCAGCCTCCTGAATAGCTGGGATTACAGACCTGTGTCACCATGAGCAGCTAATTTTTGTATTTTTAGTAGAGATGGGGTTTCACCATGTTGGCCAGGATGGTCTCAATCTCTTGACATCATGATCCACCCAGCTTGGCCTCCCAAAGTGCTGGGATTACAGGTGTGAGCCACTGGGCTGGCTTCCAAAGTAAATTGGTGATCTCAATTCAGCAGTTTTGTTGGAGTAGTAGGGATGAAAGTCAGATTGAAATGGGTTCAAGAGGCAATGAGAAGGCAGAAAGTGGAACATCAACTCTTGCTATAAAAAGGAAAGGAGCAGGAATAACAGGGCAGTAGCTTGAAGGCATTGTGAAATTTAAAATTATAATGTTTTTAAAAAGGACAAATAACAGTATGAGTGTCGGCTGAGGAGAGCAATTCAGTAGAGAAGGAAAAATTGATTAGGAGAGAAGGGATGGACAGCCTTCACAGGGGCTAGCATAGGAAGTAGTGCTCTGGTGGAGAGATTGACCTGAAATAAGATCGAGCTTATTCTATTTATGGGGACAGCACAGTTTAGACAGTGAATCGCATAGATAAAACGAAGTGGAAAAATGCAGGAGTTTAAGCATGTTGATGTTTTCTCCCAAATGCTCCTGTTTTCTTACTGAAGTAAGAAGCAAAGTCATTAGCTGAGAGTGATGATGTGGAAAAGAGATGTGGGAGGTTGGAAGAAAGAAGCATTGTAGACCACCTCCAAGACTGCCTGGCATAAACGTGGTAGATCATCACCATCTTATTATTATTGCTGCTGTTGTTACTACTGGAACCACTATGTCTACAACTATGTATTTTTAAACTAAACTACCTAAAAACAATATTTTAGCTACAAATAATGACTTTAATAATAGTAATTCCAGATACGATGGCAAATATTAGTGGCAGAGATACTTAGAGGACATTTTGACCTTACTGCATTTCTGAAATTGTACCTACTCACAATTTCTGAGAAGACATACTTCTCTTCCTTTCTTTTTTTTTTTTTTTTTTGTTAGCCTACTATTGTTATTGTTTTCAGCTGCTCAAAACCTACCTTGGACACCTTGAACTGTTTCTACAGGAATAAGTCCTACATTTACATTCCACTTGCAGGCAACATCCTCATAATTGAAAAAAATATATTCAAAATAAATCCAAATTGCGATTTCTTAAAAAGGATGTGTGCTACTCTGAAACAACTTGGAAAAGCAATTACTATAACATAAATTATATTTATGTTTTCTGTTAGTACCAACTCTATTTACAAAGTGTTATATTCACTCTAAATAAAAACTTAGAAATGTGTACTTACACATGCAAATATAACCATATTTTTATTTAATAGCTTAAAATGCACTTGATTTTCCTGTGCTTGTGTAGAATATCAGTCACGTATTTTTCCTTTTTTGCCAAGAAAGGTTAGAAAACAATTTTCTTCAGCTTCCACAGTTTTGTTTTGTTTTGTTTTGTTTTTTTCTGGAAGTAATTTGTATGTGTGTGTAGAGGGCAAAAACTCTACAGACAATTGGGTCAGTGAATAGATCTGAGTAAATTCAGTTTTTAAAATATCCCTGGTCCCTGGGTTTTAAGTTCAACCACTTTCTACTTTCTCTCATGTTTAGGTTGATGTAGGTGGGAGTTACTCATATCTATTTCTTAATTCTTCTTATTGCACAAATAATAAGGTGAACTTCATTGCTTAAATTTAGTATTTAAAAAACCTCTTAAAAATATTGAGAAAGAAATACGTTGTTGGCTAATATTTTTTAATCCTGTGGTTTTGAATTCATATAGGAGTATACAACTTTATCTCCTATTGCCCTTCACATAAATGTTTATCGTTCGATATTATCTATTCCCACCTAAAATCCATGCAGAATATGCACACTACCTCTCAGTTTGAAGGTGGACGTTATGAGAGCCTCCCACGCACTGGAAATACTTCTACAGAGTGCTTCCAATGGAGTTTAACAAATTTTCCTGCATGGATATTCTTGTGCATTATCATCAATAGACAATATTTAGACCACTGTCACTTTAAGTTTCTCATTCAATAATGTGGATCTTTGGCATAGGTGAAGTGCATAGCTTTTTTTCATGGTCACAAAGGGTGCTAAATATATGAAAAAGATAGAAAAGTCACAAAATTATAGGTTCAAGAGATGGTAACAAAATTTTTTTAAAGTGTACTGGACAGTAGTGCTGTAAGGCTGACAGCCAAAGAAATTTACAGTCACATTACACAGAGTCAAGGAAATGTTAAATATTTTTTTGCCTAGTATTAGCTAGCTCTCACATTTTAAACAGTGATATGGCATGAACAATGCCAAACTTTCAGATGGACAGGTTCTGTAGATCAAGAGACTGCAGAAGTATTCTTAAATACCTGCTAAATGTTATAGAGAAAAAGGGTTATGTTTAAGAGCAGATTTTCAACATTAGTGAATCTGGATTGCTTTACAACAACATTGCTAATGAACCTATATTTCGCTTGATAAAAATGTTGAGACCAGAGGCTAACAGAAACCTAATTCTGTGTTTTCCTTAGCAAAGTTCAGTATTCACTAATTCAGTGTTTGCAGTGACTTTATAAACATAAAACTTTTTTGCTGAAAGAATGAGTGCTTCATTCTAACTGGGATGGTATCAGTGATGATACTGAGAAGTTTTATTCCAGTGTACACAGCATTAATGGATTCTGTTTACTTTATTGTTTTGTAACATGTCAACTTGTCTAGGCTGAAGTAAAACCCATGAAATTCCCTTTCTAGGGTGTTTCCAGTTAGTGTGGCAAATGAGAAATTCTTTGAAGAGTTGAATGGCTGAAGGAATCCATCAGCCATTTTATATCATACACATATCTTCCCCCAGTTAGTCAATCAAACTTTAGGTGCTACTGGGAAAAGACTTCACAGACGTAATTAAAGTACTAAATCCATTGATTTTAGTTAATCAAAGGGAGATAACCTTAGGAGCATATTCTCAAGAGCTCCTGGAGCTATGTCATGGGCCATTGGTTACTCGTATTTGGCTCAGAGTAAACCTCATAAAATATTTTATAGAGTTTGAATTTTTTCATTGACATATATTTCACAAAAAGACAACATAAGTAGTCACTTTTGGGCTGGGCAGTTAAGGACAAGTGTTTTTCTCATGCCCTTTATTCCTATTCTAGAGCAATCTTAGAGGACACCAAACAGTCATATAGTGTAGCTGCAGATGGAGGAGAGTACTGACCCATGTTGAATTTCTATGAGTGAAAAATGAATGTCTTATTTGGTTGATCCCCTGAGAGTTGGGGTTAATTTGTTAACACAAGAGAGCTTAGCTTACTTTGACTAATGGACCATGATAAGATGCTTGGATTTTATCATGTAAAAGATTACAGAACATTAAAGAATGTTAAGGAGACCTGTAGCATGAACTACAGCATAATATTTGGACCATTCTGATTTTAAATAAGTCAGTAACAATACTTCCATCTCTTTACTTTGCACTGATACAAGGGTATCCTTACACTTTAGTTCAGAACTGCTCATATGGAGAAGAATTTTCAAAGATACTAGGTTGAACATGTAGCTATCAGTTAGAAAATTATTATAAAGTGAGAAATGACAGTATTTGAATGATGACCACAAAAGTGGAGATGGAAGAAACAAAACACATTGACAGATATGTGACAACATAATTGAAGATCCTATCTTAATTAAAATGGCTGAGAAAATTAAGAGTAGAAGTTGTCTCCCTGGTATATACAATGATCATCTACTAGCAAGGTAATTTAACCTGTTCACACCTAATGTTCCCCTCATTTTCACTATTTAAATATATATATGAACCTATATCTGTTCATAGTAATTCAAATCATACAGTATGATTTTCTAGTAGTACTTCTCAAGCCCAGAAATGTAATGATGGGCTTTTAGGAGGTGAGACAAATGTCAAAGTGCTAGAACTATGTTCTCTCTACCGTCTGTTTCAATCAAGCTAATGCCACCATGATATGTTTTTATATATGAACACTTCATGTAAGTTTTTCTTCCTATAACTTCTCTGTCACTAGGGAGACTCATTTATCATTTTATAATATTGTTTTCACTGGTGGAAACTAGAAGATATTTGCCATGTGCTGGAGAATTTTTTGCTTAGAAGTACTGCCAATCAAGAATCTCTAGGCTGGTCATTACTGTGTCTGCTTTTACCTTCTATTTCAGGACATTTTTCTCTTCTTTTTGAGTATATCAGAATAGGAGGGTTCTATTTTTGTACTTAACTGTGTAAGTACAAAAGACTGCAGTTTATCATATATTCTGACTCGGCAAGTTACAGAATTTCCCTAGGGGCTCTTCGGGACTCCACACAGAAAGGACTGTCAGAATCTAACCCTAACAAAACTGAAATGCTCAGGTTCCTGGGATGAACAAGCCAACTCGGACCCCCAATAACACACAAACACTCTTGCAAAACAAACTGCTGTTTGGTCAAATCTTCTGTTTATAGCACCTGGAACAATGTCTGTTACATAGTAGGTCCTAAAGAAATATTTATTAAACCACCACCTATTTAGCCAATGTTGATTGGGAATCTTCTCTGTGCTAGACACTGTGGTAGGGTGGGGATATTTAAAAGTGAGGAAAAGAACGCAATGCCTCATCATTTTCATGAAGAGTATGATATAATAACTGTTACAAAATGATAAATGCTATAGAAACTCTGTCTACAGATACCATATACACTCATCTAAGCAAGAAGATACTTGAACATAAATGTAAAGGTTGAGTAGGAGTTCACAAGACTGAAAGGCATTGAAAAAAAGGAATCTAGGTAGATTGAACATATGTGAAAAATTGTAGGGTAACAAAAAGAAATGTTAATACTCCTGGATTAGAGATTGAGCACCACATACACATTTTTTACCAGGCAGGGAACAACTTATCCAACATAGTCTGTGGGATAAAGCTCTGGAAGACATTAAGCAGGTATTTGAAAACTGTTTACATGTTTTAAAATGGAATTTCTATCTTATATCATGAAAGTTGTCTTTTTCCTTTTCCTGTGTATAGTAGGACACGCTAAGTCCCTCATCTTCAAGAGGTCAGAGATAAAAACTATGTTAAGGAGGGGAGATCCTCAGTGTGTTGGGGGACAGAATTGGGGCAGGGACTCTGCCAGCTGAGAGCATCTCTCTTCCTCTCATACTTATGTTGGGTCTGGTTGCTCAGGGGGCTCTTATATCATGGAGACCAGGTAGGCCATAAGGTCCACCACCCTGTTACTACAGTCAAATTCACCATAACATCAGGAAATGAACTTAACAATATAGTTGTTGAAGAAAATGCCAGCTCAAACATTGAAGGTGGAAGAGTGGGTTTTACTTTTAAAGCTACAGGAGACAACCTGGTCTTCTTCAGCTTAGCCCAGGATGCCTTTTGTGGGCCCTATAATTCATGCTTCCATACCTTCTTGATGCCATTATATTTGGAAGCTTTTTCCAGATGAAAGATCAGATCCACAACCAACACACTGGGTGTGGGGATACAGATGTCTGTGTCAGTGAGCTTTCCTTTCAGCTCAGGAATAACTTAGTCCACAGTCTCGGCAACAGCA
>NW_012103277.1:1812149-1829844 GCF_000951045.1 Mandrillus leucophaeus | reverse complement strand
TGCTCAGGGGGCTCTTATATCATGGAGACCAGATAGGCCATAAGGTCCACCACCCTGTTACTACAGTCAAATTCACCATAACATCAGGAAATGAACTTAACAATATAGTTGTTGAAGAAAATGCCAGCTCAAACATTGAAGGTGGAAGAGTGGGTTTTACTTTTAAAGCTGCAGGAGACAACCTGGTCTTCTTCAGCTTAGCCCAGGATGCCTTTTGTGGGCCCCATAATTCATGCTTCCATACCTTCTTGATGCCATTATATTTGGAAGCTTTTTCCAGATGAAAGATCAGATCCACAACCAACACACTGGGTGTGGGGATACAGATGTCTGTGTCAGTGAGCTTTCCTTTCAGCTCAGGAATAACTTAGTCCACAGTCTCGGCAACAGCAGTATATGCAGGAATGACTTGTTAAGTTCTCAGCAGTCTCACAGGTGTCATGCTCCAGTTTCCCAGAGTGTCTTCTGGATGGCAGTAATGGCATGGAATGTAGTCATGAGTCCCAACATGATGCAAAAGTTGTCATGAATGACCTTGACTAGGGGTGCTAGGCAGTTTGTGTTACAGGAGACATTGCTGAAGATCTTGAGGGAAATGCCATATTTCTCATGGTTCACACTCATCACAACACGGGGCATCAGCAGATGAGGCAGAGATGAGGACCCCTTTGGCTCCACCTGTCAAATGATTGTCAGTCTTCTTCAAGATACAGAAGACCCCAGTGAACTCCACAACATATTCATCACCAATATCACCCTATTTGATAGTGGGATCTCACTCCTGGAAAATAGATATGGGCTTCCCTTTGATGACAGGCTTCCTGTTCTCAGCCTTTTCTGTGTCATTGAACCTGAGATAGGTAAAATCATACTGGAACATATAGACAATGAAGTTGAAGCCAGTGAAGGAGTCATTGATGGTAACAGTACCCACCATGATAGTGATAAAGACAGCCTTGGTGACCAGGCACCTGATATGGCCAAATCCATTTACTCCAACCTTCACCATCATGTCTCAGGGCTGTAGTTGGCACTATGTAAGAAGTTGCCACTGTCTGTTACACAGGTATCAGCAGAAAGCCAGAAAGTAAAGCCTTGAATGACACTGGTTAGCAATATTTGGACTAGTTATTAGGCTTTGTGTAAGATTAGATTGCCTGAAATCCCTTTCCATTACGTTCATGATGTCCCCAGTTTGGATTCATAGTGTTCGCTTGCTGTAGTTGTAATTTCAAGTACCCTTTTAAGTCTACTGCATCCCCAATTGTCTGGCCAGAAGGCAATGTCAGGGTTCTTGTGGGGCTGGGGAAGTGAGGAGGAAAATAGTTTATCCTATTTATCCTAGTCAACCATACATGAATGAATGAACCTTGAATAGCAACATTTATAATACCAGCAAAAGAACGTTTACAGTGATTTCAATGTTAGATGTAAAAGTATGCTGGCTTTTATTCTTAGCACTGCACTATTAGAAAAAATCTGGTCAGATCTGCTCAGCACCAAAAGCACTTGATAATTCTGGTGTGGGAATGACCAGTTTCCAATCAGAATATTGTATTTAATGAGGCAACTCTTTTATCATATATTTAAATAAGTCACTGAATAGAAAATAAGACTTTTGGGGTATGTATGATATTCAAACTAACCTCATTAATATTACAAATCATCTCAGCTGCTCTATGACTTATATGATCTGATTTATTATTCACAACGGTGTTATCAACTAGTATTATACCTCTATTTGAGTTACATTTTAAAAAACTGATAGAGTAAATTTACTTAGGAAACGACAAAACCAGAAATATTGCAACCTTTTTTTCTCAAGTACGGAATTTTATTCACTTTTCCATCAAGCCTTATCAACTGGATTGAAATGTGAAAAGTGGTCCTCAATTTAATGCTTAAAAAACTATTATATTGAGAAATGTTGTTCATGTTTTATTTGAAATTAATGATGCTAATTCCAGTGTTCGACTATCATAATAGTTTTCTCCAACTTATTTATTTTTATAACTAGTAAGTAAGGTTATATGGAATACCATTTTGGAGCCAACATATACAATGTCCAAATAGTCACATTTAAATATCTAACCTGCAATTGATTTTTAGTAGCAATAAACAGTGACTTCTGGTAGCAATTTGTGGACTCTGTGCATAGTATTTAATAGACTTACTGCTTGAAATAAAGCAAAAGGACAGATACGACTTAAGGGAAAAAGAGAATTGAAATGGGAGATGGATTTGGCATTGTTAAGAGTCAAGATAATAAAACCTTAAAGTATAATTTAAATAATAGCTCCAGGTAGTTAAAAAACCTTCAACCTGGTAATCAAATAACTGCTATGATTGTTACTGAGCCTGACAGAATAATTGCCTTCTTAGTCATGAAATACAAGCTTTAACATTTAGTCCTAGGCCCAGAATTGAAAGTAAACATTCTTATGAGCAAATCACAATTAATATGAAGCATTTGCAAACAATGTGCACTCCATGGAAACAACTATACATGTTCACATCATGGTTGAGCTCACGTAGATTTCTTCTCTGTAAACTTCCCATGCTTCTACCCAGGCAGGGATGCAATTAGTATATGCCTTCCTTCAATTGAAGAAACATGTTAAAGACCCATTAATTATTGTTAAATTTTTCATTATTCTTAAACTCACTGATATGGAGAGACTGAAAGTGAAACTACAATTTCCAGGGTTGAAAGCCATGACTATTTTATTATCTCTGTAGCTTTGTCAGATTTTTTTTTTATTATTATTACACTTTAAGTTCTAGGGTACATTTGCACAACGTGGAGGTTTGTTACATGTGTATACATGTGCTATGTTGGTGTGCTGCACCCATTAACCCGTCATTTACGTTAAGTATACCTCCTAATGCTATCCCTCCCTCCTCCCTCCTCCCCCCTCCCCACAATAGGCCCCGGTGTGTGATGTTCCCCTTCCTGTGTCCAAGTGATCTAATTGTTTTTTAAGAAAAAGTTGAGCCAATTCTGTAATGCATATTTGTGTATTCATAGAAAAGGTTATTTCAATCTTATTTTCGCAGTTAAGTTTTATAACTTCATTTAATTTTGTTTTGTTAATATATTTTTATTCTTTGGATAGTTAAGAAAGCCATAAATTATTGTAAAAAAAAGCCATAAAGTTTTGTAAAACCTGGGTATTAGAGACACCAATATTTTAGTCCATTTCATAATCATTTACCAATTTTTTATAAGCCTACAGCACCCAGTCTCCCATCTAAGTACTAACCAGGCTAGACTCTGCTTAACTTCTGAGTTCAGATGAGACCGGGCACATTCAGAGTGGTATGGTCATAGACAGTAAATTATTCACTTTTAAATGATCATTTATTCATATTTAGAAAACACTCAATTCTGATATATCAAATAGTAATCAAATATTACATGCATTTTTTATAATTTCTTCACATTGACAATGTTGAAATTTACTTGAGCCCTCTCCTCCTGAAAACAATAGGGATTCAGAAACTCCCACCCTTTTGAGTTCCAGGATATAGTTTACTAAAAAGAATGGCCCTTCTCCATATGACTCAGGTAAGGCTTGTGGATGATACTCTTGTTTACCTGTGTAAAGACCAGGCATAGACCCTTCAAATTCCTATTATTTGGCTCATTAATGTTTAGCTGAGCTGTTTGTCCCCTAGCCAATCTGGAAAGAATGCCGTCTAACTTGACTAAAATTTAGTTAGGATTCTCTCCTTGACTGGAGACCTTGGAACCTTGACTCTCTCCTGAGATTAAACAAGCTCTGAAACACTGAACAACTCTTTAATGGCCCTACCTGAGATTCATATGTCTGCAGAGAAAAACCTTCCTTCATCAAAACTCACACCATCTGCTCTTCCATTACCCCACACCTGGTCTTTCTAGCATCAACTATTCCTCCCTATAAAGAAAAGCCTCTTCTTTCTGACCTGCGAGGTACTTGTAGCTCTAATGGTTAGAGCATTTCCCCTGTGATAGTAGTCTTTGGAATGAAGTCTCTCTCTCTCTCTTTTTTTTTCCCTTAACCTAAGCCCAAGTTTGTTTTGTTTGACAGTTTTCTGGTATTGTGACTTGGGTGGAGTGCTAAGTCCCTGGAATCCTACTCTCTTCTCCTAGGTATTCATGCCAGCTTCTTGGATCTTTTGTATTTTTACCTGGCTGGGGAAATCAGGGTCCCTGTGGTGAGTCTCATCTCCTAATCCAGTGCTGCAGTTGTACTTACTGTAAAAGCTCAGTAAGGAATTGACGTTACTCTTTTCAGGCAGAGACTTTTCTTTGACCCTTCTGTGATGTCTTTCCCTTGTTCCTATAGTGAGGATTGAGCAAGGTTATTTCCTTGGCTCTTCTAGTGAGGATTGAATTGGGGAATGGGAGTTGAGCTTTGGCTGCTAGGATGGAGACTGTGCAAGATAATATTTCAGTGGTACTTTTTCCCAGTTTATGAAGATCTTATCTCTTATTTAATTATCTTAATCTCATGGGTAATTTTAAATCATTTGGCACCATCTCTCTTCTTCTGCAACAAGTTATGTGCTTCACTAGTAAGGCACTAATTCAGTTCAATATATTCAAAAATGCAACGTTTCATTAAAAAAAAAATAGTACTTCAAAAACCTCTTGGGAAATGGAATCATGTCACACTGGCTCCTCTAAGAATTCCCTCTTATGAACACCCTTAATTCCCCTTTTTTCTCCTTACCACTTTGGACCTTCTGTTTATGTCCCTTGAATCCTTGATCTGTCTCCTTGAACACCCTACCTTCTCCACTTCTCTATCCAAACTTCCCAGACCTGTGATCTCCCGTTCTGGCCCATCACGTCATCTCTATGGCCACTCAAGCTCCCTCCCCACCCCGGGCTCCTGAGGAGCTCAGGAACCCTGAGATGGACCCCCTGAGACTTAAAGGGCTAATTGGAGACATGCTGAATCTCTTTTCCACTGAGATGGGCTTTTGAGATACCCCAATGGCCACTTGTTTTCTCCTCAGTCTCTCAGCCAAAACTGAGTTCACAGCCTTCGTCAGATTACACATCAAGGCAAAGAAAATATTAAAAATTTGATCCATGCATATTGGTGAAGGCACTTCAGCCTTCACATTGACCAGGTAACCTCAATTTGTTCTGTCTGATAAAAACACAATCTTAGTAAAAATATAAAGCCAGGGCAAGGAGGAGGGCCAGATCTTTTATATGAAGCAGAAGGATTTCTTTTTCTGTTTTTATCCCTGATTCCTGTTTAAAATTTTACAACTGAAGCTCTATACTATTTGTGTCTGTCTGGATGCTTATAAATGTGTGTGTATATTTTTTTATGTACTTTATATGTTTGTGACGTTTTCTTAGCCTCGGTTGTTACTACCAAATTATTGAATTTTAAAAATTTGAAAGGAGCTCTGTTCCTATTGGCTTAGTAATAAATAAATGCTTACATAAATTAAATCTTCCTATAATTCCAAGAGATTAAGAAAATCAAACTTTCAGCACTTATGTATATTTTTGTGTGTATGTTATATGCATGTAATATTTTCCTATCATCTGATGTTATTACCAAATTATTGTATTTAAAAAATCTTAAATGAACTCTATTCTTAATAACTTAGTGATAAATAAGCATTTATGAATTAAATCTTTCTATTGTTCCCAGGTACGAAGAAAGTTGAACCTCTAATACTTTCAAAAGCATTTTATAGAAACTAATTCAAATGTTTTAACTTCACATACTTTTTGCCATTTATTTTTATGGTAGTTAGTGGTGATATAGATAGCTAGAGGTTTGGTCTCAGTGTTTTAATAAATACACTTTTACTAAATTGAGAAGTTATACTATAAGGAAGCATATAGCTATAAAAAGATGTGAGATCTCATAAGCAGGAATTGAACAATGCAAACACAAGGACACAGGGAGGGGAACATCACACACCGGGGCTTGTCAGAGAGTGTGGGGTTAGGGGAGGGATAGCATTAGGAGAAATACCTAATGTAGATGACGAGTTGATGGGTGCAGCAAACCAATATGGCACATGTATACCTATGTAACAAACCTGCATGTTCTGCACATGTATCCCAGAACTTAGAGTATAATAATAAAAAACTAAAAAACTAAAAATAAAAAAGTAATAGTGACTTCACAATTCTGTTGAAAAGATGAGCGATGATGCTGTTTAGTGAGATGCTTATTATAAGAGACACTCATAAATAAATTTTAAATATTCACAAAAAAGCTGCGAGATGTGTATTTGTAAGATCTGCTTATCAGCTATAGAATATTTGTGCTGTGAAAGACTATTCACAATTCTCTACTTCACAGTTTCATTTGTAGAATAAAGGTTATTGTAGTTTAAAGTTGTAACCAACAATGTAAATGAGAACCTATTGGGAGAAATAATGACAGAAAGGAAAATCATTAGCATGCAAAGTATAAAGTATGGGTTTTTGTTAAGAAAAATAATAGCTTTGTCTTAAAGTAAAATGACTGCTTCTTCCAAATAGAGAAAGAGGAAAGTGTAGGTCAAAATTTGAATGAATATAGAAAACTGTAGAAGGTTTATAGAAAATGAATTTTATCTGTTGTGGTCAAAGCTAGCTAAGGTTTCATGGGTTTATGTATAAAAAAAGAACTTTAGTACCAAATATAGTGATTCAAAACTAGTATTTGTATTTAGCTCTGTTAAAATGACAAGAGCTTGTTGGATTATTGGTCTACCCTTAATAGAAGTTAACCGAATGTTTTTCTTTGCATTCTGGGTAATCTACCTAGAGGGCAAAAATTGTGACTTTTATCAGAAAAATTTATTTGCTAACTGAAGACTGAGTGGAATAAGACTTAAGTACATAGAATTGAATTAAATGATGAAGAATGATTATAGGTTTTGTCTGGAATATTGCCAGTATTTTAATGTCCCATGTTCTGTATATAATTTTTTTGTTTGTTTTCGCAAGTTATGTATACCTCATGACATTTGTAGACTATGCTTTCGTACACAGAAAAAAAAAAGCAGAAAAAGAAACAAAACATTTGTCTTTTATCCCTGCCCAACCCCTCCAGAATTCATAAACTTTGTTGTTGTTGTTGTTTTTGTTGTTGTTCTTTGCCAATTTCATTATTTGCAAAGGTACTTGTCAAACAGAGATAACTGGAAACACTGGTTCTATAACTACGGCTTTGGCTGGAAGGCCATATTGGAGAATGTTGCTTTTCTAATTAGATATGAACAGTTTGAACGAAACACGGTTGATTTTTTTCTTTAAGTGGAGCCAAAGTTTACAAAGCTCTTGTATTAGTCAGGGTTCTCTAGAGGCACAGAACTAACAGGATATAGGGGGTTTATTAGGTATTAACTTACATGATCACAAGGTCCCACAATAGGCTGTCTGCAGGCTGAGGAGCAAGGAAAGCCAGTCCGAGTCCCAAAGCTAAAGAACTTGGAGTCCAGTGTTCGAGGGCAAGAAGCATACAGCACAGGAGAAAGTTGTAGGCTGGGAGGCTAAGCCAGTCTCCCCTTTCCATATTTTTCTGCTTGCTTTATATTAACTGGCAGCTGATTAGATTGTGCCCACCAGATTAAGGGTGGGTCTGCCTTTCCCAGCCCACTGACTCAAATGTTAATCTCTTTTGGCAATACCCTCACACACAGAATCAATACTTTGTATCCTTCAATCCAGTCAAGTTGACATTCAGTATCAACCATCACAGCTCTCTTCTGAAAATTGGCCTGAAAGTTGTCTTACAATGTTCCCAGTCCTACAGATGAGTAAGAATGATAACTTCCTGCAAAACCTAGGAATCTTAGGATATTTTCATGACTTCAGGAATAAAGGAATTCATCCAAATTTATAGCTACACAGGTGAAATCTAATGACAAATTATTGGCTTAAGTCCTAACTTCAAGAAGCTTTTAAAAGTCCAATCTGAGATTCCTTATAAGAATTTCCAACAATGCAAACTTCAAAAGGCTTATATAGGAAATTATTTTTGTTGAACCTACATAAATAGTCACATCAACTCAGAGACAGGCCTTATTCTGTGATGGAGAAAAATCTTTCTGTAAGATTATATTTGGTCAGAGGAAGGAAAGGTTGATTGTAGAGAGGCATGTTATGTTTTAATAGAAAACTAGAGCTTATAATATTGGGTAATCATATTCTGGTCCTGTTCACTGTCTTTCAACTGTTTTTCCAGCTTTTTGTAAATTGCAAGTAGCTGATATGCAAACTCTGTTTCATAGAGATTCAGTTCACTTTTTCTACTGTGGAAAAAAATAATAATAATTTTGTTACCTACCTATAATTTGGATTAGATCCTGTCACTTGTATAAATTGGCAACCATTATCAAATTTCCAACTATGTCAGTTCTCTTAAATATCTCGTTAAAACCAAACTAATGCTTCCAATATTTCTTCCCCACCCCCTACTTATGATTACAGAAAGCTAAACCCTGAATGCTCATATGTATAATGGCCCCAGCAGAGAATCAGCTGACTATGAAGAAAAACATCCCACTACTCCACACTTAACACTTTTCAGACTTGCTTACTTGTTCTTTTTTAAAAAGTCCTTTTGTTCTCACTTTTGAGACTCTGGTAGATTTTGAGGTCAGAGCATTCTGTCTATTGCAATTATCCCTGGCTCACAATTGCAATAGTCTTTTTGAATAAAGTCTCTCCTTACCCAAGTCTGGATTTATTTCCTGACACTGTCTTCTAGTATGTTACTTTTACCCAGAATTATCTTTTCTTTCACTCTCCTCTAGTTGAAATCCTCCACATTTAAAACTAAATCAAAAGACACATTATCTCTGAATATTGTCCCTATCTGGCAGTCAGAATTAATTGCAAGGTATTTTATTCGAACTTTTATTCATCCTCCCTTTGTAAGAATGGTTTACTAAATTTTGTCTAAAATTAAATTTTTAGTCACTGAAAAGCAAGAAACCTGTATTATTCACTTTCTTTTTTTTTTTTACAGTCCCTTGAAAAGAATAAATATCTATGTGTGTCTTTTTCATTTATTTAATATAGAGTTACCACATTTTTACTGTCCCATAGCAAAAGTGGTATTTTAGGCATATTCTGAGTCATGTTTATTCACTAATTATATACATTTGAAAAAATAATGTTTTCACTCTATGGAACATTAGGTAGAAACCACAGAAGGGATTATCTTATAATCCCTCATGTAAGTGCCCTTCCACTTTACCTGAATATGTTCACATTAGTTTTTGCCATTTAACATACAAAGATTGTTTAGAATTTCAAATTGTGCATATAAGATTTTAATTATTTGACTCCAGTCAATTTTTAAATTTTATTCTAGTTAAAACAAAGTAGGTAATTTAAACCATGATACAGTATATGTGCATAGATATTTCTTGGTCTTTCCATGCCCCTTTATATTATGTGCTATGATAGAGTAAGAGAATAAACAACTGGCTTAGACTGAGTTCATGTCTATACTGATCACATCATTTTCTAAGATGTGCTTTGAAAAGCTTCTAATTCCTTTTTCTTGTGTTCCTTATATTTGCTGACAATAGTTTTCCTTCTATTTGTAGTTTCAGCACCATGCCTACTTATGAGAGTTACTGTTTCGGACTTTAGTTGGTTTCGCTGGTAAACCCACCCATGGTTTACATTTACCAAGCAACAAAATCCCTGCCATGTTCCCATATGCTTGATCATTTATTTTCTGAAAGAATAGAGTAGTAGGCAGGAATGGGATTAAAGGGAGTGGCTGCAAAATAAGCAAAGAAAGCACAGGTTATTTCCTGTTTAGGCATAGTCCGAACACCAAGAATATTTGACTTATAGCTCTTATGTTGTATAATTGAGTGGTCAGGAAAGTTGCTATAACAAAGAGGCACTAAACTGTGGTAGTAAAAACAGTATAAAAAAATTCATCTTTTACATAAAGTAGTAGGTCCAGATTTGATAGGGAGACTTCCATCTTTGTTCAGGTATCTATTTCATGGGCAGTTAGTTTACACCATTTTTAGGCCACTGGATATTAAAAGAAGAGTTAGAAAAGCACACAAGTTCTTTTGAAGGCATAGCTTAGAAGGGGATATCACTTCTCATATCCCATTAGGTAGAAAGTATATATGTTTATAGCAAAACTGCATAAGAGGCTTGGAATTGTAGTCTCTAGTTAAGCCCATTTCTGTCATTAGAAAGGGGAAAGATAAATATTAGTAGGAAATTATTAATCTCTGTTCCTCAAGCCAAAACAGAGAGACATGTGATTTAAATCACTATGAAAGAGTTATACCTACAAATAATCTATTCAGCATACAATTCAGCTGTGAATCCATGGGAAAAGAAAGGGGTACAGAAAGGTAAGAGGTGCAATAGAGGAAGAATATCTTAATCTTCTTTGCTCTGATTATTTGACTATTCAGTAGGACTTGTGAACATATACAGACTAGGTTAATTATTTATCTTGGAAGTGGGTGATTTAAGCACATACACAAACGTTTACACATGTGCACACACAATACATGCTCATTAATTTTCTGGTTTTATACTCCATTTCTGACTAGATATGCAGGCTTCCATCAGTTCCCAGAGATTTAGAACTTCAAACTGAGACAGGATTATAAAGAATTTATTTTACTGAAAGATGAAACTATGGTAAGCTTGAGTAAAGATAGTTTATTCTTTTAAGTTTGCAAAATCCCACCAGAAATATGGAGATCAAAGTTTGCATTAAAGGTAAGATAGAACAATAATAATCTAATTTCGTATAAAACTGAGCACCAAAGTCCAAAAACTATGCTATTAATTAACATTGTGGTTGTGTTATCCATTGAGGTAATACCTTCCCTTTAGTCTTATTATTCTATCTTAAAATACTGAACTTATATAAATATCTTCAGACCTCAACAATTTCAATATAATATGCTTGAATTTTCCCAAAAAATCTAACTAAACTCAAGTGTTAGTCATTAAAACTAAAATTATGCTCAGTTGTTCTTTCAATTTATGTGACCTATTTCAGTAATGATTACAACTCACCATTCTTCTTGTCCTCTTGAATACACCTATTAATGATTACATCAATGAAATGTCAAAATAATCCATTTGGTTAGGAGATAAAATAAGCTTGAAGAAGTTATTGAAAATGTATGAACAAATGGTTAACTTTCTACATACTATTTTGAAGTTCTCTGTAGTATATATACAAATACTCTTAAATTTTCAAAACTTTAAAATAATAAGCAAGTCAGGAGACTTCTGATAACTAATAAAATAGTGACCAGCACATGCTTTTGGTTTTCGCCCCTATAATCTACTCCTGAGAAATCACGGAAGCAATACAGATAATAGATTTGAAGAATTAATATTAAAAAGTGGGAAACCTGCGAGATCAAAGGCTGTTGTGAATCAGTGCATGTAAAAGAGAGAGAGAGCAGAGACAGAAGGGCTAGCATGTGGGTTAACAGTGTCCTGGGAGAAAGGTGTATTACAGTGTAAGACTGAAGTGGGAGAGAATTTTAAAATTCTAACCTTAGAACGCGATCTTCGTAATGCCATTGTTTGTCATTACCACATTAATATATAGCAACATCCTAAGCATTGACCCTGATGGCCTGAATTGCTGCTGGAGCAAGGTGGCAAGTTAACTGATTCATGTCTACCTTCTTCAAAGTCAAGTGTTGGTGACATGGCATTTAGAAAAATAAGTATTCAGAAAAGGCTTCTTATCTAAGAGTAATTTTAAGAAGAAATTACTAACCATTTAACAGGATCTACTCAAAGTTTCTTTAATAATCAAGCCTAAATTTTACTGGTGCACAATTCTTCCCTAATAAATAATATATTTCTAAGCTTTCTTTGCAACTAAAAGTGCCTATATGATGCAATTCTGGTCAATGGAATAAGTGCAAATTATGTCTACAATTTCTAGATTATGCCTTTGAAAAGAAAACAAATTCTGTTTTACTTTCTTTGAACATATACATGACAACATCTAGAGCAACAAACTTGGACCCAGGAACACTTTTGATTCGGAGTCTTTTAATTACTTTGTGGTGAAGAAATATCCTAAGACTTGCCAACTCTGAACAACTACCTTTGAGACTATTAAAATAAAGAAAAATAAAATTTCATTGTACTTATATCATTGTAACTATGGGTCTCCTTGATACAGAAATTTAACACAGACCATAAGTGCTATGGTTTGAATATGGTTGGTTTGTCCTCACCTAAATTCATGTTGAAATTTGATCCCCAAAGTGTTTTTGGGAGGTAGGGCCTAGTGGAAGGTATTTGGGTCATGGGAGAGGATCCCTCATTAATGGTGTGATACTATGTGATAGTGAGGTCTCACTCCAGCAAGACTGGATTAATTCTACAGAAATAGGTTAATCGTTATAAAGCAAGGCTTTTTCCTGTTTGGTCCCTCTGCACATGTATCTGCCTCCCCTTTGACCTTCTCCACCATGCAATGACACAGCATTGAAGCAAAAGTTAGAAGCAGCGCATGAACTTCTAAGCTTGCAGAGCCATGAGCTAAATAAATCTTTTTTCCTTATAAATTACCCAGCCTCAGGTACGCTGTTACAGTAACACAAAGCAGACTAAGACAGAAAAAATATCTCAGAATATAAAGAGGAATCCAGTACCAGAGTACAAGGATAGAATGCCAAGGCACGGCATTCTAAATCAAAAGTTTCCTAAGGCTCTTAAGAATCTTGATTCTGAGTTCATTTCCTAAATATCACTTTGTTTCCCCAAGAAGGACACAATAAGGACCCACTTCCTATGATACAATTACCAGAAGAAGTATAGATGATACCACCAGGTCAACATAAATTCACAGGATGAAATAACCAAATAGCTGAGTAGTAAACTCATTATAAAGAAATATAACGGATGTAACACACAAAGCCATACTTTTGTAACAGACAGAATAACAATTTAAACTAATTATAGTAAATTTCATGGAAGTTCATTATGAAAGAATAGAAGGTAATTTTAAAAACAGAAAAGAAAGTAATAAAATAAAAAATGTATGATGGATGAGATAAAATCTGGTTAGAAACAGTTGAAGAATGAACAAGTGATGTGGAAAATTATATTTAGAAACTTTGTAGAAGTCAACTGGAAAATATAGAGATGAAGGGTTAGAAATTGGAGGAAATAAAGTAGAATTGCCAGCATTTGGACACAGAATGCCAAAATAAGTGCAAATATCTGAGGAAATAGTAATAATATGCACATAAAATTAATTGAGTTTAACATTTCATAGTAAAAGGATTTATATAATGCCAAACTTTCATGTTAGAGCAAATCTATACCTACACGTGTTGCATTGAAATTTAAGTTTGTCAAGGTACAAGGAGCAAATTCTAGAAACTTCCAAAGTGGGAGAATTTTTGCAAACTTTTTCTAAAACAGAAAAAATAACTAAAGATAGTTATTTATTTTATGAAACATAATCTCAGAAAAGATAGACAATACAATAAAGAAAATTATAGGTCCAAGCAATACTTACGTGAATCCAACAGTATATTAAAACTAAGGTATCATAATATAAAATTTATCACAAGAAGGCATTGATGCTTCAACGTAAAAATCTGTCATTATAATTAATCACATTAATAGACTAAAATAAAAATGTATGATTATTAACAGATGTAGACAAAACATTTGATAAAAATTGCTACTTGAAAATAGTTAACAAACAATAAGGAGATATTTCTAATATGGCAAAAGTTATTTGCCAAATACCTATTTAAATACATTCCATTTAGTACCAAGAAGAGGGTAGGGAATTTCATTATCATCAACACTCTTTAAGGTTGTATTGAACGTCCAGGATATGCCGTAAAATAATGGAAGGAAGGAGGCAGTGGGTAGGTAGAGAATGAGAAAAAAAGAAGAAAAGAAGGACAGGAAAGAATTAAAATATAAAGTTTTAAAGGAATTAGATTAAATATTATTTGCAAATGATATCTATATGAAAATTATAGCATCAGAATTTATTAGAATTAGTAAGATAGTTGATTGTCTACTACACTCAAAATGAGCATAAAAATTAGCATTTCTTCTATATGGACAATAAGATACTAGAAAATATATTTATATGATAAAAACATAAAAGTTTAAATTTCTATAAAATAGGAATTTATAAGGAAATAATCTGCTATAACTCAATGGACTAGACAAATTTTTTAAACTCAAGTAAAGAAATTAAATACAAGCTTTGAGCTAAAAAAATTCAAGATTCTTGTATTGAACAACTTAACATCATATTTATGGAAAATTTCTGTAAATTAATTTGTAAATTTATGCAATCCAAATCAAAACCCCTACTCCGTTTTTTTAAGAATTTGATTAATTTATTTTTAAAATAAAGTCTTATAAATAGCTATCAAAAAAGCATAGAAAGGGATTTTTGTACTAAAATTCAGTAGTATTATATAATATATTGCACCCAACAGAAAAATGTAATCAAACAGAGAATTCAGCATCAGACAGGTATGTGTATGCACGCGCGCACACACACACACACACACACACACACATACATATGGACAATATACAATAAAATACATTATTTTAACTTGGTGGATAATGGACAGTACTCATAGTACCCTGCATGAAAGGCAAGACTAAAGACCAAAATGTATTATATGAAACTGTGAATAAAAAAGAGAATAATGAAAAAAATACCTTTAGGAATTGGGGTTGGTAAAAGCTTTGTTACCACAAAATTTCACGTTTTCTCTTACATTAACTCAGTACACTGAAAAGACCATGCCCAATAGGTATGACCTGGACAAAACTATGCATTTTAGTCCTGGTATAAATTTATTGTAAGTTTTATTTCTCTCTGAACTTTTCAAAAATTTCTTATTTTTTCCAAGTAACCAGAATTTGTTAAAACTCGACTGTCTGATTATACTCATGAAACATATACTCATTTGACACTTCCCACATTTCTCCTTGTATTAATTCACATATTTATTTATTCAATAAGTATGCCTCACTGGAAATTCTTGGACTTGCAAGTTCAAATAGGACCAACAAGTACTATTATAATATAGAACTAAGATGAAATCCTCATAATTGTGTTTTTTCAAAAGCTTTATTGAAATATAATTGACACACAATAAACTACACATGGAAAATGGACAGCTAAATAAGTTTTCACATATATAGATATGGAACTGTGAAATCAATATGACAATCAAAATAATGAACATATCTATCACCACCCAAAATTTCCTCATACAACTTTACACTGTCCCTCGCATCCCACTCCAAAGCTCTTCCCTAGGCCACCACTGATCTGCTTACAATAGCTACATATGTCTCATCATTATCTAGAATGTATATATAAATGTAACCATCCAAACTCTTTTTTGTGGCTTCTTTCACTCAGCGTAATTATTTTGAGATTTATCCATGTTGTTACATTTACTAATACTCACTTTTATTACTGAGAAATATTCCCTCATATTGATATATCATATATGCCATTTGTAAATCAGCTTCTATAATTTCTGAATTTCAGAGATGCTCTTCCTTTTATCTAAGTTGTAAAAATTATTAGGCATAGAGTCTTCATCATATTGCCTTATTATGTTTCAGTGTGTGAAGGGGTCTGTAGAGATGCCTTCCCTCCTAAATTCGTGATATTGATAATTTGTGTCTGTGAGTGTGTGTGAATTCCTTATGTACCTGTAGTTCTGAGATATTACTACACTTTCACAGTAGGTACCTTGACTTTTAGAAATTTATTAAGTATTTTAGCTGAATTGTTTTTATTAGCTTGCATGTTGTGAGAGGTTTGACCCACATAAGCAAGCATCCACATTCTGTCTCTCCTAGGAGTACAAACTGTTTGTTTCTAGGCCAGTTTCTCCTGTAACTTCAGCTCTCTGATGGATTTTTTTTTAAATTATGTTGTTTTTTGGATTTAACATTATTTTGTTATGTTTTTTATCAAAAGCAGAGACAGTGGGAGCAACGTCATGGTTTGTACTTTATGAACTACAGTAAGAAATAATTAATAACCACAGAGTTATACCCATACAATCTGTTTAATTCTTAAAATACAACCTCTTTATAACAAGTTATCTTTCCTTTTTCCCTCTTAATCTTCTCATCTGAACAATGCAAATCAAATACTCATGAGTTTTGAGATGCAATAGTGGTCATGTAAGGGATTTTAGTCATATTAAAGATCCGAAGGCAGTGGAAAGCCATCAGAGACTTTTAAGCAGGACATAAAATGAATTGGGGCCTTAAAAAAAAGTCAATTTGGCTTCTCCAAGAATGTATTCTAGGTTTAGTACTCATTAGGATGCATTGTATTTTATGTATGTATTTATTATTAATCAATTTTTATTATAATTTGAGATGGAGTCTCGCTCTGTCGCTCAGGCTGGAGTGCAGTGTCATGATCTTGGCTCACTACAACCTCGGATGCAAGGTTTAAGCAATTGTCCTGCCTAAGCCTCCCGAGTCATAGCTGGGATTACAAACGCCCAACACTGTGCCAGCAATTTTTTGTAGTTTTAGTAGAGACGGGGTTTCACCATGTTGGCCAAGCTGGTCTTGATCTCCTGACCTCAAGTGATCCACCTGTCTTGGCCTCTCAAAGTGCTGGGATTATAGGCATGAGCCACCATGCCTGGACTCATTAGGATGTATTTTAAAAATGCATAAAACAGATAATCCTATCTTGACAAAAGGATGACAGTGGCTACCAAGGACAGTATATATATTTGAATATAATCAGAGGAAAATAACTGTTAGGGAGAGAGATTTTTCTCAGTTCTTCCAGTTTTTCTAGAGAAAATACTACCACTCCATTTATTTTTCCATAGGGAAAATTATAGTGGGAATACTTCCAACTTCTCACTTATTCATTTTCATTTCTTTTTTTTGGGTCTGTCGAGAAAGCAAGAGGCCTTCTAAATATGTTTACTTCTTGTATTAAGAGATCTGTCTTGGATATCAAGTATATGATTCATCCACATTGACTGGGTGGGTAAGCCTTATTCAATGGTGTAGTATTTGTAAGTTCATTGTACACACCATTTTAAATCAAATCATTGAATCAAGCTTTTCTTTTTCAGAAAATATGTAAATTTTTATATTTCATCTCAATTTTTAATAAGCTCCTAACTCAGTATGGGACAATGAATATTATTTTGGGATCCAGACACTCCCAATAGTCATGATTCAGTTTTGGATATATGAAGTTTCAAATTATCCATGATATCCAATTAGAGATGAAAAGTTGACAAAGGTACATACTGATTTGGAAATTAGAAGACAGTCCTAGATTTAAAATATAAATATGAGATTTGTTAAAAGAAGAAGAACACATGAATTCATTTAGTGATTTTATGCATAGTGAAAATAGAATAGAAACCAGGACTGATGCCTGAAGACTCCAAAGTTTAAGGTCAAGAAGAGAGAGAGAAGAAACATCTGGAATCATAAAAAGAAATCTGTTAAAGTATGCGTATAGGTCACATAAGATACAGATTACAAGTTTTCATTGTGTCTTCCAATATAAACATCACTTGCATAAAATAAACCCCAATGTATATTTTTAAGCATTAATTAGTAATTGTTCTACCCTCTTACTGAAAGTCATTGGAGTTGTATGCAATAAAAGACATCAATATAACAAAAGAAATGCCACATCAAGGTAGAAGA
>NW_012103277.1:1784496-1811334 GCF_000951045.1 Mandrillus leucophaeus | reverse complement strand
AGTCATCTCCCACCAGGTCCCTCTCACAACACATGGGAATTATGGAAGCTACAATTCAAGATGAGGTTTGGATAGGTACACAGTCAAACCATATCACTCCACCTCTGGCCCCTCCCAAATCTCATGTCTCACGTTTCAAAACCAATCATGCCTTTCCAACAGTCTCCCAAAGTCTTAACTCATTTCAGCATTGTCTCAAAACTCCACAGTCCAAAGCCTCATCTAAGACAAGTCCTTTCTGCCTAAGAGCTTGTAAAATCAAAAGCAAGTTAGTTACTTCCTAGATACAAGGGGAGTACAGGCATTGGCTAAATACAGCCATTCCAATGAGAGAAATTGGCCAAAACAAAGGGGTTAGAGGACCCATGCAGGTTGGAAATCCAGCAGGGCAGTCAAATCTTAAAGCTCCAAAATGATCTCCTTTGACTCCATGACTCACATCCAGGTCATCCTGATGCAAGATGTCAGTTCCCATGGTCCTGGGAAGCTCAGTCACATGGCTTTGCAGAGTACAGCCACCCTCCTGGGTGCTTTCATGGCTGGAGTTGAGTGTCTGCAGCTTTTCCAGGGTCACAATGCAAGTTGTCAGTGGCTCTATCATTCTGGCATCTGGAAAACAATCACCCTCTTCTTACAGCTCCACTAGGCAGTGCAGCAGTGGGAACGCTGTGTGGGGGCTCCAACTCCACATTTTCCTTCCACACTGCTCTAGCAGAGGTTTTCCATAGGGCCCTGCCCCTGCAGTGAACTTCTGCCTAGAAATTCAGGTGTTTTCAAAAATCCTCTGAAATCTAGGTGGAGGTTTCTAAACCTCAATTATTGACTTCTATGTATCTGCAGGCTCAACACCACATGGAAGTTGCCAAGGCTTGGGACTTGCACCATCTGATGCCATGCCCAAGCTGTACCTTGGCCCCTTTAGCCATGGCTGGAGCAGCCAGGATGCGGGGCACCAAGTCCCTAGGCTGTACACAGCAAGGGGCCCTGGGTCCAGCCAATGAAACCATTTTTTCCTCCTAAGCCTCTGGGCCTATGATGGGAGGCGCTGCCAACAAAGGTCTCTGACATGCTCTGGAGCCATTTTCCCCCTTTTCTTGGCGATTAGCATTTGCCTACTCCTTACTTATGTAAATTTCTTCAGCCAGTTTGAATTTATCCTAAGGAAATGGGTTTTTCTTTTCCATTGCATCATCAGGCTGCAAATTTTCTGAACTTTTATGCTGTTTCCCTTTTAAAACTGAATGCTTTTAACAGCACCCAAGTCATCTCTGGAATGCTTTGCTGCTTAGAAATTTCTTCCACCAGATGGGCCAGGTGTGATGGCTTATGCCTGTAATCCCAGCAATTTGAGAGGCCAAGGCAGGTGTATCACGAGGTCAGGGGTTCGAGACCAGCCTGACCCACATGGTGACACCCCATCTTTATTAAAAATACAGAAATTATCCAGGCATAGTGGCACGAACCTGTAATCCCAGTTAAACCCAGCTACTCATGTGGGTGAGGCTGGAGAGTCCACTTCCACCCAGGAAGTGGAAGTTGCAGTGAGCCGAGATCGCACCATTGCACTCCAGCCTGGGCAACAGATTGAGACTCCATCTCAGAAAAAAAAAAAAAAGAAAGAAAAAGAAATTTCACGTACCAGATACCCTAAATCATCTCGCTCAAGTTCAATGTTCCACAGATCTGTAGGGCAGGAGCAAAATGCCACCAGTCCATTTGCTAAAACATAGCAAAAATCACCTTTATTCCAGTTCCCAAGAAATTCTTCATCTCCCTCTGAGACCACCTCAGCCTGGGTTTCATTGTCCATATAATTGCCAGCATTTTTGTTAAAGCCATTCAGCAAGTTTCTAGGAAGTTCCAAACTTTCCCACATTCACCTGTCTTTTTCTGAGCCCTCCAAACTTTTCCAACCTCTGTCTGTTACACAGTTCCAAAGTCACTTCCACATTTTTGGGTATATTTACAGCAACGCCCCACTCTACCAGTACCAATTTACTCTGTTAGTCCATTTTTCATGCTGCTGATAAAGACATACCTGAGACTGGGTGATTTTTACAAATAAACAAACAAACAAACAAAAAAAGGAGGTTTAATGGACTCACAGCTCCATGTGGCTGGGGAGGTCTGACAATCATGGTGGAAGGCAAAAAGGCACATCTTATATGGTGGCAGACAAGAGAGAAATGAGAGCCAAACTAAAGTGCAAAACCCTTATAAAATCATCAGATCTCATGAGACTTACTACCAGGAGAACAGTATGGGGAAAACTGCCCCCATGATTCAATTATCTCCTACTGGGTCCCTCCTACAACATGTGGGAATTATGGGAGCTACAATGCAAGATGTGATTTTGGTGGGGACACAGCCAAACCCTATCAACTTGTGTTCTATCATGTATCCATCAAGTACTTATCGCTATGGCACCATTTTCCTATACTATCCATTGCATACTAATAATTATGCATTAGTATAATTTTATGTGTATTTATATTCATAATGAGTAATAGCTGCCTTGCCTACTTGGTTTATTAGCATATTCACATTAAATTCTTTTGGATCAAACTGCCACATTAGCAGTGAATTTTTCTACCAGGCTGCCTTCCTAGAATTGTCTCAGTATCCCTAGAGTTTGCACAATTAGAGTTCAGTCCAACTTCTACATACTAGGGAGAGAGAGGAAAAAAAAAATCTTGAATTATATTGAAAATATTTATGGCAGGTGTTTAATTTTTTTACTCAACGCCCATTGCAATGTATCTCCACCTTACCTTTTTGTATAATAGTGTCCAGAAAACTAAAAAAAACAAACAAACAAACAAAAAAAACAAAAAACAATCTTTAACTTGCTGCTAAGTGCAGAAATGTCACTTTAAATTTCTGGCAATGCAATCATGCAAGAAAAAAGCAAGAAAGAAGAAAGTCGAAGAGTCTGTTCCTTCTGTGTGACTTTTAATAACAAACTATGGGGTTTTGGATTGGACTGGGATTTTAAAGGTTACTTACCTTATTTATACAGAAATCCGAGGTCTACATTACAATTACCCAAGGAAGCATGATGAAATTAACCATTTCTAAAAAGAAGTTCTTTTATAGTAAAGTACTAGAAAATAATGGGTGATGAAAGGGGTTGGATAGCAATGGTGAAGTTTTAGTGTGCTGGCCTTCGTTTCCCAGCCGTTGAGCTGCCAGAGGCAGTGGCAGTTGTGTTTTTATTAGAGTAGTACAATAGTGTTTCAGAAATCTTTCCAAGTTCTTTTAGCAAGGTTTTGTGGTTCTTTTGAAGACTCTGAAATTTATGCAATGTCCCATATAAGATTATTTTCTAAATAAAGAGCAGTCTCTGGTATCTGAAACTAAAAACAGTAAGCAGTACGGTTATTGGTACCATTATTAAAAGCAAAGGTGTTTATTCATTATTAAGGACAAGAAAGGAAAGCAAGAAAGGTGGACTAGCCTGTCTGAAACTAACAATGCTGGAAAGCTCAGAGAAAGATACTGACAGCTCCAAGGTGTTACACCCTCAGGCACACTCAGGGTCAGGAAACTAGGGAGCTCTTTTCTTTTGTAGCCACAGGATTTACATACTTTAAAACTGGATTCACAGTTTTACCCTGCGCCTTCCTGAAATACAAGATACATTGAATTTAAAGTCAAGTCTCCTATATAAAAAATAAAGACATTGTTTGGGATAGAGGAAAATATCAAAATTCAAAATGGACCCACTTGGCGTAGTTGAAGCGAATCTATTCTCAGGTGACTTTTTGTGTCTAATCAAACACATATCTGTGATATTCTTGGGAGAATTACATTTAAAATTATGCCTCACTCAGAAAGCTAGTAAATAAAATATAAAATAAAAATGTATCTTTAGAAGTATACCTCTGTGCGTTCTAATTTTATTACTTTGAGGTCTTTTTACCCATAATATTAATGAGTACATTTATATGATAATATTTTACCCTGAAACCTATACATTTAATTACATCAACTATAATTTTACTTCAGTTTCAAAATTTATTTCAGATGTTAAAATGACATATTAACACAGGGATATGTGAGTAATAAAATAAGCATCCAAAATGCAAAGTCAATATCAGTGCTTCATTAATTAATCTAAAGAATGTAAGAATTAGGTTTTAAATCAGAGCTTTTTACTTCTATATAGTTATAATAAAACAAATGGAAGTAGTAAGATTATTTCATATATAAACTCTAATTCAACCAAAGTGTTTCTTCATCCAGAGTCATGAACATTGATTGGGAATAAGGATGGCATAAGTATACTTGAGAAACTCAGTTATATTTTACACTACTGCAATCACCTCTTGCTTGCTAAGCATTAACTCTTAGTCCTTTCATCTACTTTACAGAAGTACACACCAGAGTGTCCTTTTCAAACATAATTTTAATTATGTCACTTCCATTGTTAAGGTTCTTCAATAATTTCCAATTGTTCTTAAGACAACAACTAAATTCTTCCTGTGGCCTATAAGTCTTGCATGGTCTGATTCCTGCTTACCTATCCAGACTCATCTCTCACTGTTTTTCTTCTTGCTGTAAACTACTGCTGTGCTCCAGTACAACAGGTCCCATCCCCCATACGGACTTTGTGTAGTGATTTCCTGAAACAATTTCCACTCTCTCCCCAACTTAGGTAACCTATATTCACCCTTTATTTTCTCAGAAAAGCTGTCCCTGGACTTTTGGATTAATTTATATTTCTTTTTTACTTGCAGTCATAGCATCATGTGTTTTGCTTTTATGACTTATTTTTTACCTGTAATGTTTGATAAAGTCTCTCCTATTGTATTCTGAGTTCCGTGATGTAAACATTTATCCTATGTTCATATTATTATTGTTAATAATTACAAAGTAAATGTCATAATTAGAGCTGTGCAGAGTTGGTACTTATTTAATGCTTTTTGCATAAAGAAATGATTTCTATTACCAATTTATGTATGTATTTTAACCATAATAACTTTTTTTTTGTATTTACTTAGTGCATACGGTGTAGTTTGCTCATGCAGAAGTGGTCCTATGAAAATGTTATGCCCAGATATTGTTCTCATGTGTCCTACTTCCTATCTTTGTAGCTCCTAGAAAAGGTTAAACTCAAATGCAGTTGCTGTTATACAATGTGTTCATTTATAGATACAATTCGAGATCAAGATCACTCAATGGAATGCAATTAATGAGAGCATCTTGTGGAACTAATCTAAAGAAGAGCTCACTGATGGGGTAACTGTAGAGTCATCCCTCGATATTCTCAGGAAACTGATTCCAGAACTACCCTCAGATTCCAAAATCTACAGATGCTCAAGTCCCTTATATAAAGTGGCATAGTATTTGCATATAACATATGCACATCTTTCTGTATACTTTAAATTATCTCTAGATTACTTTACATAATGCAATGTAAATTATATGTAAATAGTTGCTATACTATATTATTTTTTATTTCTAGCATTTAGTGTTATTTACATATTTATTCATTTTTTACTACTTTAGAGCTGCAGTTGGTTGAATCCACTGATGTGGAACCTGTGGATATGTAAGGCTGACTATAGGTAGAAAAGAAAGTAAATAAATTCATTTTATTTGAAACTAAATAGCAATCAATAAGAAGAGAAAATAAATTCAGCTTATTATTTGATAAATATTTATTGAGCTCTTAGTATGTTACTTGTATCCAGGATCTAGTGGTAAAGAAAACAATTTGGGTCTAATACAAAGTTTAGCTTATTTTCTACACTGAGAACTCGTACCAAATTTATGAAAATAAGCTAACATTGATAGGGATTCTTAGTGTAGATTAAAATTTAAATCAGTAAAAAATGTTCAGCAGATTGTAGGTAAAGATCGAAATGGAATTAAACACATTTCTATTATAAGTAAGATGAACAATAGCATATAAGTAATTATTTAAGAATCATATTTGTGTTTGTGGAAAGAATAAATAATAAAAAATACAAAGATCAGAGCAAAGAAAATCTGTACCGGGACTGCTTTGGAAATTAAGATGGCCAGAAATAGAACAAAGAACGTGGGCAACAAAGACATGACAAGATAATTTTCATAGCCGCAGATACTGAAGGTTCAGTAAAAGAGTTGCACGTTAATGAATGATGTGTAGTACCCGAAAATGAAGAAAGATTAAAAATTATTTGACAGGCTAAACTACAATTATTTCAAAGGTTAAAATATATACACTCTCTATAATGTATCCTCAGATCTGATTGCTGTGGATAGGAACAAACAAGGAAAACCGGCAAATTTAAAAAATTAAAAATAAAACTGAGACTTCAGCATCTGTGGATTTTGGAATCCAAGGAGTGTTCTGGAAATAAATATGGCTAATAAATTAGAGATAATGATTTAGATCCCATAATTCTAACACAGAGAGAAAGTCAAATGATACAACGGTAAAGAGAAGACAAAATCTAGGAAATCATTGAGACTTATGCTCATAAATCTACATGTAGGAATCAGTATTAAAAATTATTACTTAATAACTTCTGTGCTTATGCTACTAAAATGAGATCAGATTTGAGAAGAGGAAAATAGGAAATTTAGTTATAGAAACTCCTATATCTGTCAAGTTTTGTTGCAGAGAACAGAATCCTTTTTAGCTAGTATATAGCACAATGGCATTTTATAAGTATGGCTATCTTACATAATTTCTAGGACATAGAGAGAATCAAATTTATATACTATGCAGTCAGGAACAAATGAAACTGTGTGAAACGCTTAACTGTATGCAGAAACAATTGCTAAAGATGCTGCCACTTGCTAGAGACCAGTAATTAGTTCTTTGTCACAGACACCGACGAAGAAAAGCCACCTACAAGGTTCTCTCTGAGAAAAGACACCACTTCACGTTGCTCTGCTTTGTCAAAATATCATACTGCAGACTAACTGCAAATAAATCTGACAAACGTATTTTTTGGCTTTCTAGCATTCATGGTACCAGGAGACATGCTAGAGGGGATTGGAATAGGTGTGGAGAGCCAAACTGTTGTATTTACTGCAACCTGGCATTCACTGGCTCTATTCATCGGTATCCCAACATTATAAAAGGAATATAATATTAAATATATTATGACAGGCATTCTAAAAGAGCTCTGGGGATAGAACTCTAAGTAGAGGTTAGCTAAGCAGGACCATAATAGGTATGCTTTTAATCACTGGTTTATCTAAATGGCTGTAGAAAGTAAGGAGGTTAGGAGTGGTGGGCAGGGTGGAATATAAAACCGGTATATTTAAACGATAGATGATTATGGTGATCTCAGAATACAAACTGTCAAAAAGTAGTTTAAAAAATATTTGGCCTATGAACACAAGAGCAATAGCATGGCTAAATGCATGCGATTTTGATTAAAAAACAATATGCAGATCAGTGAACCTCAAGAGGGTGGTGAAGGCAAAGTTCACAGGGCCTTTGTTACCTCACTAAGATTTTTAATTAACATGAATCAACAAATTCTGTTTGGAATGAAAACCTTGGAAGACAATAATTCAAGAAGATACAAGGGACACAGAGTTTGTGAATTAAGTTGGTAGATGCCAATTTAAATTTAAGTTTGAAAAGGCAGGTATTGATTGTATTTAGGAGGACAATCATCTGAATAGATGCTGGAGATCAGTCAAGGTAATGGATTCAGCTTAGTGTGTTAATTATATATCATGACGTGCTAGAATAGGTAAAAAACTTTAAGCTCATTAATCATTAGAAAAATAACTCTTGGAAAGACAGGAATAATCCCAAGGGAACATCGAGATGTAGTTATCTTACATTCTTGTCTTAGTCTGTTTGTTCTGTTATAACAAAATTCCAAGACCTGGTAGCTTATAAACAACAGAAAATTATTTCTCACATTTCTGGAGGCAGAGAAATCCAAGATTATGGCACCAGCAGATTCCGTATCTAGTGAACGGCCGTTTCCTGGTTTGTAGATGGCACCTGCTGTTTCCTCAGATGATGGAAGACGCAAGGCAGCTCACTTGGGCCTCTTTTATAAGGGAACTAATTCCATTCATGAGGACTGTACCTTTATTATCTAATTGCTACCCAAGGCCTCACCTCCTAACAGCACCATCTTGGTGGTTAGGATTTCCCCATAAGAATTTCGGAGTGACAACTTTCAGACCCTAGCAAAGACATAACATAGGTTGCAGGTGAGTCCCAATGAGATTTGACATTTCTGAAGTGCACCAAGAAACTGCAGATAACACATTCTATTCCAGAAAGTAATGGTAGATATTAACTTACTGAGAGATAACAAATTATGTTTCTGCAATGTTCAAATGTTTTACAAAGGTTAGTTCACAAACCTAATGTTTCTTGGAGTCTTGGAGTCTTACTAATTTTATGTAGTCCATTATAAGCTACACATTCAAATTGTTCTCATAATGGCAGTTTACACAGATACGATAACAGAGGGGACTCTTGAAAAACTATAATTATCTTAATTACAGCAAATTGATTCATTTCTTCAAGAAATATTTAATGATTGCCACATTCTAGGCACTGTGTAACAACAGTAAGAAAAACAATATCTCTGATCTTCTAAAACTTTTAATCTGGAGTTCCAAGACAGATGGCTTTACGTGCTATGAAGAAAAATAAGACAGAATAAGGGAGATCGAGATTGGAGTGATGGGAAGGGGATTTATATTCCATGTAGAGCACTCAGTCAAAGTCTCAGGAACATTGTAGTAGGAGCCTAAAAGATGGAATAAGACATGGTTGTTTAAGAGATGATAATTCTAATTAGAATAAAAATCAGAGTAAATGACTTAAGACAGAAGCATGATTTTTATAATCAGTAAGAAAGGATGCTTATCTGCCTGGAATGGAGTATAAAAGGAGAGAAGAGAAGTGAAGTCAAGAGCTAGAAGGCCAGTTCAAAATGTGTTGTCTATGGGAACAGAGTTCTGAAATGAGTTCTAATTTTATCATACATCTACTTCTTTTTAGAACATTTTTTTCTTAAATGTCTGACATATAACAGAAATGTAGAAATCTGTAAAAATTGCTTTTAGATTTATAATAGTTAATGAAAGTATTAAATTTGTTAAATAAGGTCTAAAAACTGTTTTGCTTGTTCTTTTAAAGAGTGATAACATATTAACTTACTCAAATATAAAAAAAACTTGACACTAATGGAGAATGGAAAATTTCCATAAAATGAAAAAAAAAAAAAAAAAAACTAGTCCTACAACATTTTATATTGATTGAAAAACATTATAAATTGTGTTAACTATTGGTCATATCATAAAAATAAGCACAGTATGCCTTTCAAGTATTTAAAGTCTTTTATATGCAATACAACAAAAAGAAAATATGAATAGTAGTAGTCAGAATTGGATAGGACCAAATTTTGGTTTCTATTGAAAATATGGTGTTCTGTGGGAACAGAGTTCTGAGATAGGTTCTAATTTTAACATACATCCCATTTTCAGCAGGAGAGCACTAACTGTATTTCATCCTCTATTTTCTACTGTGCAAATATGCCTTTTACTTCGACTGCTTGTCCATCAAGTTGGAATATAATCTGCCTCGCTCAGACACCCGCCATTTACAATGTGCTCTCATTTACTATGTTCCAAAGAGGTTCTTTTAAAAGCAAATGTTTGCTGAAGACTGGCATACATGTAGAAAAGTTCACAAATTCTAAGTCTACAGAATTCATGCATTATTGCAAAGTGAACCTATCATGTAACTGCTACTACGATAAAGGTAGTGAGTGGGTGGCCCCTCAAGTGTGTGGCCTGGAATTTAGAATTGGATGAAACACAGTACAGGCAAGCAGGGTGCTCTGTGGTAAGCATCACAGAACCTGGTTTCTGGAGGAACACCAAGATCACATAACTTATTCACCGCTTGAAAACATTTTAGAGAATAAAACACATAATATCACTAGTATAATACAAGGTGTAAACAAGAAAATAGAGGTAAAGTATCCAAGGTCCTTAGAATTTGATGGACGGGGTTAAAACAGCTCTTAATAAAACTTATAATAAAACAATGTAATATCTAAAAGAACAACTTTTTGAAAAGTGTAAGGCAAACCTTTCTCTTGTTGGCTTCGTATTACTACTACTGCATAAAATGGGATTTTTAAAAATAACTTTCCTACTTTGGGAAAATACCTGTGAAGCCTAATCAATCATTCCTTCTCACAGGAAAATAAGCAACATTTCAGGAGAGATTGGGGAGCTCATTATGCATTCAATTATTTTATTCTGGAGGTGAGGCTTCAAAAAGCAGCCTGATGGACCATTGGCACTCTACAGAGTAATAGGTTGTGAGTTCCCAAAGGTAAAGACTTTCTGCCAGTGTGAACTAATCTAACTTATTTTCAGGGGAGAATACATATTTGTTCGAGACAGAAGGCTTAAGTCTTGTATAGGTTAAAGTTAAATATGAATAAAGTGCTTGACGTGTCCACATGCTAACAAGTAGAAAAATGTATAGAGTAACTACAGAGACTTGGAAAAAAATTAAAATGTAAGCCCAATGAGTCTCCGTTTTTTTTTTCTCAAAAGGCTCAATAATCCGTACCTCACCTTACTGT
Organism: Mandrillus leucophaeus; assembly: GCF_000951045.1. NCBI lineage: Eukaryota > Metazoa > Chordata > Mammalia > Primates > Cercopithecidae > Mandrillus > Mandrillus leucophaeus. The sequence continues at coordinate 1,800,754 of NW_012103277.1, read as the reverse complement.
TTTTGTCTTATAATTTGTGCCTTTGACATTCTCTTTGACATATCAACTAATCTTACTCCATTCTTGCATTCCTCTGTCTTTTTCACTCCCTTTTTTCCTGTTGCTATCAGAAATTCCCACTTTATTATCAAAAATGCATCCCATCTTCAATTTCTTTAATGATTATTTCCTGCTTCTTCCATTCTTAGGAGAAACTAGCTTCCCTTGCAGTACTATCAGGTAGCAACTGATCTTTTTCTAATCATCTGTATGCTGCACTATGTAGCAGTGGAACTCTTGTCTTCCTCACTCTGAGTCTCTGCTGGACAAGTAAGAGTCTGCTAACTTATAAATAGGCAAAACAAACAACAAAACAAACAAATATGCACATGCACACATACAAACTCAAACTTTTTCCTTGAGGTTTGTCAACTATAATCATCTATTTTTGACTATTATTTACAAATATCCTGATTGTGCCTCTTCATTTGCTGAAACAATTGGATTCTGTTGAGTCATGCAATTACTTTGGCCCACACAACACGTTGAACTCAGTTCGTAGAGGCCTCATCATCTTCAAACATCCCCTCCATTTCACTCTCACTTTTCCCCATAGCCATAATGTGATATGTACCTTAATCTGCTCTACTTTTCAGTAATTTAGAAATCCTATTCTGTGAATGAATTTCCATTTCTTCCACCTTATTCTTTAAATACCCTCATCTAAAATCATCATGTGTACCTCTAATATGTACACATTTCTATTTATTTGCTGACAACCCTTAAAATTTTGATTTCATGAGCCATGCTTTTTCATTATTCTTTTGTCATTATTTTAATCCCCTTGATTCTTAGTCTGTTTATTACATTTATTCATAAAAATTATGCCTGAAGACAAATCAAACTTTTTTTTTTTTACATTTTCTCTGCTCCATGGACATAATCATAAAACAGGGATGCCTGGTTTTAGCATAAATTCATGGTCACCAAACTCAAACCATCACTTAAAGCTGCCAAGCGCCTTTATTTAGTTCACTTTTCCCATATCCTAAAATAACTATTTCAAACTTTCACTCTTCTCAGATCTCTGAGTAACCCCACATCTCACCCATGGTCTTCAACAAATAACTTTGTATCCTAAAAGAAAAAAAAAAGTAAAAGAAGAATGGAAGGAAGGAAGGAAGGAAGGAAGGCAGGCCCAGAGCTTCTTCAATTTCTAACAAAATTATTTACAAATATCTTTGCTTTGAAAATCATAGTTTATTCTCTTATCTTAATACACAGCAGTCTTTCATCTGCTAAGATCAATCTCTTCACTTATTTTTAACCTTTTGTGTATATACATTATATTCTAATGGTCTCTCATAATTTCATGTTCTCATCCTCTTCCTTTGTACTAATATCTTTCCATCAATATGATTAAATCACCATGTCTAATGGCACTGCCCAGACCTCACTAGTTTCTCTTATGTTTTACAATGAATATTTTGAAAGTATAGCTCTTATTATCTATTTCTTTTTCTTATTTTTTTACTCATTTCTCAACTGACTGCAACTTCCACCAGTCCATATCACGAAAACTGTACCTGCTAAGTCACACATGGAATCCATGTCTCCAAAACAAATAGGTGTTTTTCTAACCACCAAATTGGTCACTTTAGAGGTATTTTACTTACCGCTTTGTTTTTGAGACACTAATTGTTTCTGGCATTTCTCCTATACATCTGTTTGCTTCCTTTCAGGCTTTTCTTTTTTGCCAATTTCTCTTTTTTTCCCCTCTATTTCTTGATACTTTACTCACCCCACACTGTACTTTTAGTCAGTCCCACACAACCCAACTTAGAACTTGCATATTTGTGACTCTCAATTCTGTACTTTACTTATAGCCATTTGTTTGTACTTCAAAATCTATACACAAAATTAAAAATACCTCACTCGCTGTGTATGTCAAGCACTGTTTACATTAATTTGCATATATTCTCACAGTATCCAATGAGGTAGATATATTGAGTATTCTCATTACTATATATGGATAATAAAACAGAAACAAAGAATATAAATAACTTACTGAAGTTTACATAGGTTGTGGGAATGACATTTAGATAATCCAGTTAGTCTCCAGCCTATGTTCTTGACTACCACACTATAGTACTTCTCCAACTGCCTAGCCGATATTCCCATAATGATGTCCCTAAGGATTATCAGCTCTATATGTCCAGTGTTGAATTCATGTTATTATCAAATATTACTCATTTTGTAGTTGTTCTATTATCAACAAATGACATTTTCTATTTAGCAGATAAAGAAAAAACCCTGGATTTATACTTCACACATTCCTTGCCAGTACAATTCATATTCATCAATCCATTGTGTTTTAATGATTTTAGAGTTTAACAACTCCTTTAGCTCCATATTGCCACAACCCAAAAGAATAATCTCTTGCCTAGGTTGCTATAATATTTTTCTAACTTGCTTCTTTACATCCAGCCTCAAACACCAATTATTTTCCCTTACTGGAATATTCAAATCACATATTATTCCAGTGCTAACAACTTACTAAATTGCCTCAAACTATTTTTAAAATAAAGTCTAAGTTTGGAGCCACACTTTACTCCTTTATTGACACTAGATAATATTCCAGGTGGTAGACTCTCTATCAACCTTGATATCTGGGTAAATATATAGAATAAAGAGTCATCTCCCCTTTCTTGAGGTACAATTTAACCAAGAGAAATAAATTTGAATGTATGTTTTGATTTTGTTATATTGACTGCTATTAATACATAAGCCTAGGGAAATCTGATCAATACCCTGTACTCTTTCTCAGTAGTTGGTAACTTGAAATTATTTGATTATTTGTAAATATTTATTTTAAAATTTCTCTTGCTGGTAGACCATAGTTTGATGGAGAAAGAAGTTTTAACAGTCCAACTTGCCACTGTGCCTAAATAAAAATAAATAATAGACAGTATACATAGATAGTGTATATATTTTTATATTATAAAAGTACACGTGTGTGTGTGTGTGTGTGTGTGTGTGTATTATATATATAAAGTCTCTGGCCCTATTCGTGCTCTACTCAAAAGTGAAAAAGCAAATATGACCATTATTGTGAAGTTCAGATGCCTGATAATAAAATGGAAAGAATATACACTGCAGATAAGCATCAATATGTTAGAATTTTCCACCTCACTCATTTGTCTTTTCATATTTTGTAATATAAAGACCTTTAAAAATATTGTAGCTTATTATGTTTATACATTTTCTTTCTTAAAACTTTTAAGCAGAGAAATTTCGAAAATTATGAATGAAAGTAAGTTATATGAAGTTATATTTTACAGCATTATGTTATTGCTGATCAGAAACAATGAAGAAAATTTTCAGTGTATTTTTACTTTACATTATTATTTTCTTATTCTCTCATTTAAGAACCTAAGTAAGATGATGTTCTATAGTGCTGGGAAGGGCACATAGGGGAAGTGGGAGTTCAACTAATATCTAAAAAGTGATATGGAGCTGGCCAGGTAACAACAGCACACATGAAATTCTAGAAATAGAGGGATTGACATTGTTGAGAAATTTAGAAATTAACGATATAGATGGATTCAAAATGTGAATGTGCATGAGAGGTAAGGAAAAGTGACAGAAAAGAAAGTGGAGAGACAGAGGTAGGTTATAGATAATAAGGGATATAGAATCTACACTAATAAGTTTTGTTTGAAGGAATATAAAATCATTGGAAAGTTTGAACAATGAAATGATTGCTTCATGATTTGGGTAAACATAGCTAAATAAAACCAACATGATCATTAATGTAATGTAGTTAATAGTACAGTGGGACTCGAATAAGCAAATTATAGTTCCAGTCTTTTTTTTTTATTTTTTTTATTATACTTTATGTTCTAGGGTACATGTGCACAACGTGCAGGTTTATTACATATGTATACATGTGCCATGTTGGTGTGCTGCACCCACTAACTCATCATTTACATTAGGTATATCTCTTAATGCTATCCCTCCCCGCTCCCTCCACCCCACAACAGGCCCCGGTGTGTGATGTTCCCCTTCCTGTGTCCAAGTCTTCTCATTGTTCAATTCCCACCTATGAGTGAGAACATATGTTGTTCGATTTTCTGTTCTTGCGATAGTTTGCTGAGAATGATGGTTTCCAGCTGCATCCACGTCCCTACAAAGGACATGAATTCATCCTTTTTCATGGCTGCATAGTATTCCATGGTGTATATAAGCCACATTTTCTTAATCCAGTCTGTCATTGATGGACATCTGGGTTGGTTCCAAGTCTTTGCTATTGTGAATAGTGCTGCAATAAACATACGTGTGCATGTGTCTTTATAGCAGCCTGATTTATAATCCTTTCAGTATATACCCAATAATGGGATGGCTGGGTCAAATGGTATTTCTAGTTCTAGATCCTTGAGGAATCACCACACTGTTTTCCACAATGGTTGAACTAGTTTACACTCCCACCAAAGGATATTGGCCCTTTGTCAGATGGGTAGATTACAAAAATTTTCTCCCATTCTGTAGGTTGCCTCTTCACTCTGATGGTAGTTTCTTTTGCTGTGCAGAAGCTCTTTAGTTTAATTAGATCCCATTTGTCAATTTTGGCTTTTGTTGCCATTGCTTTTGGTGTTTTAGATATGAAGTCTTTGCCCATGCTTATGACCTCAATGGTATTGCCTAGGATTTCTTCTAGGGTTTTTGTGGTTTTAGGTCTAATATTTAAGTCTCTCATCCATCTTGAATTAATTTTTGTATAAGGTGTAAGGAAGGGATCCACTTTCAGCTTTCTACTTATGGCTAGCCAATTTTCCCAGCACCATTTATTAAATAGGGAATCCTTTCTCCATTTCTTGTTTTTGTCAGGTTTGACAAAGATCAGATGGTTGTAGATGTGTGGTATTGTTTCTGAGGGCTCTGTTCTGTTCCATTGGTCTATATCTCTGTTTTGGTACCAGTACCATGCTGTTTTGGTTACTGTAGCCTTATAGGATAGTTTGAAGTCAGGTAGGGTGATGCCTCCAGCTTTGTTCTTTTGGCTTAGGATTGTCTTGGAGATGCGGGCTCTTTTTTGGTTCCATATGAACTTTAAAGTAGTTTTTTTCAATTCTGTGAAGAAAATCATTGGTAGCTTAATGGGGATGGCATTGAATCTATAAATTACCTTGGGCAGTATGGCCATTTTCACAATATTGATTCTTCCTATCCATGCGCATGGAATGTTCTTCCATTTGTTTGTGTCCTCTTTTATTTCATTGAGCAGTGGTTTGTAGTTCTCCTTGAAGAGGTCCTTCACATCCATTATAAATTGGATTCCTAGGTATTTTATTCTCTTTGAAGCAATTGAGAATGGGAGTTCACTCATGATTTGGCTCTCTGGTTGTCATTGGTGTATAAGAATGCTTACGATTTTCGCGCATTGATTTTGTATCCTGAGACTTTGCAGAAGTTGCTTATCAGCTTAAGGAGATACTGAATGGACAAAAAAATGGAAGCATTCCCCTTGAAAACTGGCACAAGACAGGGATACCCTCTCTCACCACTCCTATTCAACATAATGTTGGAAGTTCTGGCCAGGGCAATCAGGCAAGAGAAAGAAATAAAGAGCATTCAATTAGGAAAAGAGGAAGTCAAATTGTCCCTGTTTGCAGATGACATGATTGTATATTTATAGTTCCAGTTCTAAAGGATCATTTTTGATGATTTATAGGGTATTCCCCTGTACAGTAGAGTTTTCCAAGGCTACATAACGTGATATTATAATAATTTGAATATCAAAAATGGGACTCCAACTGGTTCCATTAAGCCAGAGATTGAAGAGATTTGAAAAAAAATGTAAAACTGCTATTCTCACGATTTGTTTGCTATGTAAAATACTTATTTCTCATAAAATATAATTTATGTTAACATTCAATTGGTTCATTGTTTTTTAAATAAATGAATAAAAGTTCTTAGTCTCAATGTAAGATAAGGTGATTATAAATAGAAATAACTTAGATAAACAAAAAATTCTGGTGACCTCAATGATCGTTAAGGATGGCAAGGATTCTGAAACCAAAACTTTTGAGATTAATTTCTCTATTGGGTAGAGAATTTAAGCTTATAATATTTTCCTTTTTGAAATTATTGTCTGTGTCCTTCTCCCTTTTTGATTGCTTGTGCAATCAATGATCCCTAATTAGAGATGGAGAAATTTCATTTTTATTTACAAGAGATTCTACAAAAAACAGAAAAATTTTAGGCAAATTTACTTTTCATTTTATAGAGTCTGTGCTATTTGTTAAATATGCATTACATATGTTTAGCAAGCCAAAAATAAGATTGTCTATAGAATTTCTATAAATGTAAGTATGCATTTCTAGCTCTATAGAACATCTACTTTCTTACTATTTAACAAATAGTTTTGTTTTTTTTTCCATGAATCAGAAAATCTAGAAAATCATAACTTCATGCAGAGGTTTTCTAATAGCATATTGAAATAATGTCCCTCTTCAAGGATATAACATATATTTTAGACATATCTATATGTAGGAAAATTTATGTCATATAGGAATGTTCAAGCCAACTGAGAAAAGTAAAAAAAAAAAAAATTCAGTAGGAGAAAGAAAAAGAAATTCATTAATATGCATATATATCAGTGCACTTTTTATATGACCCAATTACCTCTCTCATTCCTTTCCTTTATCTCTTCTGTTTTCCCAAAGAGTAATTTATATGTAATTATGGTTTGGAAAACTGGGACAGAGTCTGTGAAAGTCTTAACACCTGAAGTTTTATCATGTTGTATTTCAAATTAAAGTTTAGGGAGACATTCTTAACGCAGGTCTGTCTCTTAACAACTCTGGTTCCAGGATAACTGGACTCTAAGAAAGAGGATGTATGAGAGATGCAAAGAACTGGAAAGTAGCCTAAATTTAGAGATTGAAGACAAAGGATTGGGATTATTTCCTTCTTCACAGTCAATAATCAATCATATCCTGAGTATTTTATAATAAAAAGAGAATTCCAAAACTACTGTTTCCTGTAGTTTCAGAGGCAGCAAGGCATAATATAATGAACAAAATCTTGAATGTTATTCGAACCGACACAATTGTTAGCTAAGTTTTGTAATTTAATTGGTGGGTGAATGTAGTTATCTTATCTATGTGATAATCTGATTACTCATTAGGAAAATAAGCATAATATTACCTTTCAGGGAATTTACCAGTTTTAATGATAACATGTATGGATATGTTACAATAGTCTAGGGCATACAATAGGTGTCTGAGAATTTGATTTTGTCATAAAACATTCCTGTATGAAATTCCCAAGAACATGTGGTTTCTTCTACAATTTTAAGCATTGTTTTAATGCAAATTAGATATTTAATTTATATGAAGTTTAGTGCTAGTCATATTGATAAATTATTTGAAAATGTAACTCCCCCATTACTAATTTTTGTGATTTACTTCGATGAATCAAAGTTTATAGTGTGGTGAAATTTTTTAATCAAGTTTTACTATCTGATAAAAATATAGTCAACATAAATTATGCTTTCTTTTATACATTATATTTTTTTGATAAAATTTTGCTACAAATGAGATTTATTTTATGAAAGAAATCTCACCTTAGGAGCAATGGTTATTTATATAAACTTCCTTCAAATGTGTGTCTCTATATATACATATATATATATCTCACGTTTTTCTACTGCCTTGAAATTCCTAAATAAGTAAATAATTGGTTAATTTACTTTTCGTAATTAAGCACTATGCATTCCTTTTATAGTAATGCACTTTAGCAATATTCAACTTGGGCTATTTATTCAAGTCTTGGATTTACAGTCATACATAAAATTTGATGGTTAAAGCAAATTTGCTAAAAATGTGACCCTGAATCAATCTGTGTCTTGCCTAATTTAGCTTTGTGTGAAAGCAAAGAAAAACTGGTTGTTTTAACACTACGTCTATTTAAATCTCAGAAGATATGACACAATTGTGCAACACAACGAACAGCCCTAGAAGAAGATATAAAAAACTAATTCTGGGATGTTTATTTTACAATTTCTTTCCTTTGTAATTTGATAGTATCCACCAGTGTGTGTGTGTGTGCGCGTGTGTGTGTAAATATATAGATATTATTGAGTCATATTAAGAAATTATATATATACACACACACATACACACACACAAACACGGAGAGACACACATGCAATTTAGACGTGTAAAAAAAGAATACAGGAAAAAGAAAAAGAAATTCATAAACGTGCATATATATCAGTGCACATTTCATATGATTCAGTTACCCTCTGATTCCTTTTTCTTGTCTCTTCTGTTTTTTCACATAGTAATTTCTCAGTAATTAATGCTCACACACACAAAAAAACCACACACACACACACAATTAAGTCTCGTATTTCCTAAATAAATGTGTCAACGTATCTCTGGAAGTTTCAGATAACGTATGAGTCAGTAGGTCAAACCAGAGAATAAGCATGGAGTATGTTTTTGGCAGTTCAATTTACATAGAAGATTTTAGAGAAAAGATTATTCCAAAAACTATGAACATATTACGGTACACCATGGAATTATGAGTTTTTAATGTAAACTCAAACATTTTTAAAAAATGGTTTGCTCTTAAAGGGTTTCTTTGGACTATAACCTAAGACTACTTTGATGTTAAGAGCATATCAATAGAAGTATGCAAAAGTATCACTTTTAACTATTATGTTGGTTTCATGTTTCTCATTATAGATAGCTGAATTATTTTATCGATTTTGTTGACAGAATGTGCTGATGAAGAAATTTAGTTTCACATAATTTGCCGAATTGTACTTTAACTTAGCCCTGCCATACATGGGCTCCTGGAACATGATTCCACAATAATTCTCTGACTTTAATTTCCATGTCATTATTGCTGTCCTCTAGTTTGATGCTCTTTAATATGCCTATATGATTATAGATAATTAAAAAGCTGGAAACTAAATAATTGGTCTTATATGTCATTTTTATTTTATACATGTAAATTAAGCTTTAAGAAATAAAGGCATATTTTCAATGACATAAATGAAGTTGATGGTCTAGCCAGATCTAGAATCCAGGTCTCTTTTTACTATAAATTCTGTCATCCGAGTCATGATAAAGCCCCTGCCATTCTTAACATGGGATGTCCTTTTATCTTTCTGTTATAATCCCACCAATATTTTAAGATTATGAAACTGAAACTTTTTTTTACTAAGTAGATCCTGATGAATCATGTAATGAATTTAATTGATTTTTTATGCAAAGAAAATAGCTACCTTAAATTTCCACTCTTCAAAGTAGTGCTCATTTGTAAAATTATACAAATGCATTTACACTCCTAATTTATTAATATTTTGATGAGAATTATCTAAATGTTCTCAACAGTATGAATGAATACAAGTTAGGCAAATTGATCATTTGGGGGAAAATGCCTTTTCAATCACTCTGATTTCAGTTTAATTCTGTAAGCTTTTCAAAACTGAAAAGTGTTTCAAAAATTAGTGCAGCTTTTAGTCATTACATATAACCCTAATTATTTGTACTTTTACCCTTTCCTGATGAAACAGAAGCCTTTTCAAATAAGAATGTAATGTTAATGAAACAAATCCCACTAGTTCTTATTGGGCATTTTTCACTTAGATTGGTCGTAATCTCAAATTACTTTTAACAAGCTGTCCTGATAAAGATACATCCAATTTGGTATAGAAAGAGACACTAAAGGAAGCACAGAATGACTGAAATTGTTTTAGAGACTGCAAATCAAGCATTTTTACTTTCATAGTCAAGTACAGTTTCTTTATTGTAAATCAAATAAATTTCTGGTTGACTTTAATTGGTAGAATACATTCATTATCAAAAGTTTCTTTTCCAAGAGTATTATATAATGTGATTGAAAAATGACTAGTAAGTAATGTGTGAATTTTTAATTAAGTGGCTTCTGCCATCCCTAAGACTTTATAGAAGAAAATTGAAGTAAAACAATTTTAATGAAGAAAACAATGTTTTTCTTAGAGGCCTGTGATTTATTCCTCCTCCACTATCTCTCTATGGCTCTTTTTCACCCCTGCAGTTAATTAGAACTACTTCAGATTTAATTGCCTTTTCAAAAATTGTGCAACTCATCACTCTGTCTGATTTTAGTCCTGAACCCTAACTTCTCTGTAGTTACTATCATTGATGACCTCTTTGACCATTCTGTGTAGTTCTCTTTCCATGTGCTGGTTTGATGTCAGTATCATTTGACCTCTCACAGGGCCTTTCACCCAGTTAAGTAAAAATTTACAACTAGTTGGTGAGCCTCAATCCCTTACTGCTAATTAGCCTTGCTGTTAGCTTGAGTTGGCATGCCTTGCCATATCTGTAGTACTAATTATGAAATGAAGGGATGCAATGTATAGGTGGAGACATTTTAAAATTCGACTTTACATCAGATATCCAAGTCACTGTTCTTGAGGAAGATAAGTCATGTCTCCTTGTCTTTTGTTTTATATATATATAAGATTCAGATTTATTGCATTTAATGGTCTGTGGACTCAAACTGTGATGAGATGGTTACAGATACTACAAAGTTGAATCTATGATTGAATTCTGCTACTGTCAATCAATATGACAAGGAAAGGAATAAATTAAAATACCTGCAATTTTATAGGGGGAAAAATCACTGAAAATAATTGGTATTGATAGCATTGAGTTCCAAAGTACATTCAACATCTATAAGGTGATGCCCTGCAACCACTCAGAGAGATAAGAGAATTTCAACTTTGCTTCTTGCACAGAAGCATTGAGGTACTTCTGACCTTAACCTAATATGGATCTTGTTCATCCATTCCCATATATCATTTAATAAATGAATAATTCTGTTACCAGTGGAGGATGTCCAGGTTCTTGGCGTTTTGAACAAATAATTAGACAAAACACACAAACAAAGCAAGGAAAGAATGAAGCAGCAAAAGCAGAGATTTATTGAAAACCAAAGTACATCCCACCGGGTGGGAGCCGGCGAGGCAGCAGTTGAAGGGCCCCGGATTCAGAATCTTCTCAGGTCCAAATACCCCCTATAAGTTTCCCATTGGCTACTTGGTGATCACCCCATGTAAATGAAGTGGTGGCCCTCAACCAATCGGGAGTACTTTCAACTTCCCATCTGCTGTGCAGAAAAGGTGGGAGTTTGCAAAGGGAGTAGCCTCCGGTCCTTTTGTTACTTTAGAATGGAAACTTAGGATTTTCCTTTCAATTTAGTTCAAGGAAGTCAGTGTGAAATGCCTTCAGGTTCCCTGACTCCAGACCCTATTTTCCTGCCTCAGTTCTAGTGGTTGTTGTTTTTAATCGTTTTCTCAGGTGATCCATGAGAGGTTTTACATCCGTGAGGAAATAAATAACCTATTTATTTTCATTATTCTGATTTTCTTTTCCATTTTTTAAGCAGCTGGAGATACTAAAGAGAGGAAAAATCGAATTTCCAGTTCTATGAATTTGTAAAATATGAATATATTAGAAATAGAATAATAAGATATTAAAGTTGTGAAAGATCTCTCACTTAACACAGTGTGAGGAATATCATAGATCTTCAGAAGATATTTTGTATAGATTCTATAATCTAGCAGACCTTTCTGATATTAAATATGTATTTAAAGAATTATTCTGAAAATTATTTATACTTAAAATATTGAAACACATAATAAGCTCACTGTGTTATTTCATGTATGTTACATTACATATTTTGTCTCTGAATATAGCTGTTATACATGGATGTGCCCTCTTGATACCGGGAGTTTCAAATAACTGATTAATATGTAAGGTCTCTAATGGGAAAAATGGACAAAGTGAAATAATAGATGAGTAATGTAAGGAAAGAGATGGAAGCAGAATCAAAAGGAAAAGCTGAAAATCAAAAACACTGTAACAGAAATGAAAAGGCTTTTCTTCTTCTTCTTCTTCTTTTTTTGTCTCACTCTGTCACCCAGGTTGGAATGCAGTGGCACCATATCGGCTCACTGAAAACACAGCAACTTCAGCCTCCTGGGTTCAAGCGATTCTAATGCCTCATCCTCCGGACTAGCTGGGATTACAGGCATGCACCACCACACGTGACTAATTTTCTTTTTTCTTTTTGTATTTTTAGTAGAAACGTGATTTCACCATGTTGGCCAGGCTGGTCTCAAACTCCTGACCTGAAATGATCCACCCACCTTAACCTCCCAAAGTGCTGGGATTAGAAGGGTGAGCCACTGTGCCTGGCAAGAATGTCTTTAGTGGACTCATAACTAGACCGGAAATGGGCAAGGAAAGCGTCAGTGAGCTTAAAGATACCCCAATAAAACTTTACAAACTGAAGTGCACATTTTATTTAACTTCTAGCATATTGTAATACACACCTTTAAAACACTAAAAACTATTCATTTTACTGTGTTTAAAGCCATTGCAATTATTTTGCTCAATTAATTTGAACACATAATGATATTTATTTGGGGATAAAACAAAAAAAGTCTTATTTTCCCAAACTACTTCAAAGTAAACATGCAAGCTTCTTTTTTTTTTTTCCTCTCATAGTGTTGTTGTTGTTTTTGGTCCATCAGCTAGGTAATTTAACTAGCTCACACTAATGAACAGCAGAGCTGTTTTAAAAGTTAGGTCACACCGATTTCACAGCTTTATGTGCTAATTACTATAGCATGTAAAAATAATTCAATATTAAAGATGTGATTTAATAAAATATAACAACTGTTTTACACAAACTTAAGAAATTTATATAATCAAGTATAATGAATAGTAATCTATGTATAAGAGATATAGTTTGCCATGGAATTTAAGAAAAACTTGATTAAGTTCTGATACTTTCAAAAAAAAAAAAGAAAGAAACCTGAAAATAATGAAGAACTTGAATGAAAAAATAAATAAATAAATAAACCTGAAAATAATGAAAAACTTTCAAAAAAAAAAAGAAAGAAATAAATAAACCTGAAAATAATGAAGAATTTTTTATAGTAAAAACATAGACTGCCCCAATGTTAATTTGTATATTTTAAGTAGTGACCCACTTACTTTGAAAATACTGTAATGTTTTACACGTGGCATTGTACCTCTGTTCCTTGACCTTCCTCTGTGGCTGAGCATTATTACACAAAGTGGAAATGGTGATAAGACCTATATTTTACCTTCTCCTTAAAACACATAGTTTTCTTTTGCTATTGGTAGGTAACATATTACAAAAAAAATCCTAATCTTTGAAAAAAAAAATCATGACTGTCTTTTTGCTAAATCAGAAGTGAAAACGCCGGGAAAGATAAATTAGAGCCTCTGTTGGTCTTTCATCTCCAGCGGTCTCCTGAGTAGACAGGAGGTGTTGATAAGTGCAACACTCGCTGCTTCCTCAACTCTCACTTCTGAGTTGTGTTATCAGCTGCGGGGCTGTGCTCACAAGGGGCTTTAATCTTCTTTTGAGTACTCATCAGTTTCTTCCTTTTTTATTTGCTCTTCTCCCTGTCCTAAACACCCTTCTTGATAGCATCTGCTATTTTCACTATCTCCATGTGATTAGCTTGCTGTCCCACGGTGTTCAGCTCACTGTGTATTCCAAATGATTCCACTTTGCTTTTGATTTTAAATTAAAATTAAAACAGCTGTTTTCAAATGATCACCTCCTATATCCCAGGGTTTATGCTTGAACCTATTGGATATTTAGAAAAATATATAGATTATACTCCCATTACTGAATACAAAGCATAAAGGCAAGAGCAAATCCTCTTCGTTTATTAACTCTAAAGACTTCACCTGGACTGAAAAGCTTAAATTTTGAAAACTCCGTCTGTCCCATTTTTATAGTGATTGTAGGCCAATATCTTATGCAAGAGTTTTACCATACCTCAGGGTTAACTTAAGGAAATAAAAAAAAAAAAATCATGTTTAAGATTCTGGTGAGTCTTGATTAAGATGAGGCTGATCACCCTCAAGGAGAAGATTTTTCTGTAGTATTCTCTATGTTCTGCTTCTTAGGTACTGCTTACTCCCTGAGGCATAGTCTAAGTGTAAAACAAGAATTCAAGGAATTTCTCCTTTCCAGAAATATCAAGCGTTATTTTGCTATGGGTCAAGATAACCTCTTCACATTATGTTGTACCTAGAAAAGAATTTTTCTTCCTCATTAAAAAGGGGGGCTGTATTGCTCTCAAACATTAATCTTGATACATGAATGAGGCTTGTATGTATGTCCATTCTTTGCTTTAACAGTTATCTTTTAGATATCTGGAACAGAAAGGTAAGAGAATCTTCCTATGAGAGGATTAACTATTTGATGTTCTTTTGTTTGGACTGTGAGGGCAGTTATAAGAAATAAGTCATTTTATTATTTTTTTTCTTTCCAGGGTATTAAGTCCCTCCCGCTAACCACAGGAGAGAGTGGAGAGCCTAGTGAGGAGACAGAATGATGTATGAAAAGAGCATGTCCTGCCACTCAGTCACTGCTGCATGTGTGCTGGATGTTCAAGACACATGGTTTTACCTCATATTATCAAGGCTAGTCATTTTCCGAAGCAGAGCCAGATGCCATGGTTACTGATGCTGGAAGGTAACTTAAACCCCAACCCAGGAATCAGGTTCTATTCTTTTCTCCATGTTGGCATCTTGAATTATTTTTGTTCCCTAACTCCAACTATTTTTCCAGTTAGGGATCTATAAAGACCCAAAATGATCAATCTCCTCTCCAAAGACTACCTTTGTAAAACACATTGGTCAGGCAATGTTTGTTGATAAGATAAAAAAAAAAAAAAAAGTTCATATTACATACTTTACCAAGGGTAATAGATATCTTTTTTCATATGTTGGTATAACGAAAAGATGTCTCAATGGAACCATCGAAGAACAACACAGAGATTATACCAAATGCACAGAAACTAAATATGTCAATTAAATGACTGAGGTCATTATTTATAAAGCATATAAATTATATATACTTTATCAAAGATTCACCTTACATATAAGGAGAAAAAAAGTTGAAAGGAAAAAGTATTAACATATGTAATACAAATGATAACCTGGGTATACTCATGTACATATTAAAAGTTTGCAGATTAAGGCCGATTGTGGTGACTCACACCTGTAATCTCAGCACTTTGGGAGGTTGAGGTAGATGGATCACTTGAGGTCAGGAGTTTGAGACCAGCCTGGCCAACATGGTGAAACTCTGTCTCTTCTAAAAATAAAAAAAAATTAGCCAGGTGTGGTGGCACACGCCTGTAACCCAGCTACTCAGGAGACTGAGACAGGAGAATTGCTTGAACCCAGGAAGCAGAGGTTGTAGTGAGCTGAG
Organism: Mandrillus leucophaeus; assembly: GCF_000951045.1. Taxonomy (NCBI): domain Eukaryota; kingdom Metazoa; phylum Chordata; class Mammalia; order Primates; family Cercopithecidae; genus Mandrillus; species Mandrillus leucophaeus. The sequence continues at coordinate 1,785,448 of NW_012103277.1, read as the reverse complement.
ATCACACCACTGCACTCTAGCTTGGGCAGCAAAGCAAAACTCCATCTCAAAAAACAAACAAACAAACAAACAAACAAACAACAATAAAAACAAAAGGTTGAGGATTATAAAGAGAAATAGAATTTTAAAATCATGGTAGAAGATTTTATCACACATCCTTTAGTAACTGGTAGAACAGAAAAATATTTATCAGAGAAGATTGAGAAGAGTGAAGTAAAACAATTAACAAATTTGACTTAACTGACATAGAATGTCTCCAAGAACTGCAGAGTATGCATTTCTTATCAAGCATATATAAAGTATATTCTGGGTCATGTATTGAATCTCAGTGAACTTTGAAGTATTGAAATCATACAGAGAACAAGTTCAGAGAACAATGGTACTACATTGGAAATCAGCAACAAATGGGTACTTTTCAAAAAGTACTTCCATGTTTCTAAGTGATTAGTAATCAAACAAGAAATCATAATGGGATTAAATACATATTGAACTAAATATAAATAATAAAACCTGGTATATTAGAACTTGTAAATTTTAGCTATAGCTAGAATTCTATTAAGAACTAAAAGATTAGGACCAGGCAAGGTAGCTCATGCCTGTAATCCCACCACTTTGCAGTCCCAAGATGGGAGAATTACCTGAGCTCAGGATTTTGAGACCAGCCTGGGCAACATAGCAAGGCCTTGTCTCTACCAAAAATCAAAAAAAAAAGAAAAAAAAATAGCAGTGTGCGGTTGGTGCACCTGCAGTTACAGCTACGTGGGAAACTGAGGTGAGAGGATCATTGAGCCTGGAAGATGGAGGCTCCTGTGAGTGCTGCTGCACTCTAGACTAGATGACAGTGAGGGCCTGTCTAAGAAAGAAAGAGAAAGAAAGAGAAAGAGAAAGAGAGAGAGAGAGAGAGAAAAAGAAAGAAAGAAAGAAAGAAAGAAAGAAAGAAAGAAAGAAAGAA
>NW_012103277.1:1741867-1784446 GCF_000951045.1 Mandrillus leucophaeus | reverse complement strand
AGAAAGAAAGAAAGGAAGGAAGGAAGGAAGGAAGGAAGGAAGGAAGGAAGGAAGGAAGGAAGGAAGGAAGGAAGGAGAGAGATAATATTTTAGTTTTCTGTTGCTGCTGAGAAGCTACTAAAAACTAAGCAAATTTAATAACACAAGTCTATTATTTCATGGTTCACCAGAAGGAAATTTAAGCTTGATTTCCCCCGAATCTTGTGGTGCTCTTCTTAACTCACTGGTTGTTGGTAGACTTCAATTCCTTCTGGCAAGTCTGAGGTCTTCAGCTCCTACAAGCCAACTTCCATTCTCTGCCAAATGGCCCTCCGGACAACATGGTAGTTTTCTTTCTTCCATGTCAGTAATCAAAAATCTCTGTCACTTCACCATTTTTAATATGCCTTTTGTTATAGTCCAGGACCACCCAGAGTAACTTTCATTTTAATTAATTCAAAGTCAACTGACTAGTAGCTTAATCATAGTAGTGATATACCATCATATTCTCCTCTCTTGGTATGTTACTTCTCCCATCCACACTCAACAACAAGGACTATACGTGACCTGTACATCAGGGAGAGGAATCTTCGGGGGCACCTTAAAATAATTCCTACATAGGGACAAAAAAGAGGTTATATATCAACAACTGTATTCTAATCTATTTAAGTATTTAGAGAAAATGAATATTTAAAAAAAATAATTTGCCAAAACTGATAGAATAAATTTAAAAAACTAAAACATGTCTATAGCTATGAAAGTAACAGATTGTGTAATTTATTTATTTATTTATTTATTTATTTATTTATTTATTTATTTTTGAGACAGAGTCTCAGTCTGTCGTCCAGGCTGGAGTGCAGTATCATTATCTCGGCTCCCTACAACCTCCACCTCCTGGGTTCAAGTGATTCTCAGGCCTCAGCCTCCCTAGTTGCTGGGACTATAGGCACGTGCCACCACCTCCAGCTAATTTTTTGTATTTTTAAATAGAGACAGGGTTTTGCCATGTTGGCCAGGCTGGTCTCGAACTCCTGATCTCAAGTGATCTGCTCGACTTGGCCTCCCAAAGTGCTTGCTGGGACTACAGATGTGAGCCAGCAAGCCCAACCTCATCTATTTTTTTTTAAAGTTCCACAATAAAAAAAAATCCAGCCTCGCCAACATTATTATTAAGTTTTTCAAATATTTTAACCAGTAGAAAATAAATTAATAACTGTATTTTTATACCAATATAAACAAACTAAAATAAGACAAGATTATTAAAGTAAAAGACAATTACATGGCAATATCATTCATGAATACAGATATGAAAATACTTAACAAAATATGAGCAAAACAAATCTAGCTACAAAATAAATATGTAATATGATCGACTTAGGCTAATTCTTGCAATGAAATGTTGGTCAATCAATACAATCCTACATTGTTTCATTTATTCTAAAGGAGGAAAGCAATATAATTACCACCAGGAATCAGGTGCATACATCCACCAACTATTCATGATGAGAATTCACAGCAAATGAGAAATAGGAGTTATCTTAGGTAAGTACCCTAGAAAAAACCAAGGATCTCTAAGACTGGAATTCATATGTGTACGCTTTATTGAAAATCTGTTCTTCCAGGAAATACTATAAAGGAGAGAACAAAAGCTAGGGAAAGGACAGAGCAAAGATGAGTTTTCTGTCAAAACTTAGATTTACTGTCATTCATAGCTAGCATCTAGAACATAAACAGTCAAACCATTTTTTCTCTCTTGAAACAAGATAGCTGGGCTTCAAATCTTCATATCATTCAGTTTTCTGCTATCAAAGGGAATATAGCCTTGCATATTTCTATATGCAAGCAATCTTCCCTTAGCCAAATGCAATATTCTGGAGAAGATCTCAGGATTTAGCTATTAGTCGCAACACTCGCAGCAGCAAAAATAATATTTGGACCATGAACTAAGCATTTATTCTTGTAAGAAAACATCTTTAATGTGATAAAGTTTATCCACAAAAAAAAAAAAAAAAAAAAATCCCTCAGCAAATAACATAATTAGTTGTCAGATATTTTAAGTTTCACTTTGGGATCAACAATATATCTATCATCATATATTCTATATTGCATAAGAATTCTAAGTTGGTTAAAGAAGAAAATAAAAATTTTCTTTTTATTTTTGTTTAAGTTGTAGATTTGTACAAAGTTGGGCATAAGTTTGTTACAGCTGCTTAATATATATTATTTTTCTAAATCATATTTCAGAGAAACTATATCCTAAAGTAATATAATTGTATAAATTACTATCAAATCATGTAATGATAATTTAAAATCAACAGATAAATATGATTTCTGACAATTCATAATAAGAAAATGAAAGTTCCTCATTAATTAAAAAATACATTTTTTATATATATACACACACATATGCACAGATATTAGTGTTGTGTGTATGTGTATTTGTGTGTCTTTCTCCAAATTTTAAATTCTGATAAAAAAGAAAAACTACAAACTGAACTCAATTATATCTAGTCTTTATTATGGACTAATTTATGCAATAAATAGAAGTATCACGTTTCCTATAATTTGTTTTTTAATGGTTTTATTAAATTTTACATATATACCGCAGAATGTTTTTATTGTAACTTAAAAAAAAAAAAATTATTTAGTTAATTAATTATTTATTTATTTTTTGAGACAGAGTTTCGCTATTGTTGCCCAGGCTGGAGTACAATGGTGCGATCTTGGCTCACCAAACCTCCGCCTCCTGGGTTCAAGCTCTTCTCCTGCCTCAGTCTCCCAAGTAGCTGGGATTGCAGGCATGTGCCACCATGCCTGGCTAATTTTTTTTTTTTTTTTTTTTTTTTTTTTGTATTTTTAGTAGAGACCGGGTTTCTCCATGTTGGTCAGGCTGGTCTTGAAATCCTGACCTCAGGTAATGCCCCCGCCTTGGCCTCCCAAAGTGTTGGGATTACAGGTATAAGCTGTCATGCCTGGCCTTTCACTGTAATTTATAAAATCTAAGGAAATTAGAGAAAGAAGCAGTTTCATTCAAATTCGTACTGAAATGTATCATTTTTTTTTATATTTAAGCTTTCTTGTTAAAACATACTTTGCACATATAATACTAAACTGAACCACCAGATTGAAATGAATATTGGATTTAGCATAGATTTATATTTAAAGTATTTTGTAAACTAAGCTTAAGGGAATTCTGGAAACATATATGATTATATTTCATGTAATATCTGAACTTTCTTAGATAACTGAAAAATGATAAATTAGAAAGCTGTGTTATAGAACATATTCAAATCAGACAATATATGGTTAAATAAAATTGCAAACTTCTTTTTCCAGTCATAATATATGTATTCATACATATATACGCATGCATATATATGTATATGTATACATAGCTGCATATCAACACATAAATGTATTTATACATGCACATACACACACCTATGGCAGAGATGGTTGAATTTCCACTTATTTTTTCTCAAAACTTACTAACAAAACATAATACAAATAATACATTTAGAAAATTTAAGCAGAAAAATATTGAAAGATACAATTGAAAACAACATTAGTTGTTCATTGCTGCTGTAACAAATTAGCACAAGCAGTGATTTTTAAACAACATATTTTATTATTTTACAATTCTGTCATAAGTCATTTGAAGGGCTAAAATCAAGGTGTCAGCTGGCCTAGTCCTTCAGAAGGCTTTATGGTCTAATTTATTTCCTTGCCTTTTCCAGATTATAGATGCTACCTGTATTCACCGGCTCAAGTCCTCTTTCTCTGTCTGCAAATCTAGATACATAGCATCTTTCCTTTTCTCTGACATCTGCCTCCGCCCTTCTCTCCTTTTCTCTCTCTCTCTCTCTCTCTGTTCTCTCTCTCATCTCTCTCTCTCTTTCACTTCTCTGCTTCCACAATCAAATCACCTGTCATATATGTGATCCCTCTACATATGTCTTATAAAGATCTTTGTGATTGCATTTGATCCCAGATAACCAAGAAATCTCAAAATCCTTAACTTAACCACATCTTCAAAGTCTTTTTGCAATGTGTGGCAATGTATTTACAAGTTCTTGGCATTAGGACATAAACATTTTTGTGAGGAGTCTGTTATTCAGTCTGCCGTAGCTATGTGACAGCTATCTCTAAGAAAAAAAAAAAAAAGCCATGCCAAATAGAAAATTAATTGTCAATCCTATGGGGGAAAAAAAAAACTTTCAAATGATTTTGCAAGAATTAAATGAAGTTTTTGAAAATGACATGGTTCTTACATAAAATCTTAATGTTAACCTGATATCAACCTGATTAGAAAGATAGAAACCTTTGTGCACATGTACCCTAGAACTTAAAGTATTATAATAATAATAATAATAATAATAAAAGAAAGACAGAAACCTTTATAATAGTATATCTATATGTAGGGTAAATTAGTAAAATAAATAAAAAATTAAGACATTAAATTAATTAAACTGACTGGAGGAAAGTAAAATAAGTGAACCATCTATAGAACCAAAGCAAGCTCAATAAAAATTTAAGTTGTTTTGTAGATATTAACAAAGTAGTTCCAAAATTTATATGGAAATAAAATAAACTCAGAAAGCCAAAAACAACATTAAAAGAAAATGACATCATAAGACTGACACCACTCAACTTTAGAACTTACTATAAAGCAATAATAATCAAGACAATGTGGTATTGGCAAAAAGAACAGATAAATTGATTGATTGAACAGAATAGAGGGCCCAGAAATAGATACACACAAATACAGTCAAATGATCTTTGATAAAAAAAAAAAAAAAAGAAAGAAAGACAATTCAATAGAGAATGGATAATCTGCAACAGATAGTGCTGGAATAAATGGAAATTCACATGAAAAAAATAATTAAGAAACAGAACTCTCACTTTTCAGCAAAATTAACTGAAAGTTAATAATAGGCCTAAATGTGAAATGCAAAATTATAAAATAACTAGCAGATACAATAGGAGAAAATCTATGTGACCTTGTGTTTGGCAATGACCTTTTAAATACAATACCAAAGGTACCATAAATGAAAAAAGATTGATAAACTGAAATTCATTAAAATTAAAAACTTCTGCTCTGAGAGATGCTGTTAAAAGAATAAAAGACAAGCAAGAGTCTTTTAAAAATTGCAAAAGACCTATATAATAAAGTACTATTATTAAAAATATAGTAAGAACACTTAAAACTCAAAAAAGGAAACGAGTAACCCAGATTTTAAAAGGGCAAAAGATCTGAAGAGACATTTCACAAAAGAAGACACACAAGTAACAAATAAGCATATGAAAATATGCTCAATGTTAAATGTTTTTAGTAGAATTGAATTTAAAACAATAATACGATACCACTAGATATATCTTAAAATGGCCAAATCCAAAACTCTGACAGATACTAAATGCTAGTGAGGTGGTGAGGCAAAAGAAACTCATTCATTTCTTTTGAGAATGAAAAATAATATGACCACTTTAGAAGACTGTTTAGCAGTTTTTACAAAACTAAGGATACCCTTGCCATGTAATCCAGTGATTACACATCTTGGTGTATCCCCAAATGATTTGAAATTGTAAGCACACACAAAAACCTGAGCACAATATTTATGGCAGCTTTATTGGTACTCGCCCAAACTTGGTAACAATCCACATGTCCTTCAGTGGGGGAATGGATAAACAAATTATGGTACATCCATACAATGCAATATTATTCAACTATGAAAAGAAATGAGCTATCAAGCCATGAGAAGACAAGATAAAACCTTAAATGCATTTTGCCAAGTGAAAGCAGTCAGTTGGAAAAGGGTATGATTCCAATTATATGACATCCTGAAAAGGCAAAATTATAAGGACAGTAAAAATCAGTGGTTGGCAGGGATTGAAGGGAGGCAGAGAAAGATGAATTGGTGGAGCACAGCAAAACTCTACGTAAGTAAAACGATTCTGTATGATACTGTAATGGTGGATTCATGTCATTATATATTTGTCAAAACCTATAGAATGTACAACATAGAATTAACCCTAAATTATAGAGGTTAGTTAATAATAATGTAGCAATATAAGCTAATCAATATTTTACAATTGTACCATACTAATGCATAATGTTAATAGTAGAAAGACTAGAGAAATGAAGCAAGGTGGTAGAATAGGAGATCCCATGGATCATCTTTCCCAAGGGAACACCAAATTCAACCACTGTCTACTCAAAAAAATATCTTCATAAGAACCAAAAATCAGGTATGCACTGATAGTATCTGGTTTTAATTTCACATTGCTGATGCGGGTACTGAAGAGGGTAGGAAAGACAGCCTTGAATTGGTGCTGTCACCCCTGCTTCATCCACTGACAGTGGCTGCATAGTATGGGAAAATCCATACCCCTGGGAGAAGGAGAACACAGTAATTGTGAGACATGGCATTGAACTCCGTGTTTCCCTGAAAGCAGAAATCAAAACCAGGTCAAACTCAGATGATGTGTACCCATGGAGAAAGCATTCAGACCATCCCTACCCAGAGGGGAATCACTTACCCCATTGGTTGAAACTTGAGTTCTCACAGGCCTTGCCATTGTGGGTTGAAGTACACGGGGGACCTAACTAAACTTGAAATGCTGTCTAGATCACCAGAACTGCAAATCCTAGTGCTGAACTGAGCTCAGAGCCAGTGGATGTGGGAGTTCATACTTTACTGAGACACTAGCTGGGGCAGCTAAAGGAGTGCTTGGACCACCCCTTCCCTAGCCCCAAGCAACACAGCTTCCTTCTGCTGGAGGAAAAAAGAGGAAAGAGTAAAGAGGATTTTTCTCTTGCATCTTGGATACCAGCTAAGCCACAGTAGAATAGGGCACTGATTGGAGTCGTGAGGCCCCCATTCCAGGCTCTCGCTCCTGGTCAAAATTTCTAGACACTCCCTAAACCAGAAGGAAACCTGCTACCTTGAAGGGAAGGACCCAGTCCTGGCAGGATCCATTGATGGCTAGCTAAAGACCCTTGGACCCTGAATAACCAGCAGTGATAACCAAAAGTATACTGTAGACTTTGGATGAGACCCAGAGATGTGCTGGCTTGAAGGGAGACCGAGCACATTTGTAATTATGGTGGCTATGGTGAGTGACTCCTTCTGTTTGAGAAGAGCAGAGGGAAAAGTAAACAGTACTTTGTCTTTCACCTTAATTACCATCTCAGTCACAAAGTGGTACAACACCAAGTAGGTTCTTGGGGTCCCTGATGTCAGGCCTTGGTTCTTGAACAGCATTTCTGGACCTGACCTGGGCCAGAGAGGAACCCATTGCCCTGAAGGGTGAATCCCAGGCTAGGTAGCATTCACCGTAAGCTGATTGAAGAGCCCTTTGGCCTTAAGATAACATTAGTGGTAGCCTGGCAGTACTCCCTGTGGGCCTGTGGTGGTGGTGGCCACGAATGAGGCTCCTCTGCCTGTGGAAAGGGGAAGAAAGAGTGGGAAGGACTATGTATTGTGGTTTGAAAACCAGCTCAACCACAGTAGACTAGAACACCAGGGAGACTGCTAAGATTTTTGACTCCAGTCTCTACCTCCTAGATAACATCTCTGGACTTGTCTGGGACCTGGAGGAGGTTGCCAGCTCAAGGAAAGGACACAAACATGGCGGGCTTTGCCCCTTCTTTATTGTGGACCCCTAGGGCCTTCAGCAAACATAAGCAGTAGCTAAGTAGTGGTTGTAGTGAACCTTGGGCAAGACCCAATGTGTGCTTTCTTCAGGTCTGACCCTGTGCAGTCCCAGTGGTTGTGGTAACAGGGGTGCTTTTGTCACCCCACCCTCAGCCTTAGGTAGCTCAGCACAGAGAAAGATAATTAGTTTGTCTGGAAGAAAGTAAGGGAAGAGAAAAATAGTATCTGCCTGACAATCCAGAGAATTCTCCCAGATGTTAAAGATCATGAAGGTTGTATCTTTATAGATCTGCAAAAACCACAGTATTACTTATCTTGGGGTGCCCCCTAATGCAGAAATGGCTTAGATCACAGTCCTTTTGAATACCTAGAAAGGCTTCCCAAGAGGATAGGCACAAATAAGACCAAACAGAGAAGGCTACAATAAATACCTAACTTTTTAATGCACAGACACTGACAAATATCAACAAGTATCAAATAGGAAAATTTCATCAAATGAATGAAATAAGTCACCAGGGAGCCTTATGTATTTGAAGAAACAGAGATATGTGTTCCTTCAGATGGAGAATTCAAAATAATAATTCAAAATAATGGGGAAAGTCAAAGAAATTCAAGATAACACAGAGAAGTAATTCAGAATTCTACAAGATAAATTTAACAGAGATTGAAATAATTCAAAAGAACCAAGTAGAAATTCTGGAGATGAAAAAGCACAATCGACAGAATAAAACATTCATCAGAGTCTCTTTTTGTTTTTGTTTTTTCTTTTTTTTTGAGACAGTCTCACTCTGTCACCTAGGCTGGAGTGCAATGGAGCAATCTCAGCTCACTGCAAGCTCCGCCTCCCAGGTTCACGCCATTCTCCTGCCTCAGCTTCCTGAGTAGCTGGGACCACAGGTGCATGCCACCACTCCCGGCTAATTTTTTGTGTTTTTTAGTAGAGACTGGATTTCACCATGTTAGCCAGGATGGTCTTGATCTCCTGACCTCATAATCCACCCACCTTGGCCTCCCAAAGTACTGGGATTACAAGCATGAGCCACAATGCCCAGCCCATCAGAGTCTCTTAATTGTAGAATTGATCAAGCAGAAGGAGAATTAGTGAGCTTGAAGACTCACTCTTTATTTATTTATTTTCAAACAGCCTAAAGACCATAATAACATTGAATATAAATGTACTAGACATTCCAATCAAAAGACATAGAGTGGCAGAATACAAGCTGTTTGAAAATAAATGGTTAAAGGACACAAAAGAAAAAAGACTAAAAAAAAATGAACCATGCCTCAAAGAGAAAATCTAAGAGTTGTTGGCTTTAAAGAAGTAGAGAAAAAGATAAAGGTAGAAAGTTTATTCAAAGGGATAATGGCAAAGAACTTCCCAAGCCTAGATAAATATATCAATATCCAAGTACAAGAAGGTTACAGAAAACAGAGCAGATTTAATCCAAAGAAGATTGCCTCAAGGCATTTAATAATCAAACTCCCAAAGGTCAAGGATAAGGAAAGGATCCTAAAAGCAGCAAGAGAAAAGAAAGAAATAATATACGATGGATGTCCAATACATCTGGCAGTAAATTTTTCAGTGAAAACTTTACAGGCCAGGAGAGAGTGGCAAGACATTTTGATGTGCTGAATGAAGAAAACCTTTTACCCTAGAAGAGTATACCTGGTTAAAATATCCCTCAAACATGAAGGGGGAATAAAGACTTTCCCAGACAAACAAAAGCTGAGGAATTACATCAACACCAGACCTGTTCTACAAAAATGCTAAAGAGAGTACTACAATCAGAAAGAAAGGTTTAGTAATGAAAAATAAGACATCATGTAAAGAAAGGCCAGGGGTGGTGGCTTACACTTGTAATCTCAGCACTTTGGGAAGCCAAGGCAGGTGGATCACTTGAGGTCAGAAGTTTGAGACCAGCCTGGCTGACATGGTGAACCACCATCTCCACTAAAAATATAAAAATTAGCCAGGCATGGTGGCATACACCTATAGTCCCAACTACTCAGGAAGCTGAGACATGAGACTCACTTCCAGCTGGGAGATGGAGGTTACAGTGAGCCTAGATCGCACCACTGTACTCCAAGCTGGGAAACAGAGTGAGACTCCATCTCAAAAAAAAAAAAAAAAAAAAAAAAAAAGACATTATGTGAAGGTGTAAAACTCACTGGAAATTAAGTTTACAGAAAAACACAGATTATTATAATACTATAATGGTGGTGTGTGAACTACTCTAAACCTAGGTAGAAAGACTAAAAGATGCACCAATCAAAAATAGTAACTACAACTTTTCAAGACATAGACAGTACAATAAGATATAAATAGGAATAACAAAATGCTAAAAAGCAGGATGATGAAGTTAAAGTATTCAATTGGTATTAGCTTTCTATTTGCTTGTCAGTTTGTTTAAGCAAGCAGTGTTAAGTTGTTATCAGCATAAAATAATAGGTTATAAGATAGCATTTGCAAGCTCCATGGTAACCTCAAATCAAAAAACATTCAACATATACACAGAAAAATACAAAGCAGAAAATTAAATCATACCACCAATCACCTTTACTAAAAGGAAGACAGGAACAAAGGAAAGAAGTAAGAGAAGACCACAAAATTACCAGAAAACAAATAACAAAGTGGCAGGAGGGAGTTCTTACTTATCAATAATAACATTAAATGTAAATTGAGTAAATGCTTCAATCGAACGACATAGAGTGGCTGAATGGACGAGACAAGATCCAATGATCTGTTGCCTACAAGAAACATACTTCACCTATTAAGAAGCACATAGATTAAAAATAAGGAAGTGGAAAAAGATATTTCTATTTCATGCCAATGAAAACCAAAAAAGAGCAGAAGTAGCTATACTTAAATCAGACAAAACAGATTTTGAGCCAAAAAGCTGTATGAGAAACTAGGAAAGTCATTATATAATGATAAAGGGGTCAATTCAGCAAGATAATATAACAATTTTAATTACATATGCACCCAACATTGGAGAGCCCAGATAGATATAGTAAATATTATTAGAGCTAAATAAAGGTATAAACCCCAAATAATAGCTGGAGACTTCAACACCCAACTTTCAGCATTGGATAGATCTTCCAGAGAGAAAATCAACAAAGAAACATCAGACTTAATCTGTACCATAGATCAAATGGACCTGATGAATATTTACATAATATTTCATCCAGTGACTGTAGAATGCACATTCTTCTCCTCAGTACGTGGATCATTCACAAGGATAGACCATATGTTAGGTCACCAAACAGGTCTCAAAGTATTCAAAATACTGAAACACTCTCAAGCATCTTCTCTAATCACAATGGAATAAAACTAGAAATCAATAGCAAGATGAATTTTGGAAACTATACAACAGATAAAAATTAAACAATTTGCTGCTGAATGACCAATGAGTCAATGAAAAAAGTAATAAAACTAAAAAAATTTCTTGAAAAAAATGATAATGGAAACCTGATATACCAAACCCTATCAGATACAGCAAAAGCAGTACTAAGAAGGAAGCTTATAGCTATGAGTGCGTACATTAAAAAAAAATAAGAAAAACTTTAAATAAACAACCTAAGGATGCATCTTAAGGAACTAGGAAAGCAAGACCGAACCAAGCCCAAAATTAGTAGAAGAATAGAAATAATAACAATTAGTGCAGAGATAAATGAAACTGAAATGAATAAAACAATACAAACTATCAATAAAATAAAAAGCTGTTTTTTTAAAAGATAAAATTGACAAATCTTTAGCCATACTAAGAAGAGTTAAGACTCAAAAACTAAAATCAGAGATTAAAAATGAGGCATTACAACTGATATGACAGAAATTCAAAGGATTATTAGTGGCTAATTTGAACAATTACATGCAAATAAATTGGAAAATCTAGAATAAATGGCTAAATCCCTAGACACATACAACCTACCAACTTTGATCCATGAAGACATACGAAACCTGAACAGACCAAAAACAAGTAATGAGATTGAAGCTGTAATAAAATATCTCTCAGAGACAAAAAGCCCAGGTTCCAATGACTTCACTGCTTAATTCGACCAAACGTTTAAAGAAGATGTAACGCCTATCCTACTCAAATTTTTCTATAAAATAGAGGAGGAGGGATTACTTCCAAACTCATTCCACAAGGCTAGTATAACCCTGATACCAAAACCATATAAAAAGAGACATCAAAAAAATAAAAATACAGATCAGTATCACTGATGAATATATTGATGCAAAATCCTCAACAAAATACTAGCAAACAATTCAACAGTACATTAAAAATATCATTTATCTTGACCAGGCGGGATTTATCACGAGATGCAAGGATATTTCAACACACACAAATTAATCAGAGTGATACATCGTATCAAAAGAATGAAAGACAATATCCATATGATCATTTCAGTTGATGTTGAAAAATCATTTGCTCAAATTCAGCATCACTTCATGATAAAAATCATTAAAAATTTTGGTATGAAATAATATCCATCAACATAATAAAAACCACATGTGATAGACTTTTAGCTGCTATCATATTGGATGAGGAAAAGTTGAAAGTCTTTCCTCTAAGATATGGAACGGAAGGATGCCCACTTTCCCCACTGTTACTCAACATAGTACTGGAAGTCCTAGCTAAAGCAATTCAGAGAAGAGAAAGATATAAAAGTCATCCAAGTTGGAAAAGAATAAGTTAAATTATCCTTGTTTGCAGATGATAAGATATTATGTTTGGAAAAACCTAAAGACTTCACCAAAAAACTATTAGAACAAATAAATAAATTTGGTAAAGTTGCAGGATACAAAATCAACATACAAAAATCAATAGCATTACTATATGCCAATAGCAAGCAATTTGAAAAAGAAATCAAGAAAGTAATCCCATCTACAACAGCTACATATAAAGTAAAATACCAGGGAATTAACTTAACCAAAGAAGGGAAGATATCTACAATGAAAACTGCAAAGTATTGATGCAAGAAATTGAAGAGGACACACAAATAATAGAAAGATATTCATGTTCATGAATTGAAAGAATTAATATTGTTAAAATGTCTATACTACCCAAAGCAACCTGCAGATTGAATGCAATCTTTATGAAAATACTGGTGATACTCTTCACAGAAATAGAAGAAACAATTCTAAAATTTATGTGGAACCACAAAAGACCTAGAATATCCAAAGCTATCCTAAGCAAAAGAACAAAACTGGAGGAATCACATTATATGACTTGAAATTATACTATAGAGTTATAGTAACTGAAATAGCACTGGCATAAAAAGACACACGGACCAGTGGAATAGAATAGAGGACCCAGAAATATATGCATACACATATTGTAAACTCCTTTTTGACAAAGGTGCCACAAACATACATTGGGGAAAGGACAGTATGGTCTATTCAATAAATGGTGCTGGAAAAACTGGATATTCATTTTTAAAAGAATGAAACTAGACCTCTGTCTCTCACCATATACAAAAATCAAATCAAATTAAATTAAAAACTTAAATATAAGACCTCATACTATGAAACTACCAAAGGCAAGCTGTGGGGAAATTCTCCCAGACATTGGACTGGGAAAAGATTTATTGAGTAATAACCCACAAGCACAGGAAACCAAAGCAAAAATGGACAGATAGGGTTGTATCAAGTTAAAAAGCTTCTCCATAGCAAAAGAAACAATCAACAAAGTGAAGAGACAACCCACAGAATGGAAGAAGATACTTACAAACTTCCCATAATAAACAGAATATATAAAAAGCTCAGACAACTCTACAGGGGAAAAGTCTAATAACCCAATTAAAAAATGATCAAAAGATGTGAATAGATATTTCTCAAAAAAAGACATACAAGTAGCAAACAGGTATATAAAAAGGTGCTCAACATCACTGGTCATCAGAGAAATGCAAATCAAAACTACAATGAGATATCATCTCACCCTAGTTAAAATGACTTATGTCCATCTTTTTTTGAGAATAGATATTTCTCAAAAAAAGACATATGAGTAGCAAATAGGCATATAAAAATGTGCTCAACATCACTGGTCATCAGAGAAATGCAAATCAAAACAACAATGAGATATCATCTCACCCTAGTTAAAATGACTTATATCCAAAAGACAATAAATAATAAACACTGGTTGAGGATGTGGAGAAAAGGGAACACTCGTATACTGTTTGTGGGAATGTACATTGATATAACCATTACGGAGAACAGTTTAGAGATTCCTCAAAATTTAAAAATAGAGCTACTGTGCAATCCAGCCGTCCCATACCTTGATATATACCCCAAAGAAAAGAAATCAGGATATCGAAGAAGTATGTGCACTCCCATGTTTACTGCAGCACTGTTCACAATATCCAAGATTTGGAAACAATCTAAGTGTCCATAAACAGATGAATGGATAAATAAAATGAGGTGCATATACACAATGGAGTATTATTCAGCTATGAAAAAGAATGAGATCCTGTCATTTGCAACAACATGGATGGAACTGGAGGTCGTTATGTTAAGTGAAATAAGCCAGGCACAGATAGACAAATTTCACATATTCTCATTTATGGGAGCTAAAAATTAAAGCAGTTCAACTCATGGAGCTAGAGAGTAGAATGATGGTTACCAGAGGCTAGGAAGGGTGGAGGGCAGGTTGGGGGAAGTAGAAATGGGTAATGGATGCAAAAAAATTAGAAAGGATAAATAAGACCTAGTATTTGCTAGCAAGACATGGTGACTATAGTGAAAATAGTTTAATTGTACATTTAAGAATAACTAAAAGTATAATTGGACTGTTTGTAACACAAGAGATAAACGCTCGAGGTGATGAATATCCCATTTATGTTGATGTGATTATTACACATTGCCTACCTGTATCTCATGTAATCCATAAATATATACAACTTCTATGCACCTACAAAAATTGAAAATTAATAACAGAGGAAGCTTTGAGTGGGGCAGAAGTGAGAGGGTAAATGGAAACTGATTTCTCTTCAATTTATCTGTGATCCTTAAACTGATGTAAAGAAAAAAGTATCTTAATAAAAAAAACAAAATATGAAACACGTAGTTGGTCTTAAATTTAATAAAAAATTTTACAAGTTCCCAATTTTACATCTTTGTTTCTAATGGGTAAGGACAGCAGTGTCTTGGCTTTCCAGTACTAACTGGCAGTGTATGTGATTAAATCCTCCCTCCATTCTATGTGATATTCTTTAGTTAATTATTTTACCTTCTGGAAATCTCTCAGTTTTATCTGCTAAACAAGACTCCTGCCTCTCTTTAATGTTTTTATATATATTAACGTATTATTTGCTGTTCAACATTTTTGTCAAAGGGTCATTGTATAAAATATATGTACCATTGTGACTTAGTATTCACAAGCACACATGCATGCACACACTCGAATGAAACACAAGTCTGTCAACACAACATTTAATCCTGCTCTGATGCTTTCTATTCTATTGTATCATAATCTTGTAGCTCTTATTCTATTTCTTACTGTGAAAATGCTGGCCCTAGAGGTCCACTGAATTGATTTCAAAATCAACTGAAAGTCATGACCAGGTATATAAAAACTGTATTATATAAAAAGAGCATTAATTTTGAAAGTTTACTGCAGAGATATTACAGTCATCCCTTGAGATCTATGGGGGATTAGTTCCAAGGTCCTCAGTGGATTACAGAATCTGTGGATGCTCAAGTCCCTTAAATAAAATGTTTGCATATAACCTACACATATCCTCCCATATACTTTAAATAATCTCTAATTTATTTATAATACCTAATGCAGTGTTTATACATAATTGCATAGATTTGACATAGTAATCGGTGAGCTACAAATTCAAGTTTTGCATAACCTCCTGGGATTTGTTTTCTGAATATTTTTGATTTGAGACTGGTTGAATACATGGATGTGTAACTCAGTGATATACAGGGCCAACTATATTTCCATACCACTAATCTCATTCTTTAAATTAGGGTAAGCTTTCTTTAGAAACTCTTCTCATGAATGAATCTAACAGTCTCATTCCCAAATCTCTCCTTAAACTTTCTGCAGATTGGACACTGTTGACTTCATATTATTTTTATTAATTTTTCTCCTCCTCCCATTGTAATTGTCATGTTTGACTGTTCTGCTTTAACTCTACCCAAAACTTTCTGGGACTTTATGCTCCCATTTTTTTACATGGAGGCAAAAACAATCATATCATTCATCCCTCAGTTACTTGAAATTCTAGCTCTTTTCCTTAAAGAGTCCATTTACATTCATAGTGCTATATATAACACTAAAATTATGGCTGTAAAATGTTTGATTCTTGTTCTAATGTTTCCTTGGAGTTTCATCTTCACATTCTACTTATTTAACATTTTCTTGTGAATGACCATATGTAATTTCAAATTCTCCCAGTATTAAGTCAGATAAATTTCTTTGCCTCAAAACAAAAGGTTTCATCTTACTTCCCTGTTTATCTATTATTATAAATCCTAAAGTTAGACATTGCTAAATAAAGTTGACTTTTTTCTTTCTCTTTTCTCCAAGTAACCAATCAGGACATTTAGTTTACTGTTTTTCAGGATAATTCTCAATCAATGTTTTCTTCAATTCCCACTGTCACTTTCTTGCCTATTAACTCATTATTCTATGCCTGGATTGCTGAACTGGTTTTCTGAATAGTCTTCTGACTTTCAATTGTTTTCATTATGATTCTTCTTTCAGAGAGCATCTAGACCAAACCCTAATAACAGATTAGTCTAGCAAGCTTCTTAAATGTATCAGTGGTCCATTGCTAAGATAGTCTTAGAATTGAACTGAATCAAACCTTTCACAAATATTTCAAATGCAGTCTTGAAGCCATCGTGTAATGTAGATATTTTTATTCTGAAATGTTCACCCTATTCTTGAAAACCTCCAAATAGGAAAAAAAGTGATTTTTAGTCAAATTAAATTCAGATTATCTATTTTTATTTTCTCATATTTAGGTTTTCTTTTTCAGTCAACAGACATGAGACATGTTCCCCCCGCCACAGTTTAGTTCACCAGATTTCATTATTCCTTTTAGACTGAGTTGCAAGCATTATTGTCAACATGTCTTCTCATTCTAAATGCAAATCGACATACCTTAAGTTTAAGATGAGTTCTTTCTTTACACTGGTACTTCTGTATTCTAAGTTTGCCACTTTAATTAATCTGAAATTACGGACTAAGGAATTGATTTGAAACATTTTCATGTCAGATAAGCAATTTGGTGAACATGAGTAGGTTAATTAATATTTAAAATGCAAACATAACCAATTTTAAAAATCAAAATTGTGTTTTTATATAAAAGGATAGCAAAACTGAAAACTGTGCAGCTAAGCAACACACACTTAAGTAAAGATCATCATATTCTGTGGACTTCATACAGAAATTGCCATGAACATTTTATGCACTTTAGCAGTTTCTTTTTTAAATGATGAGGAATTTGTTTTAGAAGTTACCCTTTAAGAAACTGCATTGAATATAGCTAAAGGAGAATGTATTGTAACTTACCATAAAAGGCATTACTTCATAAGACTACATACTACTGATATAGTTTGTATATTTGTCCCCTCCAAATCTCACATTGAAATTTGGTATCCCTAGCCTGCGCAACAAAGTGAGACTCTGACTCTACAAAAAAAAAAAAAAAAAAATACAAAAAATTATCCAGGCATAGTGGCACTAGCCTGTAGTCCCAGCTACTCTGGAGGCTGAGCTGGGAGGATCACTTGAGCCCCTGGAGGTCAAGGCTGCAGTGATCTGTGATCTCACCATTGCATTCCAGCCTGGGTGACAGAGGAAGACCCTGTCTCAAACAAACAAACAAAGAAATTAAAGATTTTCCTAAATGTAAAAGTGATAATGCTCATTGTAAAAAGTTTGCAAAACAAAAGATTTTTTTTAAATTAAAACTAGACCTCAATAATAGCACTCATAGGTGATCACTGTTAACTTTCTAATGTGTTTTCTTTCAGATTAATAGTTATTTAAGTTAATAAATTTGGAAGGTTTTATAAAAAAAAAAAAAGAAAAAGAAAAAGAAATTTGCTCCTCAATCTTGGAGGTGGAGCCTAAAGGGAGGTATTTTGGTCATGGAGGGAGAGCCCTCATGAATGGCTTGGTGCCATCTTCATGATAATGAGTGAGTTCTTACTCTATTAGTTCACAATGTAACTGGTTATTTAAACAACCTGGCCTCTCTTGCCTCTTTCCCCTCCCTCCTCTCTTGCCACATGATAGCTGTTCCCCTTCCCCTTCTGCCATGAATGGATGCTTCCTGAAGCCATCACCAGAAGCAGACGCTGGCACTGTGATTCTTGAAAAGCTTGCAGAACCCTGAGCCAAATAAATTTATTTTCTTCATAAATTACCCAGCCGTGGCTATTTCTTTATAATAATGCAAACAAAGGCAGCTGCCCAGAAATGTCATTTCTGAAAAATAAGAATTGGCCTTATCAAATATTTAAGAAATAATGTGTCTTTTCAGCAATGAAATTCATTTGAGCTTCATGGTTTTGTAGTACTGAATGTGGGATAAGATAAATGCATTAAGATAAAGGCAAATGCATTTGTCTCAATGATATTTAAATAGGGAAAATAATTTCATAAATCTGTAATTACTTGATAAATATATGGATTATTATGATTAAATATAATTTTGCAGGTAATCAAAATAATCTAAGTAAAATATAACCCTTATATCCTCTCACTTACATTCTAACAAGAGCTAAATTTTCAGTGTGATGGCATAGTTCAGGGATGGCATAGAAGAAACAGTGGAGATCAACTACATAGGAGAGAAGTAGACTAGGTAAGTTTCTTGTAGAGAGGAGTAAGAATTGGAGGCAGCCAGACAGCATCAGGGAGCTCCAGGTTGGAAAACAGGTAGAGATTTTATTTAAGTGAGTATTGCATAGAGAAGGAGGCTTGCTGAAAGAGAGTGTTCCCTTAATGAAATAGCAGAAGGGCAGAAGAGATCTAGGCACCAGGATTATCTTTAGGAGTGACAGCATGACTGAACCCTTAAAAAGAAACTCAGTGGGAAGAAAGCATCTAGAATGGAGCGTGAAGATCAACAGTTTCTTATTGTCAGCCGTGTGCTAAACATTGGTCTAAGAATTTTGAAAAAGTCATTTCAGTTAGTTAAAAAGGCAAGGATTTATGTTTTTATAGTATTTAAAACTAAAAAAATAATAACTAAAGCTCACACAGAAAAAATGATAGTGTGAATATATTCTATCATTTTCTTTTTCCCCCTCTGTTCACCGCCAGCAGGTGGGACTGAGCTGTCACTGCAGCAACCCAAAGCTCTCCAGGACTGAGGCTATGGGTTCCTTGAGTGCCTCTCGGCAGAGCCTCTTTCTTCCTTCCATTTTCCTTCAATTTTTCCTGCTTCTAGATAAATAACGGAGGGGCAGTGGAGTGCATGCCACTTCCCAATTGTAATTCCTCCTTTAACTTGTGCACCTTATTATTGGCCAACAGCTGAGTCTCTGCTGTCAGGGTAGCTGCCCATAACAGGAGCCAGTCTATTTCCACCACTAAGCACCCGGCTGCCTTGCTGGTCATTTGCAATTTTATACCCTCTATCAAGCTAGTCAAGCCTGCTGGATTTTGGAGCTTTTCGGGTATCTCAGTACTCCGGAGCAGTCTGCAAGCAACAAGCAAGGGGGCAGCAGAGCCCCACATAGACTCCTGAGGCCATCCCTGGATCTCCCTGTGAGTTTCTTTTTCCCAGCACCATTTCCTTGGAATCCAGCTGCTCACGGCGATTGCCTCATCCTATAGACTGTGCAGCGGGAGTGCACAAAACTGAAATTTAGAAGCAGAGAAATTCTCACAAGGGAGTGTCCCAAACAGAACTGAGATGGGGCAGTTGGGATTCCAAAGAAAGAAGCACTAAACTCGAGGGTGATCAGTACAAACAAAGCATTTATTAGGAGCACTTATGTGGAGAGTGGCTGCAGCAATGCTCGAGACAGACGGGAAAAAAGAATGTTCTCCCTAGGTATGTCCACAGTAAAGGAGGGGTCACAGTATGGAGTTTACATGAGGGCTTAAGGCATTTGGCTCAGGAATGGGGCCGGTTGCTCTCTATTAAGCCTAGATATCTTTCTTAGTGCTTGAAGATGTTCAAGACTGTTGTAAAACAAAACAAAACAAAACAAAACAAAAACAAAAAAAACACCCTGCAGCTGGCTGGGTCACAGAGTGGTTATGACACTATAATTCTCCATCAGGACACAGGAAGGATCTGGGAGACCTTGTATCTTCATAACCATTCGCCTCTTAAATTAAGGCAGGAGATTTATGGCCAGAGACAGTAGAAGGTCTCTGTTTCAAGGCATTATATACTCTATGGCAGACAATTTTGTGGGGTTTTTTTTTTTTTTTTTTTGAGAGGGAGTCTCACTCTGTTGCTCAGACTGGAGTGCAATGTCGTGATCTCAGCTCACTGCAGCCTCCCCCTCCTGGGTTCAAGTAATTCTCGTACTTCAGCCTCCTGGGATTACAGGTGGATGCCACCACACCTGGTTAATTTTTGTATTTTTAGTAGAGAAGGGATTGTGTCATGTTGGCCAGACTAGTCTAAAATTACTGACCACAAGTGATCTGCCCACCTCAACCTCCCAAAGTACTGGGATTACAGACTTGAGCCATCACACACCGCCAATGGCAGACAGTTCTTTTGAGTTCTGTCTATAGCAGTGCTGCACAATGAGACTTTCTACAGTTCTGTAAACTTTAATTTTAGTATTTATAATTTAGTCATATCTGGCTAGTGGTCACTGTATTGGAGGGCACAGCATCGTATACAGAAAGTTTTCCTGTCCACTGTTAAAGTTTAGACATGAAATTGATATCATGAAAAAGGTTAATACGACATTAAGGAAGCAAAAGGAAAACTTACTAATAATTCTGAAACTGGAGACATATTGATAGAAGAAGAAAATAAATTTCCCTCACTAGATTTGGTGTAAAGAGGGATGTATATTACATAAGTAGGGGAAGCTTTGTATAGAAATCCTTAATATCCCACATCCAGTAAGTATAATCCTTTGACGTTGTCCTCAGATCATATGTGGTAGAACTATAGCAAAATAATATTATTAGTTATATTTGGTCTCTGTGGTTTCCCTCAGACACTTTAATATGGTCGTTTGGAAAGCATGTATCTTGAACGTCTCAGACAGGACTAGGCTTAACATGTGGAGTGATGTGAATTGTGAGTGGAGGTTCGACATACTTCACCTAGGTGAAGATTTCTCATGAGGGACTCTACTGATACTTTCGGCTGCACATTATTTATTTTATGGAATTGCCCCTGTGCATAAATGTTATTTAACATCATATTTTTAGGGACTAAATTCATATGTATGAATTTATATATATGAATATACCAACATTCTGTTCAATCCAGAAAAAAAACTAGGTAAGAAATTATCAACTTTGGCATCAAGTGTCAGCACATTGCCCAGGAACAAAGATGTACCAGAGGGCACAATCAACTACCACCACAAGTTAATTTAGCCTACATTTAGACCCTCCACTCCCATATACCAAGACACATTATTTTGGAAAGATGGAGCGAGTAGATGGAAATAATAACAAAGATTTTTGCTCCTTGACAACACAGAGCATTTTCTCAATTTAAACACAAAGAAATAAAACCTCATATTTCTACTACCCAGCATGTAAGAGTTCATGAATAAGATAAAATTTGTTATTTTATTATCTATATAATCTAGATCAGATGCCAGCAAACTATAGTTTAAATGTCATATCTGGCTCACTGCATATTTGTGTAAAGTTTTATTGAAACACAACTCATTTGTTCATATATTATGTAGCTGCGTTTGTGCTATAAAAGTAGAGTTAAGCAGTTGAAAAAGGGACTGCAGAGCCCACAAAATCTAAAATATTTACCATCTGGCCTTTTGCAGAAAAATTAAATAATACTGCATAACAACTAGCCCACAAATATCAGTGGCTTAATGCAATACAACTCTACATCTTGCTAATGCTTCATGTCTATTACAGATTGATGGGATTTATGTTCCAAACCACAGATCAAAAATCTAAGCTGATGGAGCTCAAGTCTCACTATATACAACCCATGATCATCTTGAATGACACAATAGAGAAAGAAAGAGCTGGAGGGTTGCATAATGAGTCTTCAATATTTCTGGTTAGAAATGACATAATGCACTTTCATTCACAATCCATTCCCCAGAACTAAACCCAGAGTCTGCCTAACTGTAAAGGGAAAAGGAAATGTTGAAGAGCTCATGAATATTCAGTGAATAGTAAATGGCTCTGTAAAAGTTATCAAGAAAAATAAATTGAAGCTATATTTTTCTACACCTCTATTTGATATGGAATAAATTTCAGTCCTGACTGCGTGTCATATTCTCTCTGAGATATTTTTCAACTTTATTATATTAGATTTTTATATCTTTTTTAATTGGAAGGTTATTTATGTTATATATATTTTTTATATAAATCAAATATACCTTATATAATATATATTACATATTTATGAACTAGATATGTAGATATATAATAGATACTTATATATATGTATGTATATGAATGTGTAAAAAATTTTTTTTGAGACAGGGTCTTATTTTTTCACCTCAGCTGGAGTGGAGTAGCAATTTTGGCTCACTGAAGGCAAGACCTTTTAGGCTCAAACTATCCTCTGGCCTCAGCCTGCTGAATAGCCGGAACTATAGGCGTGTGCCAGCATACCCAGAATATTTTTATTTTATTTTATTTTACTTTTTATAGAAACAGGGATGCAGATATACTACTTTCTTGACTTTTATGTTGTTAGAAGACACTTTTTACTTTGTTAGTTATTTCTATGAATAACATATTCTGAGTCAGAGATGGCTATTTCTAGGTTTCCAGGATTATTTCAATATTGCCTGTCTTTTCATGCAAATTTCAATTAAAAAAAAAAAAGGTAGCAAAGTCATATCTCAAACTCGTATTTTAATCTGGATGCCCCAATGTCTTTGTGCAGACTTAGCTTTGCTGGAATCATTTATTAGCATTTGGTAAAACAGCTGTGCCTTCATTTTGAAACCATCTTCTTCCTTGTCTAGAGCTTCTCAAGTTCTTTTGATTTTCCTCTCCTCTCTCTATTCTTTCATGGACATTATATTATTATGTCTTAATGTAATTGGTCACTTTCTTTCTAGCTACTGTGAACCTTGAATATCTGAGAGAGGTGTCAGTTAACTTCAAAAATTTATTTTGCCAAGGTTGAGGATGGGCACCCATGACACAGCCTCAGGAGGTCCTCATGACATGTGCCCAAAGTGATCAGAGCACAGCTTGGTTTTACACATTTTAGGGAGACAAGAGACATCAATTAACATATGTAAGATGAATATTGGTTCGGTCCACAAAGGTGGGACAACTTGAAGCAAAGGTGGGACAACTTGAAGTAGGGAGGGGGCTTTCAGGTCATAGTCAGATAAGAGACAAATGGTTGCATTCCTTTGAGTTTCTGATTAGCCTCTCTGAAGGAGGCAATCAGATATGCATTTATCTTAGTGAGAGGAGGGATGACTTTGAATAGAATGGGAGGCAGATTTGCCCTGAGCAATTCCCAGTTTGACTTTTCCCTTTAACTTAGTGATTTGGGGGCTTCAAGATTCATTTTCCTTTCACAGTTTCCCCCATTTACTTTTAAAAAATTTTTTGGACAAAGCATTTTAGAAGAAAATAAGTCTCTTGTCTCAGGTTTCATCTGATCTCTAATGGCTAGGATAGTTAATTCATAGATGAGTAGGTCCTGATTTATTAGGAAAGGTCATTTTTAGCAGGTTGTGAAATCTCATGTCCTATGAAGAGAAAATAGGAGGAAGAAGGGAGGAAAACAACAACAACCAAAAGAACATTCCTGGAAAATCAATATAGGCCACATTACTCTGAAGTCCATAAATCAATAGGCTTCAGGTATGAAAGTGGCTTGTGTATGTAAATAGGTTGTTGTTACTTTCTTCTGAAGTTTAACTTGTCTAGCTTCAGTTCACAGCGCATTATAAAAGCACAGCTTAGTTTTCAGTGACTCCAAATTAGCAAAAATGTGAGAAAAAAGAAGAAAACTAATAAAAACATTACTTTGAAGATTTATAGCAAAGAAAAATTAGAATTCAGGCCACGCTGTAGAAAATAATAAACATTGAAAAACATTAGGCAAGATGACTCTAACAACAGGTGTACTATAGGTATTTGGAACATAATTTTTCTCTCTCCAGTTTCCCGTTTTCCCTAAAGACAAATCACGGTAGGACTGACCTGCTTTATTATACTTGGCTTGATTATTTATATACATGCATCAGGAATAATTATTTATTTACATAGGCTTTTAAATTGGCTTTGATGGAACTTGGTTTCATAGAAGGAATATCAGGTAAGGCTTTCTCAAAGCCAAGCCTAACCATAGATTTATACCATTAAATACCTATGAGTTGGATGAGACTTGGGGCTCCTGGGCCTGTCAGAAAGTGACATTTTTACTTACCACAGGTTGGGAGCCCTGTAATGGGACTGTGTGGACAAGGGACGAGATCAGCTTTCCAAAGAGGCTTTTATTGGCACCACAAGTCAAGTTTGATACCATAAAGGAAAGCACACCATTCCAGTCAAAGCCTTGGTGAGATAACCAGCTTTTCCAACTGTGTACTGTGGCAAATAAAAACAGATTCTTACTGCACATATGCAAATAACTGTATTGTCATAAATTAGGAATAGTCACTAACAGTTTCCAAATTCTGGAGAAATTAAGTAGAGAGAAACGAATATGTTCTACGTTTTGTTATAGGAGTATACTAAATTTTTAAAAGCTGTTAATAACTCCAAAGAAAAGTGTCCTTGACTTAAAAAAACAAGACAAGGGATCAGCAACATTGTAAGCAAAATGTCATAAAGATTTCTTCAGTCGTCTATTAGTTCAGTCATATAGTTAATTCCTGTTGTGCTTGATACTCATGAACATTTGCGTATGAGTCCTGGAAGTTGTTCTTCTATTCTGACATCACAGTCTCCAAAGTTATCAGAAACTTGTATTTAAGAGCACCTGTTAGAGTTTTATAGTTGATTATAAATCTCTAAAGAGGACCAAAACAAGACAGTGATTGTCTGTGGATGGCAAAAAGTTTTAGGGCAGCTGTAGTCAAAGACACAATTGGCATATAAATTTGTTACCTCTGTGGCACACAATAATTTAATGTAAGAATTGTAATTATTACTGACAATGTACACTAAGTCATATCAGAATTATAAGAGTTTCCCATAATTTTAAAACACATACCCAATAACGTATTTAGATAAACATAGCCTAAAGACAACCAAACATCATATTATATTTGGCAATGTTTCTTACATAATTTTTATACCAAATAAGCCAAATTATGTCATTTTTGAACTTTAGGGAACCTAGTATCTTAAAGGATTAATTAGGTAAGAAAAAGAAATAATTTATAATTTCATTTGGAAAGTTTATCAAATATCAAAAGTTAAAAACACTTGATATCACAGGTCATTATAAAACAAGTCATTCATTTGACTAAAGTGATAACTCAAGAATTAATTAAAAAGGTAAAATACTTCATTCTTTGAGAGAGGAGACTTAATTTTCCCAAAAATAAGCACTAATAAAACAGCATGAAATCAATTAATCCTATTTTTCAAAATTGTATAATCTATAAAATATTAATTTTGACCATAAGATATAACTTCCATAAGCCTTTTATAACCTTTAATACCTTTGTTTTTTATCTTTTTTTTTTTTTAGACCAAGCATCTCTCTGTTGCCCAGGCTGGAATGTAGTGGTGCGATCTCGGCTCACCGCAAATTCCACCTTCCTGGTTCCAGCAATTCTCCTGCCTCAGCCTCCCAAGTAGCTGGGATTACAGGTGCCCGCCACCAAGCCTGGTTAATTTTTGCATTCTTAGTAGAAACAGTGTTTCACCATGTTGCCCAGGCTGGTCTTGAACTCCCAACCTCAGATAATCTGCCAGCCTCAGCCTCCCAAAGTACTGGAATTATAGGCATGAGCCACTGTGCCTGGCCCTTTAATACCTTTATTAAGGAGTCAGTTAATGTTTCAAAAAAAATCTTGTTAATCTGACAGTGGGGCCCATATGCTGGCCTTGCATGCGTGTCCTGTTGACTTTAATGATTACTTCGTAGAGAAACTGAATTTGTTGTATCTTTTAAAACTGGCCCTTACAGTCTCACATGCCCACCTCTTCCATATAGGCCCTGGGCCTTGAGTAGTTGCATAGCTTTAATTCCTGGCCCTGTGTCTTAGGAATGCAGTTTATTTTTATTGGGATCTCCTACTAGGTCTGAAGATGAGGTTTTAATTGCTGTCAGTGTTTAAGATTTATTAGGACTTGGCATCCTTTTTCCACCCAGGAGTCAAAGCCCTTAACTCAAAGTCACAGGGACTTTAAAAGCACATACAGAAAGATAGATGAATGTAATAACCTTAATATTTTTTTAAAAATTTAATATCAGTTTTTTTCCTAAGCAAAACAAAACTTAATAATAATGGCATAGAAATTGTTTCAATAAACCATAAAATCTGTTAGACCAGTTACCAAAGCCAAAAGAAAAGACTTTCTTCATTGCACAATATATTATGTGGGAAGAAAACATTTCCTTTAGACCTTTAAGAAAACATTGTTAGCATTAAGCCACAACAAACAGAACTTGAGGGAGGAAAAAACTTATATGAGCTAACAATAAGTTGAAGGAGAGCTTTACTATTTTGAGCTGTTTAAAAGGGGAGAGAAAACCAAAACCAGTGAGATGCAATAAAAGTTGAACTTTGGATTAAAAACATTGAAAAATCTTATAAATTATTAAAAGTAAATCAATCACGTTAAAAAGTCATTGTTCTAACCAGTTATTTAGTATATACACATATATATTTTTTACATCAAACCCAATCTTTAGAAAGACCATTATAATTTTCTTTTAATAATAGATGACTTAATCATATAAAAGATTTTTGTTTTGTGTTTTTTTCTTTTTTTGTCTAAATCCTCTTACTGTAACTTACACAGACCATTCATGATATGCTTCAACTTTCTGGTTTCTCCTGAACATCCCTCTTTCTTAAATAACCAGCCTTTTTATTCTAGGACTAAATTTACCACACAAGGTTCCTTTTTTATATAAAATTATTTGTCTTTAAACTTTCTTACTGAAAAAAATCTCCCTTTATTATTATAATTGTCTTTACATATCTCTTATTTCTTGATTCCTTTTACCTTGTTTAAAACATGACCTTTAAATGGGCTTTGAATTAGACCAAAATTGTTCACCTTTTTAAAAAGGACACACTTATTTTTAGAATGAATGTCTTTCTACAAATAGACTTTTATTAGAAAATACCCAAATAATGAAATATCTATTATTTAATTTAATGTATCTTATGATTCTAAATTATGATGAGTTTGACTACAAGTATGCATTCCATTACATTTACTCAATTATTTGATTTTAACTGTTTACTTAGATTATTTATGAAAACTGCCATAGTCATCACTTAAGGTTATGGAAGCACCATTGCAAAATTGTAACTGAGACAGTTAAAAATATCTGGCCTAACTGACTCCATCCCGCTTTTAACCTCCAAGATGTTCTTGTTCTTCCCTAGGTGTAGGCAGAACTAACTTTCAGAGGAACTTAGTTTATAGTTTAGCTTTGAAAAAAACATGATAACACTCCTTTTCCAAAACAAATCTTACTGCCTGTAGACTAGACTGCCTAAAGGGACCAGATTAAAAGTTATGGTAAATTTATAAAATTCTAGAGGTAGCTACTCTCATTAAACCAATATCAATGTCTTATTTATTAAAAATTACACAAGCAAAGATCATTCTGTTTTGGTCTTGGTTTACTGTTTTTTAAAACTTACGGCAAATTTTAACACTTTACAGTATTTGATAGGGATAAGTATGAAATTGCCTGATTAATAAATGAAAACAAAAATGTATTCTGGCAATTCTTAAGACATTTTTAATATTATTGTACTTTACCAATAATTTTAAAGCTAGCTTACTTGTTAAATATTTTGTTATGTAAAGTTGAAAAAGCATTGACTAGTTTTTTCTTCTTTCCTCATAAACTATTTGATTCTAGTGCTTTTGTTTTCTTAAGCCAATTAATTAGAGCTATTTTATATATTTTAAGTAGTGAAATATTGTGTACACAACACATAAATAAATAGACATATTAGGCATGCTGATAGAAGTAAATCTTAAAGATTCATAAAAGCCTTTTGCTTTCCATTTTAAACTTTCAAAATTCATGATAACCTGTTTGAATAGGTAACCTGTATCAATTCTTGATGACCCTGGGCAATTGTCAGCTAAATAGTCTTAAGTTTGCATAGTAAAAGAAATAACTCAGGTGAAAGTAAGATAGCAAAATTTACATCATAAATTATAGAGAGAAAATTTTTGATATGCTAGAAGGAAATTAAAATGGATTTAATTGCCAATTAAACATGAAATTATAAAGTCTTCCTAAATATAAACACATACACACACACAGATCCTACAGCTTTTACTTTAGAAATTTAGCTGTGAGATAAATACAAATTTACTGACAGAAAACCTGTTGGATCCCAAATGTGGTTTTTAACTTAATAGAAAAATAACACTGAATTTAAAGCAGGCAGAAAAGAAAATAGAGAAAAAAAAGAGAACTTACGAATTCTAGAGTTTGCAAGTCGACTTTAGGCATCTTATTCCATAATGTAAATGTACACCAAGACCATATTACTTCCATTTTACATAAACTCTGGAAGTAGAGGTACCATAAAACCTACAGAGTGCTTGAAAGGGGGTCATTATCTATGTTTTCTCTTCATTCTTAGATTATTTGTTTCCCACTTTTTTATTTCTTAAAAGGAGGAATTGAGCATGACCTAGGGTTTTTGTGTGGTGGATCAATGTTTGCTACTTGTGAGGAGGACTCCACAGTGTGTTACCATTGAATTGTTGCTACCCTCTTGTGTGTTTCAGTTTCTCTCTCCAGAGGTCCATGCTCTGAGAGGGTTAAAAACAACAGGTGATCATCCCTTATACATGTTTCCTGAAGGAATCTTTTAAAAAAAATAATAATTTTTGTTGGGGATTTCCCTGCGTGGCCACTGCACATCATGGGCTGCCAACCCCCTGAGACACTCCCATGAGGCCCCTGGTCACCCACGGGTGCCTATTGTCTGGGAGGAGCAAAATGCCCTTTCTCTTTGGAGTTGAGAAAACTCAGTCTCTCATTTACCTATGAAAACAACAGTTCAGTTCCTCATGCAAGTGGATCCAGACGAGCTGAGTCAAGATTAATTTTATGAGAAAAAGCAAATAGAGAAGACCCTTTAGAATGCATCTCAGAACTAGAATTAGCATCCTTAAACAACAACTTCTTAGGAGGGAAAAAAAAAAAAAAAACAGCCAAGACCAACCACTTCCTGTAAACTGTGTTCAGCCACCCACTACTTTGTAGCTGTCATCTGCCGTTACCCACACCAAGGTCAAATCCTCTCACAATACAAGGTCCTCTGTGATACCCCCAAAGCCAAAGAAGTCAGGTAATAACAGAGCTTTAGAGCTAAGAAGAATCTGACCTTGACACTTGAAACTCCACAAAGAAAACAGAACATCCCAAAAGGGGTGAGTGGTGCCTTTGTTTTGAATTCTTTAAAGGCGTTGAAGTCATCAGAAACCGTCTCTAGACTTTTGGCACTACAGATGGCAAAAGAGGGAAAGAGGTATAGGGTGGAAGAAAAATAAACAAAATGACATATATATATATATATATATTTTTTTTTTTTTTTTTCCCTAAGACAAGAGACAAACCCAGAAACCAACGACATTGTTTTGGGGTTTTGTTTTGTCTTTTTTTTTTTTTCCTCTTTTGCAGCTGCAAGAAATTATAACCAAAATAGAGAAGCTTTTTTACCCATACTCTGGAATTCTCACTCAGATTTGACAAAGTCAAATAGAATTTGTTAAAGTCATGTAGAATTGGTTAAATGTGATGGGAGAAAGACCAGAACAAACAACAACAAAAATCTCCTACAATATGATTACTGAGCACTCTAATAGTAAAGAGAAATTTGGACAAGCTCATTGTTAAAAAGTTACCCAAGACAAAACCAAATTCAGCTACTTACCTAGTGATGGATATCAGGCCGAAAACTGCTTCCTATCATCCTAAAAGCAGAAAAAAAGAACTCAGACTCATCTTCCCTGCTGGGAGCGAGCTTAAACTCCATAAAGGAGTTTCCTGCCTTTCATTGTCAGGGAAACAAGAAATCTTGCCTTTCTTATTGGAAGCAAATAAAACTCCCCTTCACCCCCCAGAAAAAGACAAAATAAACGTTAAATCTCGACCAAATTTTGGAATATCGGGGATTCTCTGGTGGGGTTGCTCCCAGGCTTTAGCAAATGATCCTATTGGTTTGAGCCATAAAGTTAGCTGATGCTGGTACCAAGCATTGATAGGATATTCATCAAAGGTCAGGGGTACCTCCACTCAGAATCACTTTGTGGTTACCAAAATGTGAACTCAAAAATCTGAGAGAGGTCTCAGTACACTTAGAAAGTTTATTTTGCCAAGGTTGAGGATGAGCACCCATGACACAGCCTCAGGAGGTCCTGACAACATGTGCCCAAGGTGATCAGAGCACAGTTTGGTTTTATACGTTTTAGGGAGACATGAGACCTCAATGAACATATGTAATATGAACATTGGTTTGATCTGGAAAGGTGGGACAACTTGAAGTGAGGAAGGGGCTTCCAGGTCATAGAATAATTAAGAGAAAAATGGTTGCATTTCTTTGAGTTTCTGATTAGCCTCTGCAAAGGAGGCAATCAGATAGGCATTTATCTCAGTGAGCAGAAGGGTGACTTTGAATAGAATGGAAAGCAGGTTTGCCCTGAGCAGCTCCCAGCTTGACATTTTCCTTTAGCTTAGTGATTTGGGGGCCCCAACATTGAATGTGATTATTATCCTTTCAGTGTACCAAAACTCTAATTTGCAATCCACCTTTGCATAATATTTCTATCAAAGCCCTCCTGTTCCATTTCACAACAAAATTTGTGGATACTATTTTTTAAATATCTCTGAAATACACTTTATCTTATTTGTCTTCACTGAATCATGTTTTAGTCTAGATAATCAGTATTTTCTTCTTCTGTTACCACAACTACTTCCTAGATGACTTTCTAGCATTTAGTCTGGTAATGCTACAAACCATTTTAAAAATCCTACTTGTCAGAATTGTGTTTCTAAACCTCAAAGCTTCAAAGTCATTCTGGAATTTACTAACGACATAAAGAGAAAATGAAGCACGGTGACATGACCAATAAGGATATAACTCCCTTTTTATTGCCTGCTCCTCTGCTCCTTACATGAATGGTTATGCTTTCATGCTCTATGATATTCTCTCTGGCCTAAGTATGCTCATATTCTGTTCTACCTACCTAATGCCTATTTGTCACATAAGACTGATCTTGGATGACATTTCTTTTGTTAAACATTTTTTAGTAATTTCCATAAGAGTCATTATATATATATATATATATATGCATGCATTATACTACATTTCAAATAACATTTTGTAAAAGTTTTCTACAACAAAACTATCAATTCTTTAGGGTGTTAATTTTTTTGGGTCCCCAATGCCAGGCATAGTGTCTGACACAGAGATATTCCACAATTTCTTTAAATCACAAGATAACAATTGAGTTTATATAAGGAATGAGTGACAACGTAAGTTTTCTGTTAAGTAGCTTTTGATAGATGTATGATGAACATAGGAAATAAGGAAAAATCAGAAAATAAAAGTATTTGTTGAAAGTAAATCTCTTCTAAGTTGCAATTCTACACATAGCTCCTCTGCGTATTTATTGGTTGTTTCATATAACTTAAATACATGAGTATGATTTGTTTTGTGTCTAAAATGCAATTTTTCTAACTTGCATATTATTACGTAGCTCATATGTTTTAATAGTTTGTGATACAAATCTATTATTTAGTAGCCACAATGCTAATCAAATATAATAATGTCAGAAATTTAAAACTGGTGGTTAAATATAACTACTTAATAGATTTTCTTATCTGCAGTTTCCTACAAATATGCTGATAATTTGCAGTGCTTGGAAAGATCTCTACAGATCTTTAACAGGGAGCCAGATGGCCTTTTACCATGACCTTTGCCCAATACTATTAGCATCCAAGGGAGCTGAGAAGCTCTGGCTCATTATCCACAACCAGATGTTTTCTTCTTCTCTATCACTGTTGCTAAGTGGCAGTTAACGTCTGGCACGTTGGGTATTTGCTTGAACCTATGAACCATAAAATTCTGCTCTTAAAATACAAATACCACCCACTAGCAGAAACTTCTCCCTTTGCATTTTAATCTAATCATTCTCTTTCTTAGAAAGCTTGCTATAGTCTTATAGACATTTTATTTAATAATTTTCTATCTTTCCCAGCTGCCAGTGAAACTGCCTTTGCAAAAATTATAACTGAGACTATTATTACAGTGAGAGAGATCTGACATAACCAACTCCATCTTGCTTCTAACCTCCAAGCTGTCATTTTTTATTCCTGGGCATAGGTCTTACTAACTTTGTGAGACACTTAGTTTATAGTTTAACCTTGAAACAAAGACAATAACCGCCCTTTCCCCAAACAAACCCCTTCTTGCCTGGGGACTAAACTGCCTTTGCAGGATTAACAAATTAGCCACAGGATTAGAAATCAATACTATGCAGCCATAAAAAAGGATGAGTTCGTGTCCTTTGTAGGGCCATGGATGCAACTGGAAACCATCATTGTCAGCAAACTATCACAAGAACAGAAAACCAAACACCGCATGTTCTCATCATAGGTGGGGATTGAACAATGAGATCACTTGGACACAGGATAGGGAACATCACACACCGGGGCCTATTGTGGGGAGGGGGATTGGTGGAGGGATAGCATTAGGAGATATACCTAATGCAAATGACAAGTTAATGGATGCAGCACACCAACATGGCACATGTATACATATGTAACAAACCTGCACATTGTGCGTGTGTACCCTAGAACTTAAAGTATAATAAAAAAATCATGGGTTAGGAGTCATGCAGCTGGAGGCTGCAAGATTCTGACAGTCCCCAAATAGCTCCCAGGGATAACATCACTATTGTAAAATCTATGGATCAACTGACACCACCCAAATCGATAAACTGGTTCATCTGGTCTTGTCCCTGCTACCCAAGAACTGACTCAGCAAAACGGGACAGCTTCGACTCCTTATGAGTTCATCTTCTACCTGACCAATCAGAGCTTTCAATTCACTGATCCCCTACCCACCAAATTATCCTTAAAACTCCAATTCCTGAATTTTCTGGGAGAAGAATTTAGTAATAAAAAAACTTCAGTCTCCTGCACAGTCACCTCTGTGTGAATTACTCTTTCTTTATTGCAGTTACACTGTCTTGATAAATTATCTCTCTCTGGGCAGTGGACAAGGTGAATCCATTGGGCAGTTACATCAGTAAGTAAGGACAGTCTCGCCTAAGAAAGAATAACATTATACATTTGAATAATCAGAAATTACTTCTGAATATTTATTGGTTGTTTCACATAAATTATCACTTATCATGATTTAATAACCCTATAAACACTTAACAAACTTCTAATAACTCTATCAGTTCCCAAAGAGCCTGATACTAAGAAAAGGAGTGAGGACTATTTCAGTAACTGGAATGCTCTATGTCTGATGGGTTAAATAATCAGTTTTCTCTGAGTTTAGCTAATGACAGTTTGTCTTTCAGAGTCTCGTTCTACTCTAGGTGAACCAATATAACTGAAATTATAGATAGACTTAAATTATAGGTAACAAAATACCCTAATTTAATTAGGATGTTGAAAGTGGTGTGAATTTATCTTACTTTGTGCCAACCCATTGTGGGAGATTAAAATATGTCACTTCAAAGTTTGTTTCTTTGGTATATTTTGAAATGGCTATCAGGAGGGGTTGTGGACACAGGAATAGCTCTGAAAAGCTGTCCTTTTGTGGGAGAGATTTGCGTCTACAAAGGAATGCATTTACATTAGTAAATAACAAATGTAAACAGGCTTTTTCTAAGGCCCCCTTATTCGCATTATCTGGATTTAGAAAAGATCATATTAACATCCCTGTTCTGAGATTGCTACAGGATGTCACATATTCTTCTGAAGGCTATTACCTGAGAGTTTTTTAACTGCTTAATGAGAGGACAATGTTTATTTGTATTAAATTTCCTCTCCTTACCCTCCAATGGCTTGTCACCATCATCCTCCATGAACTCCTAGCCCCTATATTTTTCTGTATGGTACAGCAATTTCAGTCATCTGTCCCATTTACAAGTCTCGTATTTTATGTGCTTCCATATACATGTGCTCATACCAGACTTCTATGTCTTTTCTCTTGTTAATCTGTCTATTGTCAGTTTATTTTATAGAATCAAATTATTGATCCTTCAAAGTTAGAGAGAAGAAAATTTCCTCTTCCTGTACACCACAACTGCTTCCTGGATGACTTTCTAGCATTTAGTCTGATAATGCTACAAACCATTTTTAAAATCCTACTTGTCAGAATTGTGTCTCTAAAACTGTTTTCAAACCTTCAAAGTCATTCTGGAGTTTACTAATGACTTAAAGAGAAAATGAAGCACAATCACATGACCAATAAGGATATAACTCCCTTTGTGTGTGTGTGTGTATATATATATGTGTGTGTGTGTGTGTGTGTGTATGTATATATACACACACACATACACACATATATATATAAAAGCATGCATTATACTACATTTGAAATAGTATTTTGTAAATGTTTTCAATGTTTTCTACAACAAAACTATCAATTCTTTAGGGTGTTAATTTTTTGATGACTTGTGACTTTGTCCCTGCTTCTCCCCAGCTCCTCAGAAAGTTTAACGTTCTCTTCTTGCAATGCTGAAAGCTGCTGGGACTTCTGAGCTGCTGCCTGCTTTAGGGTTTCTCTGCAAGGTATAAAATATATTTCATTGTTGTTGTGAGTTATCCAGGGTTTTCTTTTAATTGTCAAATCCTTTCACAGTATCTACTCATCCAGGGGTCCCCAACTCTGGGCCATGGACCAGTCCTGTTAGGAACCATGTCGCACAGCAGGAGGTGAGTGGCGGGCAAATGAGCAAAGCTTCATCTTTATTTATAACCACTTCTCATTGCTCACATTACCACCTGAGCTCTGCCTCCTATCAGATCAGCAGGTGGCATTAGATTCTCATGGGAGTGCAAACCCTGTTGTAAACTGCACATGCAAGGGATTTAGGTTGCACACTCCTTCTCAGAATCTAATGCTGATGATCCATCACTATCTCCATAAACCCCCAGATGGGACAGTCTCATGGCAGGAAAACAAGCTAAGGGCCCCAACTGATTCTACATTATGGTGAGTGTATAATTATTTCATTATACATTACAATGTAATAATAATAGGATAAAAGTGCACAATAATGTAATGTGCTTGAATCATCCCATAACCACCTCCCCTACAGTCCATGGAAAATTTGTCTTCAACAAAACCAGTCCCTGGTGCCAAAAAGGTTGGGTACTGCAGTAGTCATCTATAATGCTAGAAGTAGGAAGAAGCCTGAATATCTCTTACATTAAAAACTTTACCAGATATTTCTGTTAATTTTAATTAATTGGAGAGATCTACCACAAAGTTAGTTCTTCTTCATAAAAGTATTGGTCAATTGGATTATTTAATGAACCATAGACCAGTGATCTGTCAAATTTCATTTATAGATCCAATTAAGCATTTATTATGTGGCAGACATTATATGACAAATAGTATTTATTGGTTAGCATTCAAGGTTCAAAGCCTTATATGGAAAATTAAGCAAACAAATTTGGAGAAAAGTATTTCTTACTGATTTTATCCTTCTCACTAAAGTATGGGGCTACTGTCTTCAGAAACAAAAGTTATTTTAATTGCAGTTGATTATCTTTTAAAAATATTAAAACTGGCTGTGTGATAAGATTGTATGATTAATTTTCCCTTTGGAATTATTTGTGCTAAGAATTCTAAACTTATTTTTTTACATAACTATATAAGTAGATAAAGGGCAAGTGCAAAGATAGGGGTGTCAGTATCTCTTATCAAGTACATTTAATAAAAGTGCCCTTTCCTCTGAAAAGATACAGCTATAAACTGATGCTAAGGGCTTGATGAGCAAGTTTAGCTTGGGTTTTAAACTCTGTTTAATTCCTAGATTGGAATACTTTGTGCAAAATACACTCATACAACCACATGCAGAGAAACTGCCCTTAATGTGATTGTCTCATAATTTAACCCTACTAGGAATGCTGTTTTAATAAAGCTTGTCTTTGTTTTTTTTGTTTTTTTTTTAAAGAATGGGACTTTTCTTCAGATAAAAAATAATGTCAATATAAAAACTGCTTTTATTTTAACTCTGACTATAGTAAAAGTGTTGGTTCTCATATGGTAAAATTATGACCCTCGCGAAGCAAAGTTAAGTATGTGTATTAAGTCGGGTCTTCTGGAATCACAGCCAGAGGCAAGATTTAAAGTACTAATAATTTGTTTAGGAGATGGAAATCTTGAATGGTAACATTGAGGATAAAAAGAAGAAAATATATTCAGCAATATGGTACTATATCTTGCCTACCTCGCCTGCCTGGTCACTACATGACAATGAGCTACCAAAGGCATAGGATGCTGTTTCTCAGACATATTTGCTCAGCATATTGGTTTATCTGGAAAGTTTGGAAGGAGAAACTACACCTCACAGTATTCAATTTAGAAAAAAGAGGAGGGTAGCATATTAGCCCCTGTTCTCCATGATTTCTCTTTTCCATTAGTCAAAGTTGTAACATTGGAAGCTAGCTTTCTATATGTTATCATCTTGCCCTTTAGAGGCTGGTCAAAAAGCCAAAGTGCATATCCTGCAGTAGAACATTTTATTGAAATCTAGAGTTGGATGAGTAATTTGTTTTTAATTTTTACGTAAGCACACTAGGAAAGAAAGAAAAAGGCGGTGGGTGGTAAAGGGAATCTGAGAATGTACATGGGGCTAGAAAATAATACCCAAAAATAAAGTCTTCCAAAGAAGCCTTAGAAGCAAAAGTTATTCGCTGAACTTCTTCTACCCTCCTGTATCTCAGTCCTATTTTCCCCCAGTGCCAGCCATAGAAATTAGAATACCTACTCTTCAAGACAGGTCATAGAAACCAGAGCCAGTTTTCTTTAAAGCCAGTCACAAAACTTAAAAATAGTACTACCATTGTCCTTATACCTTACCCGTATCAAAAACTGGCCATAAAGAAATTATCTGATCTATCTTGTTTGACTATTTGTTAAAAGACCCCCATTCCAGAGAGGGCCATTTCCCATATCTGAAAGGAAGTAAGGCATGCCCATAGAGGCAAAGAAGAATTTAGACAGAAGGGCCTTGCTGAGTTTCCCAATTCAGTCTATCACCACTAGATCATACCATTTTGTCCAATCACATTTCCACATGGTTGTCCACACTTTGTTGAACCTAAGCATAAAAATGGACAATTTCCCCTCTATCTTTGGGTCTTCATGGTGAAGGTTCCTACGTATACACATTAAATGCATTTGTATACTTTTTCTCCTATTAATCAATCTGCCTCATGTTAGTGATGTTCAAGCCTCCAGGAGACGAGGGCCTTGACTCCTACATACAAATGTGTGTGTCCAATAAACATTCTTCCCAGTGTTTCCATAGTACTTAATTCTAACGCCTAAAAGTCACAATGGGTATCAGTTTTTAATATGCCTCTATCTTACACTAGACTTCAGGCTCCTTGAAAACCTATACTGTTTCTATTACTGGCCTTATCCATGTTTAGCATATTGCATAATATAATAGGTAGAGAATAAATAATTATTGAATGAATAGTTGTTAAATGAGGTAGAATCCAAATAGAGATAGTAATTCTCACACAGGATGAAGTTTATGTAGTGAAGGAGTGCAGGGATTTAATCCTAAAACATGGCTCCCTGGTATAGTGAGTATTTCTAATTAAAGGCCTTAGAGGTCAACAGACCCTGGAAGAGACTTTTTCCCTATCTAAATGAAGACCAGGTCAGATGGACCCCCTAAGGAGAAAAATTTTTTTCTTACCCTACCCAGTAACCCATTATCTATTACAGAAAAGAAGACCAAGAAGGTAACATACAACCACACCTGAAGAGATCCTTTTATAAGATAGAGTTTGTCTCTCAGGTTTGTTCAGATTCCAGAAAGAACTATTTACAAGTTAATCTCTGTTACCCATCTATTCATTCTCCCTAAAATTATTTTATTGCACTTCAACAGAATTCCTTCTTTTTTCACCTCCCATAACCTGTTTTGCCAGGATCCAAGCTTCTATTCTTTCTGTAAAAGACAATACATAAGCTTCTGAACCACACTGAGGAGCAATGAGTATGGATAATTACTCTGTGATTCTTCCCCATGTGCGTGTTAATACGTTTCTATGCCTTTTCTCTTATTAATCTGCCTTCGTGAGTTGATTTTTCAGCAAACATTCAGAGGACAAAAATAAAGTTTTTCCCTTGGCCCCTACGGTAGCAATAGAATCTAGCCAATGTTTTTAAAAATCAAAAAAGAGTGAATATTAATTGCTCATGCCTTAGACCAGAGATTTACTCCTGGTTTGTCTCTAAAGGATTTTCCACTCTTCAAAACATTTTCTGCTTTCCATTTTATTCAGGAAGCCAATGGAGATAAGAGAATACCATTATTAAGGGCCTATTTATCACCAGTTATGACATTTGGGTAGGGTCCTGCTGTGACTGTGAAAGCAAGGAAAAGATTCAGATTCTATTCAGAGTCTTAGTGAGTTGAACTAGTCTTACTGTCCTCTACTTAGAACCATATAAATCACCTATTTATGAAAAACCAACTAATAGACATTACACACCTACTCATGGAAACCTAGTAGATTCATGGGTGAACAACATAAAACAACAATGCAGTATTTCTGTGTTTTTAAAATACCTCCCCCATTGTTAGCAGTGGTAAATTTGTGTGGTTCTGCAACAACCTCAATTCTTGCATCCTTAGAAGAAATAATTCGACTGAGGGGGCATAAAGCAAAGTGAGAGACTGAGGTAAGTTTTAGAGCAGAAGTGAAAGTTTATTAAAAATTTTTAGAGGAGGAACAAAAGGAAGTGAAGTACATTTGAAAGAGGGCCAAGCGGGCGACTTGAGAGATTCAAGTGCGCTATTTGATCTTTGACTTGGGGCTTTATACATTGGCATGCTTCCAGGTTTTGCATCTATTCTCTCCCGACTTTTCCCTTGGGGTGGGCTATTCACATGTGCAGTGGCCTGCCAGCACTTGGGAGGGGCCGCACACTCAGTGTGTTTACAGAAGTTGTATGCATGCTTACTTGAGGTGATTTTCCCTTACCAGCTGAGTGTTCCTAGGAAGAACACATACCGGTTAAACTCTACCATTTTGTCCCTTGGTGTGCATACTTGAGCCCACTTGCCTAACTCCCGAGATCTTATCAGAAAGCTGCTGCTCACCAGCTTTAAATGTTTTCTATCTCTTAGAAGACTGCCTTTACCTGGTGCAGGCTGCAACCAATTATTATTTTAGAGAGATATTTTAATAACTGACTGACCATCATCTAATGGTCACCAAACATTCCTGGTAGTGAGGGAGCCCTCTCCTGCCCTGCTCATGTCTGACTACCTACCTAACTGTGAATTACCAATTCAAATTTTAGGAGTCTCAGAGACAGTGTTGTGCTGCTATGACAAATTGCCTCAGACCATGTGATTGGTAAAGAACAGAAATTTATTTTTAAACAGTTCTGAAGCCTGGACAGCCTACAATCATATTCCAGAGGCTGAAACATTCAAGACCAAGGCAGGTTTGGTAGTCTGGTGAGGAGTACATCAACTGGAGGAGAGGAACGCTGTGTCCTCACATGTAAAATGGGAGGACAAACTAGCCAAATGTGTGAAGCCTTTTATGGGGGCCTTAATCCCATTAACAAGGGAGAGACCCTCATGTCCTGGTCACCTATTAAAGACCCCATCTCTTAGTACTATCACATTAGTAACACCTAAATTTTGGAGGAGACACATTCAAACTGTAGCAGCAAATGAGGATAGACCTATCTCAGGGCATAGTTTGGGGGATGAAGAGTGAATAGAAAAGCATTTGATCTGTAAACAAACACAGGGTTCAGCTACCTATTGACAATTCCACTTACATATTTAATAAATATCTCAAATTTAACATTACCTTCAGGCAAATCTAATCCTAAATTATATGATTCTCCCTATGATATGGAAGACTAATTTCAAAATCAGAGAAAACTTTTGAAATTTAATGTATTTAATTTTATTAAAAATAAAACAACATCGTGTCTCATACCTTTAATCCCAGTACTTTGAGTGGCTGAGGTGGGAGGACCACTTGAGGTCAAGGGATCTAGACCAGCCTGGGAAATGTAATGAAACTCCATCTCTATAAAAAATTAAAAAAAAAAAAAATTAGCCAAGTGTGGTGGTGTGTGTCTGTAGTCCCAGCTACTCAGGAGGTTGAGGTGGAAGGATTGCTTGACCCCAGGAGTTTGAGGCTGCAGTGAGCTATGATTGTAGCACTGAACTCCAGCCTGGGCAACAGAGAGAGACTCTGTCTCTAAAAAATAAAACAAAATATGTATTTTTTGTCTTCCTAATTTTATGATAAGCAGGTAAAAACTTTATCACAACTCGTATCATTAACTTTGGAAATCACTAAATTAATCCAAACTCAATATTTACTATGGAAGAGACATAATGTAAGAATGTGTATGATGTGTTAAAAAATAACATAGATAGTGAGCAATAAAACCAAAATAGAAAACTGGTCTTCTAATATTTATTATAGTATTTTCCTACAAACTAGAGTTAATGAGTTCTAATTTCAGGTAATCTGTGAATCACTGCATGCTTTCTTGCTAATCTGCTGTTGTTATTGTGTTTGTCGCTAATGTCCTCTATACTTTACTCAATTCTTTTCTTGCTGTGTCCTCTTCCTTTCTTCTCTTTTAACCCTTCCTTATTTTCTTAAGTCTTCTCTACAGAGACTTTCAGGTTCTTAGCTAATGGAAATTTGTTGAGGTAATAAAGAAACAAGAGTTGAATGGTTTAGTAAAAATTCCCAGTACTTGCGAGAATAGTACAAACACTATTTGTATATAAAGAACATTCTGAAGAAATAATGTATTAATAGAAAATAAATTAAAATGAAACTCTTTCATGCATGTCATGTGAAAAGTCTGTAACAATCAGTTCTATGACAGGTACACCTATAGTACATGGATCCAAGATTCATCATTTTGATATTGTCCACGGCAATAAAATTTTAGGTGTCAAATAGATCGTCAGATTACCCAAGATGAAAAAAGTACCTAAGAACTGTTATCTTAGTGTTTACTTTGCATTTAGTAGAAGAGAAACATTGTTATTAACCGGCATCAACAGACTCTGACAATAGGTGGTTTGTATTTCCCAGTGACAGACATTTTGAATTGGAAGGAGAAATAGAGTCCAGTGGAGATATGAGTGTAATGTAGATGGAAGAGATTTGTTTCCCTTCTCACCCTTTTGCTGCTCAGCACTAGCTCTCAAGTATATTTTTATCTTTTTCTATTCACTTTGATCACAAATATTCTCTTCTTCACAACTATTACATGTGGTTGAACTACTCTGAACTCTTTCCTATTATACTGAATTTATCTGTTTTGTATGACTAGCAGACATAAGAGTGCAATAGTTCTATTTATTCAAGCATCCATTTTTAATTTTCAGAGGACCAATTGATAAAACTCAGGGGAATGAAGGTTACCAATTAGTGGAACATAATCTGTCCCTTTGTCTGTCTATTTGTATATCAATCTTATTAGCTCTGACATAAACGTTTAAATTGTATTTACCATCCTTGCTTATGTGTGAAGTTCACACATAAGATGCTCCTTTAACATCATTTAAAGACATTAGACTTTTATATATTCACAGACTATTCTGATGGATATAGAAAGGTTACAAAAAGATGTTAAAAGGTAATTTTTAGAGAAAGATAAAATTGTGACTTGCTTACAGCATAATAAAGAATATATATTAAACAGTTTATTTCCTCATATAATATGCAGTAACCAGTTCAAAAAAAAAAAAAAAAAGCACAAATTTCCATGAAGTAAAGGAATGTTGAGGTGCATTGTGAATGTGGATAAAACCAGATTTTCCATGGTAGAGGGAAGATTAGTACCAGACAAGATTGAGTTTACATGTCTATCAGAAATAAAGTTATTTAAGTAACTAAAGTAGAGGTTAAATGATTTATTTAGCTAAAATGCATCAGGTAGCACCTAAAGACCCAGAGATTCCCCACTGAAGGGTCAGCATTTTTATAGGAAGAGGAAAGTTAATTTCTTGTCTTTGTGGTTTTGGCTTAAGCAGCAATTTTCACTTTAGCTGAAACTTACAGTTGAAAGCTAGTCCTAAATTTGGGCTCTTTGCTCGGGACCATTGGTGCAATCCTGAAAACCATCACCAAAGTATTTTTTGGATTTTTTTTTTTTTTTTTTGCCAACTTGAGAGAATTATGGGCTAGTATAAGTTCCGAGGCTAAGGGAAGTAAGCAGTAAAATATAAAAAGAGTAGCAATGGTAGAAGGCTAGGGGAAAACTGGGATGCTACTAGCATGTCTATTTTCGTCCTTTTACAAATCCTGTATTTGCTCAAATAATATTGATATTATTACTCCCTTTCACACAAGGAAATAAAAGTAGTTCAGTAATAATTCCTTAAAT
>NW_012103277.1:1696113-1741817 GCF_000951045.1 Mandrillus leucophaeus | reverse complement strand
AAAAAATAACATAGATAGTGAGCAATAAAACCAAAATAGAAAACTGGTCTTCTAATATTTATTATAGTATTTTCCTACAAACTAGAGTTAATGAGTTCTAATTTCAGGTAATCTGTGAATCACTGCATGCTTTCTTGCTAATCTGCTGTTGTTATTGTGTTTGTCGCTAATGTCCTCTATACTTTACTCAATTCTTTTCTTGCTGTGTCCTCTTCCTTTCTTCTCTTTTAACCCTTCCTTATTTTCTTAAGTCTTCTCTACAGAGACTTTCAGGTTCTTAGCTAATGGAAATTTGTTGAGGTAATAAAGAAACAAGAGTTGAATGGTTTAGTAAAAATTCCCAGTACTTGCGAGAATAGTACAAACACTATTTGTATATAAAGAACATTCTGAAGAAATAATGTATTAATAGAAAATAAATTAAAATGAAACTCTTTCATGCATGTCATGTGAAAAGTCTGTAACAATCAGTTCTATGACAGGTACACCTATAGTACATGGATCCAAGATTCATCATTTTGATATTGTCCACGGCAATAAAATTTTAGGTGTCAAATAGATCGTCAGATTACCCAAGATGAAAAAAGTACCTAAGAACTGTTATCTTAGTGTTTACTTTGCATTTAGTAGAAGAGAAACATTGTTATTAACCGGCATCAACAGACTCTGACAATAGGTGGTTTGTATTTCCCAGTGACAGACATTTTGAATTGGAAGGAGAAATAGAGTCCAGTGGAGATATGAGTGTAATGTAGATGGAAGAGATTTGTTTCCCTTCTCACCCTTTTGCTGCTCAGCACTAGCTCTCAAGTATATTTTTATCTTTTTCTATTCACTTTGATCACAAATATTCTCTTCTTCACAACTATTACATGTGGTTGAACTACTCTGAACTCTTTCCTATTATACTGAATTTATCTGTTTTGTATGACTAGCAGACATAAGAGTGCAATAGTTCTATTTATTCAAGCATCCATTTTTAATTTTCAGAGGACCAATTGATAAAACTCAGGGGAATGAAGGTTACCAATTAGTGGAACATAATCTGTCCCTTTGTCTGTCTATTTGTATATCAATCTTATTAGCTCTGACATAAACGTTTAAATTGTATTTACCATCCTTGCTTATGTGTGAAGTTCACACATAAGATGCTCCTTTAACATCATTTAAAGACATTAGACTTTTATATATTCACAGACTATTCTGATGGATATAGAAAGGTTACAAAAAGATGTTAAAAGGTAATTTTTAGAGAAAGATAAAATTGTGACTTGCTTACAGCATAATAAAGAATATATATTAAACAGTTTATTTCCTCATATAATATGCAGTAACCAGTTCAAAAA
Organism: Mandrillus leucophaeus; assembly: GCF_000951045.1. Lineage (NCBI taxonomy): Eukaryota > Metazoa > Chordata > Mammalia > Primates > Cercopithecidae > Mandrillus > Mandrillus leucophaeus. The sequence goes on along the minus strand of NW_012103277.1, from coordinate 1,740,471 downwards.
AAAAAAAAAAAAGCACAAATTTCCATGAAGTAAAGGAATGTTGAGGTGCATTGTGAATGTGGATAAAACCAGATTTTCCATGGTAGAGGGAAGATTAGTACCAGACAAGATTGAGTTTACATGTCTATCAGAAATAAAGTTATTTAAGTAACTAAAGTAGAGGTTAAATGATTTATTTAGCTAAAATGCATCAGGTAGCACCTAAAGACCCAGAGATTCCCCACTGAAGGGTCAGCATTTTTATAGGAAGAGGAAAGTTAATTTCTTGTCTTTGTGGTTTTGGCTTAAGCAGCAATTTTCACTTTAGCTGAAACTTACAGTTGAAAGCTAGTCCTAAATTTGGGCTCTTTGCTCGGGACCATTGGTGCAATCCTGAAAACCATCACCAAAGTATTTTTTGGATTTTTTTTTTTTTTTTTTGCCAACTTGAGAGAATTATGGGCTAGTATAAGTTCCGAGGCTAAGGGAAGTAAGCAGCAAAATATAAAAAGAGTAGCAATGGTAGAAGGCTAGGGGAAAACTGGGATGCTACTAGCATGTCTATTTTCGTCCTTTTACAAATCCTGTATTTGCTCAAATAATATTGATATTATTACTCCCTTTCACACAAGGAAATAAAAGTAGTTCAGTAATAATTCCTTAAATACAATCTGCTTTCACCAGTGGATACTGAACGGTTCCTAAAGAAGAAAGCCTAAAAAGAAAATAAATCTGAACCTAATTTGCTTGACCTCATAGCCATCCCCCTAATAAGGACCATAGTAACAGTGAAAGTCTGACAACAGAAAAAAAGGAGCCCAATTACCTCTACTTTTCATAAAATAGCTAGCTACAGAAAATCTTCCACTCTTACCATGGAACAATCCTTCCCCTTTTGAAGCATCCTAGAAAAGCTCCCTTGCCTCCTTGCAGCCAACCGGGGACTGCCAAATGTAACTGAAGAAAGCTGCCTCCACTTCCAAAACTTGCATTTTAATAGAATGCTTGCCAATCAAAGACTGTCTCAATCTTTTATCTATTCACTCTATAAAATGTATTATTCTTTCCCTGCTGAGCTGTGTTGGCACATGGGCTCTCTTGTCTTAATTTTATGAATAAATAGTTTTTGTTAATTTTGTCTCAGACTTAATTTTACTCTGACAGAACATTAGGAGACATTTTGTTGTCTGGCTAATATGGAAATATTTCATGAAGAGAGTCTCTTGAAATCCTCATGAAATCACCATTTTCTACCTGGTTCATTGTGAAAGACAAATGGAAAGGTATTTTGTAAGACATTTGCTGGAATAATTTTTCTACTTCATCCCCTTCTATTCTGAAGTAATTACTTTACCAGAAAGTCAAATAATCATTGAATAAGTAAGGCAGAGACTGATGACAAGACAGGAAAATCAGCATCTAGTCCAAGATTGATCTATCCCACATGTTATACAGGAATAATTTTTATATCAATGAGGAGAAATTTATTGAGTTAACCTAATAATACCCAAACTAGATACCCTAATACCCAAACTAGAAATTTCAAGGTCTGTTGTTGGAATTTGGAAGTACTATTGTGGCAGTCAATGAGAAAAAATTACAATCTGTTTAGTATAATTTTTTTAAATTTATTTTTTATTTCAATAGATTTTTGGGAATCAAGTGGTGTTTGGTTAGATAAATTAGTTCTTCGGTAATGATTTCTGAGATTTAGGTACAATCATCACCCAAGCAGCATACACGGTACCCAATGTGTAGTCTTCATCCCCCTCCCACCTATTTAGTGTACTTGTATAAGGAAACAAACAGAAAATGAGTAATATAATGCATATTTTTTAAAACCCAAATTTAGTAGTCAGAAGAATTGACAATTATTTAGACAAAAATTTTAATTTTAAAATTATAATAAAATGGCTTGATTGAACAATTCACATTTTATAAATCAAGTTCAACCATGTATGAGATAATATATTTTTTGATCCTTATAATTTGTGCTTGCATAATTTTAAATGTTAAACAATATATCCTAAATCAATAGCTTCAATTTAAACATCCACTCTTCCCTTATTTTGCAGGCTTTTCTATGGTAAGTATTCATTTGGTTATTTTAGATCTTCATGATTCTTCTGACACAAAAGAGATTCTGAATCATTTCTATTAAAACCATGCATAAATTGTAAAAAAGCTTCCTGTGTGTCAACTGCAGTGGCTCTCACCTGTAATCCTAGCACTTTGGGAGGATGAGGCCAAAGGATGCCTTTAGCCCAGGAGTCCAAGACCAACGTGAGCAACATAGTGAAACCATGTCTCTACAAAAAGTGGGGAAAAAAATTAGCCAGGCATGGTAGTGCATGCCTGTAGTCTCAGCTACTAAGGAAGCTGAGGTGTAAGCATTCCTTGAGGCCAGGAGACCTAGTCAGTAGTGAGCTTGTGCCACTGCACTCTCTGCTACAGAGTGAGACCATGTGTGAAGAGGAAGAAAAGAGAAGAAAAACTGTGAGGCAACTGAAATTGCATGATTTTTTTCAAAAAACTTATCAGTCCATGGATAGTCTATCTTCATTGTTTTAAAGAAAATTGTGACTATATTATGAGCTTACATTTGTATGCCAATAATGGCAAGTCGAGAAATCAGGATTAGCATAAAATACTTAATTAAAGGTTAATGTGACTGTGATGTGATAACTTAGAAGTTATATTCAGATATTTTAGAATAAAAGAAATGGGAACTAATTACTGCTTTCTCCTTAACAATTCTTAAATAGTGGCGTTGGCATTAGCAAAAGTCACAGGGTGGAGGGTAAGACCGCCTACTGAATTTTATAGAGGAAAATAGTAAATTAATTACTCTTTACAAAATACTATTTTGGGATTCTTGTTTTCTCACTTCTCTGAAAGAAAGATTGGCAAAAATGGTCCCTTTCAGGTGCATAGATCTGAAATTGATGACCGATTAAATTCAATTGATTAAAAATGTTAAACTATAGCACAAAGCCATTACCTTTTTTATTTAATTCAGATTTGTGCTTCAAAATGTTACAAAAGTAAGAGTAAGATGTAAAATATTTTGATTTTGGTACCAAAATAAGAGATTCAGAGGGATAGATTGTCACCGTTAGGGTCTGAAAATATTTCTCCCTAATAATTGTAAAAGTAAACAAAACAACTAAATCAATTTTACTATGATTTTTAAAAATTGGAGTAATTTCAGGCACAGATATATGTATTTACTGTCCTTTAAACCTATTTACAAAAAAATTACATTGCAATGTTAGAATAAAATGCATTCAATTACTATAATTTAGAAGTTAAACCAATTTGAGCTGAAATTTATATTTTTAAGTTGTTGAACATCATTTATTTTAAAATACTAAATATTCTTCAAGTATTTCCGTTGTAAAAAAAAAATTATAACTACATTAACTGTTTAAAATTATAACTACATTAACTAGCTATATAGATAGCTAGTTATCCAAGAACCATTTATGAAATAGGGAGTTCTTTCCAACTATCTAGAGATTTGGGAAATCTCCAATATCTAAACAATTCATTAAAACAAATTTTAAAACTTTAGAGTTTCTTTAGTTATGACTTTATAAACATAAAAGTAACAAAATCAAGTTGAAGAATCTATTATTGCTATTATTATTTTGAGCTACTGTCTTGATCTGTCACCCAGGCTGGAGTGCAGTGGCTCAGTCATGGCTCACTGCAGCCTCAACCTACAGTGATCAAATGATCCTACCACCTCAGCCTCCTGAGTAGCTAGTGGTAACTACAGGCCTATGCCACCATGCCCAATGAATACACATATTTTTTTTTAAGAGATGGAGTCTCAGGTTGCTTTTTGCTAGCTCATAATCATTGGTAGTAAAAATTACATAGCTTCATTGCTATTAGAATTAAATAAAAAATATACACTAAAACCTTTATGAAGTGATGTGGTTTGGCTGTGTTTCCCCGCCCAAATCTCACCTTGAATTGTAGTAATCTCTATGTGTCAATGGCAGTACCAGGTGGAAGTAATTGGACCTTGGGGGCAGTTTCTCTCATGTTGTTCTCATGATATTGAGTGACTCTCATGAGAGCTGATGGTTTTATACGCCTCTGGGATTTTCCGTTTTTACTCATTGTCTCCCTTGCCACTCTGTGAAGGGATGCTTTCCGCCATGATTGTTTCCTTATGGCCTCCCCAGCCATGAGGAACTGTGAGTCAATTAGACCTCTTTTCTTTGTAAATTACCCAGTCTTGGGTATTTCCTTACAGCAATGTGAGAACAAACTAATACACGAAGCAAAAGTATAAAATACTTAGTGATTATTTACTAAAAAAAATGATTCGAACAATCAGTAAAGGGGACATTTGATGTTATTTTTATTTCTAACCTGTATGTATCATATTTTATGGGTTCAGTACAAATCACTTTATAAATGAGCTTTTCCTGATGCCCTGATTGTTTTCTATTGCCCAGAAGAAGGTATTATAAATCATATTAATATCTTTACTGAATTTATAATAGACACCAATAGTATATTCTATTTTTAGCTACTGTTTTTAATATTGCATACAGTTGGAACTCAGAAAACAATGCCCCAAAACAAAAGCCTCAGAAGCAGCCTCAGAAAAAAAAGGTTTTCGCTGATCTTCTGCCCTCCTGTCTCACATTCACATTTTCCCCTGAGGCCAGCCGTAGAAACTAGAATCCCTTTTATCTATGGTAGGTCATAGAAACCAGACCCCCTTTCCCCAGAGCCAGCCATAAAAGCTAAAAATATTAATCTAACGTTTCCTCCACCTTTCTGTGTGAAACCTGGCCATAAAGAAATTGTCTGACCTATCTTATTTGACTGCATGTCATAAACTTTCCATTTCAGAAGGGGAAGGAGTTCTGTCCCATATCTAGAAGGAAGAAATGCATGCGCAGAGAGAACAAGAAGAATCTAGACAGACAAGCTTTGCTGGGTTTCCCTGCTCAGTCTATAAGATCATACCCTTTTTTGTTCAATTACATTTCTACATGGCTGTTTATGGTTTGTTGAATCTAAACATAAAAATGGGCAATTTCTCCAGTATCTTTGGGCCTTTATTCTGAACGCTACTGTGTATGCATTAATAAATATGTATGTCTTTTCTCCTATTAATCTGCCTCTCCTTAGTGATTTTCAGTGACACTTCAGAGACTAACTAGAAACTTTTGCCTTGGCCTCTACAGTACTCTTTAACCAATCATTCATTTCTTATACATACCATATATTTTATTTCTTTTTAACTAATATTTTAAAATTTCAACTTTTATTCTAGATACAGGGGTATATGTGCAGATTTGTTACATGAGAATAATGCATGTGCTTAAGGTTTGGAGTGTGGATCCTGTCACCCTGGTAGTGAGCACAGTACTTGATAGGTAGATTTTTCACCCACTCCCCGACCCTCTAGTAGTCCACAGTGCCTGTTGTTCCCACATGTATGTCCGTGTGTGCTCAGTTTTTAGCTTCCACTTATAAGTAAGAACACGCAGTATTTGGTTTTCTGTTCCTGCTTTAATTTGATAAGGGTTATGGTCTCCAGCTCCACTCATGTTGCTGCAAAGGACAGGATTTTATTATTTTTATGGCTGCATAGTATTCAATAGTGTATATGTACCACATTTTCTTTATTCAGTCTACCATTGATGGATACCTGGGTTGATTCCACATCTTTGCTACTGTGTATAGCACAGTGAAGAACATGTGAGTGCATGTGTCTTTTTGGTAAGATGACTTATTTTCTTTTGAGTATATACCAAGTAATGAGATTACTGTGTCAAATGATCATTCTGTTTTACATTTGGGAAATCTCCAACTGCTCTCCACAGTGGATGAACTAATTTACATTCCTACCAACAGTCCGTTTTCTCTACAGTCTTGCGAACATCTGTCATTTTTTGACTTTTTAAAAATAGACAAGACACTGGTGTGAGATGGTATCTCATTGTGACTTTGATTTGCATTTCTCTGATGATTATTGAGACGTTAAGCATTTTTTCATAAGTGTGTTGGCAATTTATATGTATGTCTTCTTTTGAGAAGTGTCTGTTCATGTCCTTTGCACATTTTTTATTGGAGTTATTTGGTTTTTGCTTGTTGAATTGTTTAATTTCCCTGTAGATTCTGGCCTTTGTCAGATGCATAGTTTGCAAATATCTTCTCCCAGTCTGTAGGTTGTCTCTTTACCCTGTTGATAGTTTGTTTTGATGTGCAGAAGTTCTTTAGTTTACTTAGGTTCTACTTGTCTATTTTTGTTTTTGTTGCAATTCCTTTTTTTAGCCAAAAAATTATTTGCCAAGGTTAATGTCAAGAAGAGTATTTCCTAGATTGTCTTCCTGGAATTTTATAGTTTGAGGCTTTGCATTTAAATCTTTGATCCATTTTGAGCTGATTTGTGTATGTGGTGAAAGGTAGAGGCCCGGCTTCAATTTTCTGCATATTGATAGCAGTTATCCAAGCACCATTTATCAAATAGGGAGTTCTTTCCAACCATTGCTTGTTTTTGTCAGCCTTCAAATTTCATGTTGAATGCCAGGACATTCCCCATAATAATTGATATGGAAAAATACACTGTCAGCAGTGGTAAATATTATGATTATTCTTTGAAAAAAATATATAGTGTGCTATTTCTACTGAGAATGAAAGATATGTAAATATAAATTACTATCAAACATTTATTTTGATGTATTGAAATTGATCCTGTTATTTATTGGGAAATGCATATTTAATATATTTTAAATAATTTTTCTCTCTAGTGAAAGAAACTCAAATATTTCACTCTAAAATATATTTTAATATATTTTGAGATGGCTACTTAGAGGGCCTTCCAAAGAAGTAGTGCTGAAAATTTGCATTTTGTAGGAGAGATTTACATCTGTAGAGGAAAACTGCACTGATGAAACCAGGCCCTCTCTGAGGCCCTTCTTTGTCCAGATCCAAAAAGATTAACTGAGAATCTGACACCTTTAAAGATCTGAAAGAAACATTTACCATCTACTCTCTTTGAGTGCTGCTAACTCTGAGGTTTCAGCTACATAACAAGACCACATTTGCCAGCCAGGCTTCTTCTTCTCTCCCCTCCATAATCTTTCTTGATGCTATAACCTGATTTACCACCATAACCAATTTTTGTCATGCTCCCAAGCTTAATTTCTTTCTGTAACCTCAAGATCATATATAGCTTCTGTAATTGGTTGGGGAGGCAGTAATCAATCTGTGGTTCCTTGTTGATATGGTTTGGCTCTGTGTCCCCACTCAAATCGCCTCTCACATTGTAATCCCTGTGTGTCAAGAGAAGAACCAAGTGAGAGGTGATTGGATTATGCAGACAGCTTCCCCCAGGCTGTTCTCATGATAGTGAATGAGTTCTCACAAGATCTGATGGTTTCCCCCTTTACTGTCTGTCTCTGCTGCCACCGTGAGAAAACATGCCTAGCTTTCCCTTTGCCTTCCACCAAGATTGTAGTTTACTGAGGCCTCCCTAGCCATGCTTCCTGTACAGCCTGCAGAACTACAAGTCAATTAAACCTCTGTTCTTCATAAATTACCCATTTTCAGGTAGTTCTTTAAAGCAGTGTGAAAACAGACTAATACACTTTTGCATGTTAATTAACTTGTATGTCCTTTTTCCTATTAATCTGCCTTTTGTCAGGTGATTTTTCAGCAAACCTTCAGAGAGCAATGGGGAAGATTTCCTTTGACCCCTAAAAATATTTGTTTAGAAAACATACTAGTTACACAAAGTTTCCAAAAAGAGGTTCTACTCTTTCCATTTTCACTGATTATTTATACATTTAAGAAATTCATTGTATTTATATACAATAAGCAGGACACAAATCCATGAGTTGAAGTAATAAAACTATTTTTAAAAACTCACCACCGTTTACACAAAATAAAAAATATATAAAAGATTATTGTCTTAAGTGTATAATAATTCTTTTTAAAATATTGTATAAAAACATGTATGTATTATTAATTTTTTTACTAAAAGCTCTCTGATCAGGGCAAAGGTCAATTTTGACCTCGCTAAGGTCATATATCATAAATATTATATAAATTGAACATCAATTAATTGATTTTTCTAAGTACAGCATCTTGAAAAAATTTTATCTACTTCTATTTATTCACCAAAATCCATGCTTTTCACCTTAATCCTAGAGTCTATCAATATGGATTATTGTACTTTACTAATTATCAGATTGGGAATGAGCATATTTAGTTTTTGTTCACTCAGCCAGTCAACAATTTGTTCATTTAAAGCATGTTTTGAATCCTATTTTGTATGAGGTACTTTGCTTTGTTTTGGAATACAAAATTGAACAGATATCACTACTGTCATGAAGGAGTTTATAACATAATAGCACATCAGGCAAATGAAGTTTTATCAGTGTTAACCAAATTTATAGAACAGTAGAAAAACAATGGAGCTCATGATCGATTCAAATAGAATGGATCACAGAAAGGATTTCCTAGAGGATGAATATGTGCTATGTAATCAGGAAATCAAGGTTATAGGACGATCTTTGTATTCATAGTGAAGGAAGGGTCACTAAAGAAATGTAGGCACTAAAGGAAGATGTATCAGTCCATTCTCACACTGATATAAAGATACTACCTGAGACTGGGTAATTTATAAACAAAAAAAAGATTTAATTGACTCACAGTTCCACATGGTTGGGGAAGCCTCAGGAAAAAGAAGGGGAAGCAAAGCACTTCTTACATGGTGGCAGGAGAAAGAGAGCATGGAGGAGGAAGAACCACACACTTACCAAACGATCAGATCTCATGAGAACTCTATCACTAGAACATCATGGGGAAACCTCCTCAATTATCCAATCACCTCCCACCAAGTCCCTCTCTCCACACATGGGGATTACAATTTGAGATGAGATTTGGGCAGGGACACAGAGCCAAACCATCTCAAAAGATAAAGCCTGAAAGAGGCTGGGGTGTTCAAACTGCATGAAGTATGTTGTTACAGAGCATACAGTACCATGTATGCAAAGGATCATGTTGGAGCAGTATGAAAATGACAGATAATGGTGACCAGAAATGCCTATGGTGGGCAGAAAATTGGCAATATGTTTAAAGTAGCTAGGCTTGAGGAATTTAAAATCATAGAATAGATCTTAAATAAAAAATATTTTGATACATCCTTCTGGTTGACCTCTCCTTCCCATCATGGCTTTAACTAGTTATTCAGTTTAACTTTGGATCACCCTTGGCTGAGATGGGGGCCACTCAGGTGGCTGAAGGCCTTAGAATTTCATTTTTAGTTTACAGAAACAACATTCAAAGTAATCTGTAATTCTAAACTCAGCAACAAACATTTCAAAACTGAACACAAAATAAGGAGTTTCACAGCCGTATGTAAGCTGACAGATCATCCTGAGAAGATACATAATACAAAACAATGTGAAAATAAAATTATCAGATAGAAGTAAAATGACATCAAATGGAAATATAAAATCACACAATGTAATGATAAATACAATGCTGATTGCATGGGTAAATATATGATTTCATTTTTTATTAAAATCTATCTAAATGTTAATTGACTACTTAAACAAATAGTAACAAATGTTGTGGGATATATTTATAATTATGTATATATATATACACACACACATATATACACACTCATATATATATACACACACATATATACACTCATATATATATATATACACACACACACATAATATACACACACACACATATATAATCACTCAGGAATGAAAAACTAAAAGTATCCTACTAATGTAAGCTACTAGTATTATAAGTAAAGTGGTATAATATCAACTTGAAGGTAGGCAATAATACTTTAGTCTTTATTATAAGCCTGAAACCAACTACTATAATAACAAAACAGACTTATAACTAATAAGTCAATAGAAGAAATAAAATTAAATTAAAAATAAAGCAGCAAAAAAGAGGAAAAAGAAAAAAAACACAGAAAAATAAGAATAGAAACATGACAGAGTTAAATCTAACCATATCAATAATAATATTAAACATAAATGGTGTATAAATATGGAAGTGTAAATATCCCTTTGAGATAGTGATTTTATGTCCTTTAAATGTGGACTCACACATGGGAATGTGGAACAATACAGTGGTTCTATTTTCAGTGAGCAGAGATCATGCCACTGCACTCTAGCCTGGGCAACGAGAGCAAAACTCTGTCTCAAAAATAAATAAATAAATAAATAAAGTCACACCTGAAATTAAGGATGCTAATCAGCTGACCTTAAAATAAGAATAGTATCATAAGTTATTTGGGTGGTCCAATGTAATCACAAAGGTGCTTAAATGTGGAAGAGAGAAGCAGAAGAAGAGTAAGTATAAGAATGATGCAATGAGATAAAGACTTAAATGTCCATTGTTGCCTTTGAGGAAAGAAGAATTCTACAAGCCAATGAATGTGAGCAGCTCCTAGAAGCTGAAAGAATTAAATAAATGGATTATCCCCTAAAACTCCAAAAAATTATGAGTCTGATGATTTCTTAATTTTACCCCAGTAAGACTCATTGAAAACTTTTGATCCTCAGAACTGCAAGAAAATAAATTTGCATTGTTTACACTCACGAAATTTTTGGCAATTTCATTAGCAATGGAAAATGTATGTACAGTTTAGTACCAGGAAGTGTTGCTATAACAAATACCTAAAGACACAGAAGTGACTTTTTAATTGGGTAATATGCAGACGCTGGAAGAATTTTTAGGAGCATGATAGAAAGAAAAGGAGTGACATTACCTCAAATAGAATTTAGACATATGTGTGTTAATGACTATGCTATTGAAGACTGGAATGTTAGGATGATAGAAGATAATACAGATGTATCTTCTTAGAAACTAAGTCATAATAAGCAGACTATATTGTAAGAAATACTTACATTGAAGATACTGCTAATGAGGGCTCATATGGAAATGACAAAAAAGTTCATGGTAACTGTAGAAATGGGGATCCTTGTTATATAGTGACAGAAAGCAGAGCTGAATGATGTCCTGCAGTTCTGTAAAAAACAAACTTGCAAACAATGAACTTAGATATTTAGCTGAGGATATTTCCAGGCAAAATGTTGAAGGTGCAGTCTGAATTGTCCTTGCTGCTGCTCGTGAAATGTGAGAAGAATGAAACTGATTGAGGGAAGAATTGGTAACAAAAAGAAACCAGTATTTGGGAAATATTTAGATTACAAAAGGCTCTAAAATTAGGAGAGTCACTGTCAGGAAAATTGGCTCTGAAGAGAAAGTCAAGGGCATGTCTAGAAAACTTTCTCAAAAGATCAAAATTTCAGATTGTTAGTAACACAGAGGGCTCCTTGAATAGATTCTATATGTGACTCAAGGATCTAGTTAGCTATCTCAGCTGAATCCGGGGATAGAAATGGAATTACTCAGGAAAAATCTGTTAAGGGTCATTTAGTTTAATGGAATGAATCCCCAGGACATATACAAGATACCTGCAATTAGAAAAGGGCAAAAGATGTGAATACACCCTCCATCAGAAAAAAAAAAACAAAAGAATAGAAAATAAGTAGACACAAACATGACACAAGTCACTAATCATTAAGGAAATACAAATTAATATCTAAATGAAATATCACTTTACTCCCACTGGAAATGTTAAATTAAAAAATATTGAACATATTAAGTGTTGATGAGGTGTGTGGAAAATGAAACTTTCATACTCTACTGTTGTTAATGTAAATTATTAGAGCATATTAAAAAGTCACCTGTCAGATTCTTAAAAAGTTAAATATATATGTCTCATATGTTCCAGCCATTCCAATTCTAGGGACTTAGCTAAGAGAAAAAAATTATTTTCATAAAAATTCACATGAATATTCATAAAAACTTTATTTGCAATAGTTATTACTGAAAATGGAGCCATGCCTGGTGGTTCACACTTGTCTTCTTGTAACTTTGGAAGGCCAAATTGAGAGAGTCTCTTGAGTTCAGGAGTTTGAGACCAGCTTGAGCAAGATGGTGAGATTTTTGTCTACAAAACAATTTTAAAAATTAACTGGTATGGTGGAGGATACCTGCAGTACTAGCTACTTGAGAGGCCAAGACAGGAGGATCCCTGGAGCCCAGGAGTTCAAGGATGTAGTGATCTGTGATGACACCTCTGTACTCCAGCGGGGTGAGATAGTGAGACCTCACCTCTTAAAAACAAAAACAAAACTGAAAACAATCCTAATGTCTATCAGAGAATAAATGATAAAGTATGGTATATCCATACAGTGTAATACTACTCAGGAATCAATATAAGTTAACTACTGATACATGTGATAACTTGGAAATATCTCAAAATAAAGTATTCCAAGTGAGAAACCAGATAATGACAGGGAATATGCAATATTATTTAATTCATGTAGAATTGTTTAAAATGTAAACTAATGCATACTGACACAAAGTTGATTTGTATTGCCTCTGGGATTAGGAAAAGGAGAGGCATAAAGAAGAGATAACAAAGGAAGATGAAGCAGCATTATGAAACTTGTAGGTGTTGGTTTTGATCATTTTCTTCATTTGTGGTAATGATTTAGTGGATATGTACATATGTCAAAACCTACCAAATTGTGTACTATAAATATATGCAGTTAACTGTATTTCAATTATATCTCAAGAAAGCTGTTAAAATTATCAAAAAAAAAAAAAAATCTTGATCCTAATAACTCAAAGTCTCCGGAATTAGTTATCATTGTGTTATTAGTTGATTACTTGGATTAATTCAAGGTTATACCCTTCCTCTTTTCGCTGTGTGGAATGTTTTCCTCTGAAACAATCTCAAGCTTTGCTATCTCACTTTATTTAGGTCTTCTGGTCAAATGATACCTGCATCAAGCACCTAACCCTGCCCATTCTGTTGTGTTTTAAAGGAAATTCTGAATAAATAAACTTTACTCATGAAAAGTATATAATTTTTTTTTTTGAGTTTAGAGCTTGAGCAAAGACACTGTGTCTACTATAGCGTAATAATAATAATGCATTACTGTTGATTGACTCAAGACTAACTTTCTGAAATTCACTAATAGTATACCAATTAATTACCATATCAAAATTATTTACTTTATACTATTTACTTGGTACTATTATATTCTTAATGTTATTTACTTGATATATTATATTATTAGTTTTTCAAATAAGAAAACTAAGCAGTAGAGAGGTTAAATAAATATTTTTAAAGCATGGAATTAGTATCAGCTAAAGATTCAACCCAGGTTCGTCTGACTTTAAAACCCAACATTTTAACTACCCTCGTATATCTATCCTAGAACCAAGATACCTCATGTTTACACAATGAATTAAAAACAACTATTATATATTTTTTTTCTATTTACCATTTTGCACTGTCTGGAAATTGGGAATATTTGTGAAATAAAAAAGAAAAAAACTTCTTTTCATCTACCCTAAAGATCATTTCCCTTTTAAGATAGAAAAGTGAATTAGAAAACTAAGAGACTATTAGAAAGAAGACATTGTAGGTTATTATCTTCCAAGAAAGGACTACCAAAGAAGTACAGTGTTAACTGGCAAATGTAAAGTGGTTCATTAATGACAGAGCAGGCACTCTATCACTCTGTTATTTAATTAGAATAATGCTTACAAAGGTAGGAGTTACCCGGAGTGATTGAGGCCTTAACCTTTTTAAAGGCAGGGGGTTGTATTAACAAACTTTCAAAGGACCATTTCAGTTTCTTGCTTTGAAATTTTTAAATAAAAATTTGACTTTTTTCCTAATTGCACATAAAATAAAGGATTACTTACTTTGAATCTTTGAATTTTATACTTGCCCTTTGATTTTTAAATTAAGATTGTTTTTCTGGATTCCCTAAAAGATTATGTTGATATGAGTAGAACATTTGCATCTTGTACTTGTAGGGAAGAGTTCTACTAGTGTTAGCTGATAGGGGAGCTTTTCAGGAGGTGGTAAGGGAGAGGGAATACAGTTATGTTTTTGAGCTAGATTGACAAGGACATACGCACAAACATATTAGAATTAGAGAGTTTAGGCTAAGAATTAGGAGGAGGAAATATTTCCAATGGCCCTGAGTACTATGAATATAAACATACCCCAAATACCTATTCTTACATATTCTTATCAAATAGTTATTACATTGAGAAGATACCGATGATACATTTATGCTTTGGTTAAAAAAATAGACAGACACAGGCACATTTCAAATACTGAAAGCCATTTCCCCAAATTAATACACATGCAGTGGTCAAGCCCTTTATTCATTCCAATATTTATTCTCAATATTCATTGAAAACCTACTTGGTATGAAGCACTATTCTAGCTTTTTACTTATCAATGAGGCAAAGGGGCAGAATGTTCTGTCTTTATAATGCTTATGTTGCAGTGGACATGTGGTAAGATAGGAAATCAAAACAAAATAAATAATTACATGGCACATTAACTGGTGATAACTTATGGAGAAAAATAAAGCAGAAATCAGGATATATATTGGGAGGTAGAGCTCAGTTTTAAATAGGATGGACTGGCAAGACCCCACTGAGGAGACATTTAATTAAATGCTTAATGTAGATAACGAAGGGAGCCCATATGAATTTCCAGGAAGAAAGGATCCTGAGGCACAGTAAACAAAAACAATGGCCTGAGGCAAGATAAAATATCCCGGCTAAATTCTAGAGAACTCGAACAGGCCCCTGTGTCTGAAATAAATGCAAAATGTGGAGCAAAGTAGAAAGATATTGGACAGAGAGCAGAGTGGATATTGCAAGTTCTTGTGATCCCTTCAATCATATGTGTTTCCTTGGAGTGAGACGGGAGCCATTGTAGGATTTTTACAAATGGCTTCTCCAAGGGAAAAACAAAACAAAACACATGTTACTGACAAATTGTAATATGATCATTTCAATTGCCATGTTGACGAGGACTAGAGATAAACAAGAATGAAAGCAGGGAGAACTGTTAGAAATAATGGTAATTGAAACAAGCTGTTACCTCTTTTATTAATTTTCTGCCAGTGTGAAGAGTTCACCACTATAAATATTAACTAGCTAATAAAATAGCATAAAGATATGCTCCTTGATGCTGAATCAACCTCAAAGAATCAACTCTTGGACACAAGATATTATAGACTTTTATTTGCCAAGAAAGTCTAGTAAAAGTTTTATTTGACATAGTTTGAACGAAATACAAATAAGACCAGCTTTACTTCAGAGAACTGTACATTGTCAAGTGCATAAGCTTGTGTTGCTTTTGTTTCTGTTATTTCTTGGACTACAATGTTTTTGCTTGTTTGCTTTCATTATTTTGCCTCAAAATAGTGATGTGAACAGATACAAGTGGGTGCATATGTTAGTCTGATGTCATGTATTTGACAGTGACTTGTGGATGGTGCTCATGTTTATTCACGATATTCCTGTCACTACATTTTGTTGTTTATAAATCAAACTGGCTGGACACGTGATCTCTTCAAAGCTCTAGGGACCACTTGTCCAGAATTCAAGACAATTTTATTTCGAAGAACATATTTTGTGTTAACCTACAAGGGCTGGTTGAAAGATTTTCTTTTTTAAAGTGTTTCAGAGAAGTTTACAAAATGAACCACTCCCTATAAATGAATAACGCCCTTTACAAATTCAACCTCACGATTTTATATTCACAATTTTAAAACAAACCAAAAAATTTAAAAATTAAGGTAAGAATCTGATACTTAATTTAATTTCTTCCAGTTTTTACCCGATTGCGTTTATCTGGAATAATATACACATTTTCTCACTATCTTAAACTCCTAATTTTACTGGAAGCCAACCTACAGTTATTGAATCTTTACGGTGGCTTCTAAGATGGCTCCCAATGATTCCTGTCTCCTGGTATTCATGCCCTTGTGTATAAACTGAACTTCGTGACTTATGACAAATAGTACTGCAAAAGTGGTAGAATGTCACCCTGAGATTAGCTTACAAGGAAAATGTGACTTCATCCTAGTCCTCCCTAACCACATTCTGAAGGAAGACAACTAACAGGGAAATGAAGATGGCCTCCAGCTACTAGTCAACAAGAAACTGAGGTCCACATTTCAACAGCCCACGAGAAACTGAATCCTGCTAACTGCCATGTGAAATATTAGAAGCCCATCCAAATCCAGTTGAGCCTTGAGATGACTACAATCCAAGTCAACACTTGTTAATAGGCTCATGAGAGACCCTGAGCCAGAGGACCCACATTAGCTGTGCCCAGATTCCTGACCTACAGAAATGTTACAATAATAAAGGTTTGTTTTGGACTGCTAAGATTTGAGATGATTGCTTTTTCACACAGGAATTGATAATTGATATCTGTATGTGCTTTAAAACAAGATGAGGCTCCAATGATTATATAAGCATATTCTTTTAATTATTATTATAAAAAACAAAGGTTTGGAGCAATCTGCAATTTCACCTAAGCATAAAAAGTGAAACAAACATAGAAGTAAAACTATCTCCTGAACATTGTTGTTCTAGTCATTATTAGAAAATTAGTCTTGTTATATTAAACAAATATAACAGCAGAGAATATAATAAAATGTAAGGATTATAGATGTAATTATTTTATTCTAGATAGAGTATAAGATAGTGATTTATTTATTTATGTAATTATACCAATGTCTGGATACTATCTTGTTCACTTTATGTGAAAAACTCTATGTACTAAATATTATTAGTTTAAAATAACACTAATTCCATACCAAAAGCTCTAATTCAAAGATGTTTCCCTCTCTATTGCATTCTTTAATCTGCCAAACACTCTGCTAAACTTGTGCCCCATAGAACATTAAACCTGCTTCTTAGCTGTCCTAGTTGTCTGGTTGTGCAGTACCAGCACCTCTGAATTTGGTATTTGGTTAATAGCTCTATTACCTTTCATGCTGAGTCCAAAGCTTTACCTCCCTCAATCTTTCCTTTTGCCAACTGGAAAATTTTCCATCATGTCAAGAAAACCCACTGTGCAGTGTGCTTAGGGAATGGACCCTCTCTTGCTGACTGACAGCTATTCAATAGAGAAAAGAGCCACAGAGAGATACCGATACGTATTAAGCTCAGTGAAGAGAACAAGCTTTGTATTTCAAAATGTCACTTTTCTTAGAGTTCAGTGGGAGTGAGTAGCTATAAGGTAATTTCTAGAGGGAACCATACTGTAGTTCATTGTATAAATAATTGATTTGATCAGCTGAAATTATTGTGCGTAGTCCTGAATGACCTTTCAAATACATTGATGGTTTTTCACTACAAAAGCAACGAGAGCTTATAGTAAGATGTCAAAGAAATCCATATACAGTAGTTTTCTATAAAAAGAAAGGGTATTTACATGGCATTATTTTCTTAGAATAACTAAAATATGATCAGCTCTTTTCCTGTGTACAAATATAGACAGCATATCTTGGTTTTATTCATATGCTCAAGGTCGAACACTAACTGAAGTATTTCTACTACATTTTATGTATGAATGTTTTAGAGGATATATTTTAAAAATGAAATAGATAAACAAAATATACCTGTGAAGAGACTACAGAGAAAACATTCCCCTTTACAGGATGCAGAATGATCATTGTATCTTAAGACAACAGTTTCTATTAGAAAATTCACAAACACAATTGAAACTCTACAGAACAACAATCTTTAGTATCTCATTATGGTTTCATCTTTTATTTTTTATGTGCCAGTACTTATTATAATGTATTACTGATTCTGTTCAAATAGATTGTATATTTTCTTTCTCCTTAGACATTTTACATAATCAATTATGTCTGTCCTTCATATGTTCATTTAACACGTTTGTTTATTTAAGATTATAGAACATTATTGTTCATAGTTAAATATTATTAAAATAATACAGAATATAGACAATTGAAAGATTGAAGCAACTTTTTCCAATTTCCTTAATCTCTATTTTATACTTTGACTCTGCATGTATAACCATATCACAGTCTGTGGTGTATTTTCTCAGATCTTTTTTAATACACACATAGCAGATCTATTTATCGCTCTATTTATCTATTTATCTATTTATACACATTTATTTATTTATTTACTTACTTATTTTTGTTTTTATTTTTTTGAGATGAAGGCTCATTCTGTTGCCAAGGCTGGAGTACAGTGGCCCGATTTCTGCTCACTGCAACCTCTGCCTCCCGGATTCAAGCAATTCTCCTGCCTCAGCTTCCTGAGTAACTGTGATTACAGGCATGTGCCACCACCCACACCCAGCTAATCTTCTATGTTTAGTAGAGATGGGGTTTTATCATGTTGGCCATGGTTGTCCAGGCTGGTCTCCAACTCATGACCTCAGGTGATCTGCCCTCCTCAGCCTCCCAAAGTGCTAGGATTACAGGCATGAGCCACCGTGCCTGGCCTATGTATTTATTTATAAAAACATTCATAAATACATGAATACATTCATGCACATCTATATCTATAAATATACATATTTATAGCCACTTATCTACATGTTTACATATATATTCATTTTAACACAAAAGGGACCATTCTGAGTGTACTTTTCATAATTTTGAAAACCTCTTATACGTGGCATTTTTTTCTTTTCATAATATAGTTTTTAATTACAAAAGTCACACATGCACAAAGTAAGACTTCTGACAGTATAGAATGCAAATACAACTTTATTATCTTTATAATATAATGCCAGTTAACAGCAATTCCTCTTTCATAATTTTTAAATTTGCCTACCTAATTCTTTTTAATTGCTCCCAACGTTTTATTTGTGGTTGCAGTGACCTTGATGATATAACTGGTCATATTCTTTTTCTGTTTTCCTATTTTTCATGTATGGGTTTTCACTAATTAGCAAAATAAAAAACAAAAAATACTGTTCTACCCACATCCTAGGCACTAACATTTATAATTAAAATCAGGCTGCAAAAGGCATACTTATAGAGCTGATGTGGCCTACCTCTAGTAGACAGAATGTGGATTTAGCTGTTGAATGATTGGTACTTCTTGCCATATGATTACAGTTCAATGTAAGATTATTTCCCACAATACTGGTAATGTAAATGTCTGCCTACCTTATTCAACAATATCATAGTTGCTTACTATGTTGGGTCCTAGAAGCTCCGAGGTTGTCTATGTTTGCTAGCATGAGTTTGATGGAAAATATGGGTATAATCAAGACTAGAATTATTCAGTAGATTAATTTCGGGAAGAACCCAGGGTCACATATTTAGTATTATCTGTGGGGGAAAAAAAATGTTTTTTTTTGGTTGTTGTTGTTTTTGTCATCTTACATACCTGGTTCAAGTTTTTAACTTTATCTGAAAAGGTCTTTGCCACATGAATTTGAGAAAGAGAATTAATCCTGCATAGTCGACTGTAACTTATTATTTCTCACTGTAGTTAGTGAGAAATTAAGTCAGACAAAATTTTAATGAGAGCCCTTTCCTAAGCTTTGCCTCTGTTTTATATAGGTAGTTTTTAAAATTCTTCACAAATGTAACTTGGCCCTACTTAATTCAACACCCTCATTTTAAGCCACAATGCTCTATGTGTAGTAATGATCTAGCATTTAACCCAATGAACAAAGTATTTCTCATTGCAGGCCTTCAAATAGGTTGCTGTCTGTTGGAAGGACTCCCTGTTTAACCAATGCCTTTCATTTGGCTATACCAGTTGTATCTGTAACCCACAGTTACAAGATTAAATCTGAGTACAGCCCTTCCTCTGCTAGCAAAAATTCTGCACATGAATTGTGTGAACTATAAGCTCTATGACGTGATAGTTGTCATTATATAGTCACTGTCTGGCACGGTGTCATTCATATGCTAGGTGCTCCATTAATATATTTTGGTTGAAATAAGAAACTAAAAGTGGAAAAGTGGAAAATAAGAAAGAAAGACAACCAGATATTGAAATGTGTAATTACGGCAGCAAGAGACTGAATATACAAATAAACAATAGTCAGACTATATACAACAGAAATCTGATCGAGAGACTCAGGAGGTCAAACCACTATGCTACAGTAATCAGGCCAGAAAGTCAAATCACAGCCTTTACCACAATGTGCCTAGAACAATCCAGACTTGTTCACCAGCTGCTGAATTTCCTATGTTTTGCCCTCATTTTCAACCCAGAATAAACCAGAGAAAGCCTAACATGCATTTTTCTCCCATGGCAACAACCTCCAATCAGTACATACTGAATGAAGCCTTCCCCTTTTTTCACTGTAAAGCTTTCCTATTCCTCTGCCAGCCTATAAGTTTGTGCAAAACTCAAGTGATGTTGGCTTATCACTTGCTATAGAAGGACTAAAGAAATAGCCTCTATTTGTCCTCATTGGGTTGGACCTATTTTTTTTTTTTTTACTTTTATTACTCACAGTAGGAGTATAATAAATAATTATTTTGGAATATATATGTAATATTGGAACATGAGTTAGTTTGATACACCAGGTAAGAGTAATTTATGTTATGACAAGAAGGGTAAGTTAATTAAATTCCACATTGAATAACTCATAATGACCTGTTGGTTGTAGGCAAATATTTGAAAAATTATTATTTTTAATATTTAAGAAATACATTTTTAGTTAAATAGTAAAAAAGTATTTCTTTAATTAATACTTTTCCACATAATTGTTTTATTTGCAATAGTCATGATCTAAAAAATAGTGGCTCCTGTTGCTTTAAAAGTTGTGCTCAAAGATTATTACTATTATAGTGTTTATTAGCATGTGACTTCAGTAGCTTACTGTAGTAGACAAATAAAGTTAATGTCTGTCCCAAATAGCCAGTTGTTCTCTTTTATAAATTTATTCAGTGAACTTTTCTACATGAACACCCTTTTTAGTAAATTTACACTGTAATAAAGAAGATATGATATGCATGAGAAATGCACACATGATAACTTTATTAATGAAAGTGTACACAATCTGTGCAACTTGAAATAATATACTTCCTGGTAGGGCCAGTAAATATGAAATTATGAATGAGGTGGCATTTAATCTGTAGTCTTAAAAACAAGCTTTCTTCAGTTGATTAGTAGAGCTTAAGTAGAAGAAAGTAACAGAAAAACATAAAACCAAGAACAAAATCATAAAAAAAGTAGGTATTTGGGGGAACTCAGTGAATTTGCAGAGTAGCTAAAAGGAAGTTTTACTAGAATATAGGTCTCATAAATGGAAAAGTGTATCTAAAAGCCTGAGAATATAGGTTAGAGTCAGATTGTAAAGGTAAGGAATTATTATGAATTATTGTAATAGACTGGCAGGCAGATATTGCCAAGTGGATCATTCTATTCTATTACACCTCTATTGTAACATGTACTCCTTCATATTTGAAGTTATAAAACTAAAGACTCCGTTTCCCATACTCACTTATTTCAGTTCCGACTTTGACCTAACTTCCCTAAGCAAAAGTAGCCGTATAAATTTGAAGGTTTGAAATGCGATAGAGTAACTCATTTTCTCTTCTGCTGGTAAGCCCGCATGTGGAGACATCTTATTTTTTTTCTCCATAGTGATATTATACAAGAGATCTTAATGTATTATTTCTGATTTTGTGGTTGTGAGGGGCATAACATGGATTAGCTACTTTGCTATCATGAACTAAGGCTGAGATGGAATGCCCTTAACCTAGCACCTTGCCCAGTGATTTGACTTACAAATTTTCAAATAATGAGAGATACCAAATCCCTAGTGGACAAGTTTTGCTGTATTGTTTCAAGAATCTTTTCTGGGATACTGAACCACCTTCCAACAATTACACATACATTGCAGTAAATATATTTTTGTTTAAATTAACTAGAGCAGCTTTCATTATAGGCAACAGTGTGCTGTGTGAAATACATTAAGAAAAAAAACACAGGTGTTTCTCAGTTTCTCCTCATTCTGGGCCACTGGCTTTCAACATGAGGTGTTTTACCTCAGAGGACATTTGAGTTGTCACACCTGAGAAGCTTCTAGTGACATCTATTGGGTAAAAGTCAGGGATGCTGCTAAACATTGTATGATGCATGAGACAGGCCCCGCCACTACCACCTGCAAATAAATTACATAACCCCAAATGTCAGTGGTGCCAAGGCTGATAATCCTTGATATTAATAAAGTTCTAGGAATTTGAGGGTGAGGTGGGTAAGAAGAGAATGTAAGAAATTAGTTAGAACTAAAATTGATGATACAATTAACATGAAATACAGATGCCAAGAAAAACAGATTTTGGAAAGAACATCATACATTTAATTAGGAAATAGTTACTGTTTTTACTTTGACTTTGTGAAAAAACAAATGCATATATAAAGCATGTGTTGCATACCTCTTCTAAGTATAATTATTAACGTATGTAATTCTCACAACTCTGTTGAATAGGTAATATTATTATTCACAAGTAAGCTAACTGTTATACAAACTAACCCCCAAATATCAGTGTTTTCACAAAATGAGGGCTCTTTTTCTTATGTATAACAGAATCCAATGTGACTTTGGAGTGCCCTAGTTCATTTTATATTATGGCTTTTTCACATTCAAATTTTATGAAATTAGCTTTTCTAGAGGGAGAGCATACATTTTAACCCTGATTCCTACATATGAACTGGAGAACAGCATCTGGGGATCTGGAAGCCCACTGGTGGCAGACTGGGATGAAGTAATCTAGGATTAGTCATTAACTTGTTCTAGGTCCTTCATTAATCTTTCTGAATACAATTCATTGTGGGTGAATTTTTTTTATTACGATCAGTGCAGTACATCCTAAGTGCTCAATATATACTTTAGAAGTGGTGATGGTGGCAGTAGGGGTGGTGGTAGTAATTCAGTAATTTCCTTTGAGTAGAAACAAAGACTTCTGTTTTTACTCAGAGCCATTTAAACTTGCTGTAGACAAAGTTGTGAAAATGGAATTCATCTGTAGCATTCTTGGACCTTTCAGCTTTTCTGATACAGTTACTAATTCCTCTTTTTTCTGCAAGTAATTCTGACCTGAGGAGGTACAGTGATAACCTTTGAACACTATCAGAATGCTAAGAGAATTGTAAAGCCATAAGAGATGGCATGGTGAACTTTTAGTAAATGTCACCAACACTTAACTTGAGGAAATTTATATTTTAATCCACTCTTTTCAAATGTTTCTGCTACTTGCCGCTGAATGTATTCCTAAATAATATATTTCTTTCCCATTTAATTTCTCTACTTACCACTTTCTAGTATATGAAATTTTCTACAAATACATACATATAAATACATGTATAGATAATTTATTTAAATTTTATAAAATATATATTTATATTTACATACATTTTACGTGTGTGTGTGTATATACACAAACCTTGCTAATTTTATGACTCTGCCATCAACATATTTCTATGAAAATGGGGATTTTTATTTTTGAATGTGCCATTCTCAGGGCCAAGAATGGTCCTTGGCACAGATTATTGATTAATAAATATTTATTAAATGAGTGAATGAACAAGAAACACTTTTTGTCTAATTTTTCATATAAAGATAATTCTTCAAATATAAGAAAATGTCACTGTAACAATTTTGTGTTGCTGTACACAAAGACTAATTCACATACCTGTATCTAATAGGATATTTCAAATTGTTGTTATTTAAAGAACACAGAAGAAAGACTAATTCCAACAGAATATTATTCATAAGAAAAAGTCATATTGTTTACTTATTCATTCAACAAGTATTTATTGTGTACTTATTCTATGCCAGATGATATTTTTAGCCTAAAATAATCAACAGGATCAGAATCCAATTTAAAGAGTTTATTCAAGCAAAAAGCTGGACATGGTCATCTGAGAGACGACTCCAGATAAACATGGGCAGCACTCTAAAGTTAAATGACAAATTTTTGCTTATATAGGCAGAAAACAAAGCTTAGTAAGATTATAAATGTTTCGATATGAGGCTATGATATTACAAGTTACATTTTAGTTGCCATTTGTTTCCTTTCCTTATAGCTTGTTTTTGTATGGCTTTTTTTTTTTTTCATCTTAAAAGAATGTATTTACAATTCTATCTTAAGACAATGTGATAGCCATGAAGTCTTTGTGAGAGAAAAGTTAAGAGGGGAGTTCATCTCTAATGAGAATCAACA
This sequence comes from Mandrillus leucophaeus, assembly GCF_000951045.1. Classification (NCBI taxonomy): domain Eukaryota; kingdom Metazoa; phylum Chordata; class Mammalia; order Primates; family Cercopithecidae; genus Mandrillus; species Mandrillus leucophaeus. The sequence goes on along the minus strand of NW_012103277.1, from coordinate 1,716,397 downwards.
GTGAAGAGAGTCTTCCCTGGTGCCCTTTAGTCATTTGCAACATTTTAGAAAATAATGTAGATAAGGAAGAAGGCTAATCTATAATCAGAGGAACAAAGGTTACAGCTGCCTAGGTTACAGCTGCCTATCATGTTACTCAGGCCTCATAATCACATTCCTTTAAGGCTCAAAATAATTAGGAGTTCTAACAGTTTAGATTTTGAGTTGCTTGTTTTTCACAGTATTGCTTATTATTTTCACAGTATGCTAGTGACATATTAACATGAAAAATGTATGTCTTGGTTTTTAGTTCCACCGCTTGAAAAAGGAGACAATCTTATAAACAAAAAATGTCCACACACTTATCTGACTGGCTAGAAAGAAAAATCAAACCGACAATACTGACTTCCAACAAGGATGTGAAAAAATGGGATCACTCATACATTGCCAGTGGGAATGCAAAATGGTGCTGCCATTGCAGATATCGGTTTGGCAGTTTCTATGAAACTAAACATGTAACTACCATATGACTCAATAATTACACCCCTTGGAATTTATTAACCCCAAGAAATGAAAACTTGTGTTTACACAAAAATTTGTACATATTTATAGAATATATTATTATTATTATTATTATTTATAATAGCTACAAACAGGAATCAGCCCAGATAACCCATAAAAGGTAAGTGGTTAAAGAAATTTTGGTACAGAGATACCATGGAACACAGCTCCGAAATAAAAAGAACAGACTGTTCATACAGGCAACAACTTGTGTAAAACTTTAGGGAATCCTCCTGCCTCACATCCCAAAGTGCTAATATTACAGGCATGAGCTGATGACAAAATTTTAGAAGTGGAGAAGAGAATAGCGATTGCTCAGGGGTTAAAGACACGGCCAGGGGCATGAGGGAGGTGGTCATGGTCATAAAAGGGAAACATAAAGGATATTTTTGGTGATGAAACTGTTCAGTATCTCGGCTAGAGTGGTAGACACATGAAAATACAGATATGATAAAAGTGTATAAAAGTAAAACTATACACCTAAATAAATATAAGCTAAAATAAAATGTTGAAATCTGAAAAGATCAGTGAATTGTATCAATTGTATAAATTTCAATATCAAGATGGGCCATTTTCATCAAGAGCAGCAACCTTCAAAAACTGACACAATCATTCTCACATGATGTCTCACATTTTTATCTACGGCAATTAGTACTTTTCTCATACTGCTTATCAATAAACTTTCTGGTCTTCACAGTCACTTCCACATGTCAAATTACAGATCCAGGTAGAAAATAATATAATCTAAATTTAGTACTTTTCAAATTGTTTGAATTCCTAAATTCTAAGATTATAAACCTTTGATTTATGTAGTCACTCTTTTCAATGTATTTCAACTTTCTTTAAAAGAGAACTCCAGGCCGGGTGCGGTGACTCACGTCTGTAACCCCAGCACTTTGGGAGGCCAAGATGGGTGGATCACGAGGTCATGAATTTGAGAACAGCCTGGCTAATATGATGAAGCCCCATCTCTACTAAAAATACAAAAATTAGCTGGGTGTGCTGGCACGTGCTATAGTTCCAGCTACTTGGGAGGCTGAGGCAGAAGAATCACTTGAACCCGGGATGTGGAGGTTTCAGTGAGCTGAGATCACGCCACTGGCACTCCAGCCTGGGTGACAGAGTAAGACTCTATCTCAAAAAAAAAAAAAAAAAGAGAACTCCAAAATTGTCCCTGTCAGACAAGCAATAAGTAAATGATGCAAATATTTTATCAGTTAGAATTTTAAAAGGGACAAGTTTACTTTCTAAGCAGTAAACCGGTTTTAAGCAGGTTTTAAGCAGTTCATATAAACTATACTCTCATGATATAACATTTTTAAACTGTTTCACCTCTGAACAATGATTTTCCCCTTATTTTTGATCCTTTTATTTATTGGTATCCTAAGTATGTGCTCAATCTAACTATTAGGTTATTTAGCATTATTAAGTCTTAAAGATAAACTAAACTCTGTAAGTAACGTTGATTTTATCTATGAGACAAGTCCTTTAAAAGTAATCATTTACATCTGAGTTTTAACTTAACAATAGATTCTACTCATTAAAAATAATAAAATTATTAACACTTATTTTTGATAAATAAAATAATTTTTCAATGAAGAAAAGTTGAGAAAAGTTTTTGAAAGACTGTGTAATTATCAGGAATAATAAGAATAATAAGTGACCTTTCCAACTGGTCAAGATAGTCATTTTGTTATATAATGAAAACATTCATTAAAATACAACATTTTCAAAAACACAATAGTCTCTACTTGCTAGTCACAGGAGAAGGTAACTACCAACATGATACAAAAGCGCTTATTGAAAATATGTATCACACTAAAACCAAAATGCTTTTCAACACCTCAGATAATGTTCTTTTATATAGACTTTATTTTTATAATAAGAGAATATTATATCATGAGAAAATATGGTCCTGTATGAGGCAGGTGGTTAAGGAGCAAATAAATTACTGGCATATTCCTAATTATAATACGCTTTTAGTGTTTTATGATAAACAACAGATGTGTGTTTACAAAAATACATTATAGTAGAATCAGGTCAACAGAGTCTAAATGAAAAAGGCTTAATTTATCTGTACTCCCTTTTGAATTCAAAGGGATGGCGTATTTAAAAGAGTCACCATTTAATATAACATGAGCTCAAAGGAGACTTTTTAAAATAGGCACGTGAATACCTTTTTCATTAGTTGTCCAAATAGAAAAGAAGACAAATTCAGAGTCACAGGAGAAAGTAACAAATCAAAACAAAACAAAATATTAGAGTGGATGCAAAAAGAGTCTATTGCAAAACAATAAAGAACTAATAAAATCATTCTATTTCCTAAACACTGCAATAGAACTAATAAAATCATTCTATTTCCTAAACACTTCCTAAACATTGAAATATTTCACCAATGATTTGACTTTTTTTCTAAAAATTAGTAATGTTATCATTTGTCATCATTAAATCTCTACATTTCAAAATTTTTGATAAATAATAAAAATAGTGCTTATTTTAAGTGTGAATCAAGTAACAAATAATGTAAGCATTATAATATTTTCCATATCTCTATATATACCAGTAAAATTAAAAAGATAAATTTGGAGTTTAAATATATGGCTGTGAAACATGGCATTCTTTTTAAATAATTGTGTTTTCAAAACCTACCAAGATATAATTTCAAACCCTATAATGGATAATATACCATGAAAAGGAAACAATATTTAAAATCATCTCAGCCTTAAATCATTATTCCATATTAGTTATTTACTACTGATGTGTTTTAATGAACTGCATTTATGCCATCAATATACAGTATTATATAATGCAATGACTTGCTCAATTACTAATGGTTAATTTAGGTCACATTTGTATGTATACTCAATCTTTCTAACTCCATTTCCTATGTAATATTTTCAATGGTTTATTGAATTCTTTCATTTGAATTAACCTATTACACTCTTATGATTATTTAGTATTAATACAGTGAAATGAAAGAAACTCTTTGATATGGTTTGCCTTCTAAGAACATATAAATAGAAATATTTGGCATTTGCACACATAAAATGCAATGACAGCAATGAGCAATGTTTATTGAAATTACGTTTAGATGCTTTAGAGGTTTAAAAATCAAGGAAAACCCTTATGGAGGGATTTCTTATGCAAAGGTTTTGAGAGAGATAGGATTTAATCTTTGTTTTTTTTCCAGTCATCTATCGCTGCATAACATACCACCTCAAGGCTGGTGGGTGAACAAAACAATCATTTTATGATGCTCACAGATTCTGTGAAGCAAGAATTCAGACAAGGTGCACTGCCAATGTCTTGTCTATGTTGCATGCTACATGAGATATGGGGCCCCTCCTTGGAAAATTAATGTAGCCAAGGACAGAACATCTGGGGTTTCTTTACTCACATGTTGCTGCTTAGAGTCATTCAGCAGCATTGAGGCCTTCTTCACTCATGTGTTGCTGCTTAGAGACATTCACAGTGCCTACGAATGGCTTCGTTTGATGTGAGCTTCTTACATTCTAGTGTCTGGTTTCTGAGAGAGATCCTGAGCAGGAGAGTCTGCAGAACAAGCTTTTCCAGAGACCAGGAGACAAGCTGTGTGGCCTTTTATAGCCCAGTATCAGAAGCCGTATAACATCACTTCTATTATCTGTCAAAGCAGCCACATGTTCACCCAGATTCTATTCAAGGGTATTCTAAGTTAGAAACTGTGAAGGATCTGGGATCTTACCCGACTGTGATATTAAGAAGCCAAAGATGATCCTTGTACATTGACTGGCCCTATGATTACTTCTTCACAACAGGCTGGGACCCATTAGGTCAAAAGTCTGCCAGTGCCAAACTCAATTGTTTTCACAAACAATTTTTTTTTTTGAAATGGTGTCTCACCCTGTTGTCCAGGCTGGAGTGCTGTGGCATGATCACAGCTCACTGCAACTCCCGCCTCCAAAGCTCAAGCAATCTTCCCACCTCAGTCTCCCAAGTAGCTGGGATTACAGTCATATGCCACCATGCCCAACTAATCTTTGTATTTTTTTTGGTATAGATGGGGTCTCACCATGTTGCCCAGGCCGGTCTTGAACTCCTGAGCTCAAGCAATCTGCCCACCTGAGCCTCCCAAAATGCTGGGATTACAGGTGTGAGCCACAAACAATTTTTTAAAAAATATAGCCCAGGTAAGCAGATCTTTAGCATTTTGAACCTGTCTGCTTTTCATACCCTGTGAAACTGTGCCCAAGACCTACTAGCCATATGTGTTAGTCCATTTTCATACTGCTGTGAAGAAATACCCGAGACTGGGTCATTTATAAAGCAAAAGAGGTTTCATGGCTTCACAATCATGATGGAAGGTGAAGGGGACACAAAGGCAGGCAAGCGAGTGGGTGCAGGGGAATGTCCCTTTATAAAGCCATCAGATCTTGCAAGACTTATCCATTATCACAAGAACAGCATGGGGAAACCTTCCCCCATGATTCAATTACCTCCCACTCAGTCCCTCCCAAGACATGAGCTACAATTCAAAATGAGATTTAGGTGGCAGCATAGCCAAACTATATCACCATAAATAAGAAAAACCCCAGCGCTGTAAATAACCCCAAAATGTTGCTGCCCTTCAAATTTCGCTGATGTAGGAACTCCTCATCATGCTGCTGAGACACATCATGTAGACTTAAAAGTCCTTTCTCTGGTTTTTCTTATTCCCAGGAGTGGTTTTGCCTTCCTCTCTTTCAAGATAGCGGCGCTTGCTGTGTATCTTTTGAAGGTCTCATCCTGAGGGAACTCTCCACTTCTCATACAAACCAGTCGAAGTGCCACCCAAAGAAAGTTCATTGTGCTATTGTCACTTAATGGTCATATTTTTTTTCTTCATCAGCCCCCAAATTTCTCATACTCACTACACCTATTTGCAAACAAGCCTGCCCCTGCGTGTGTGTCTGTGTGTGTGTGTGTGTTAACAGGAGACACAGATACACAGGCTTTCTGGATCACTGAAATAGATACTTTATTCATTGCAAAATGCAGCAGCGAGAGCCCCAATCCCCAGTGAGCAATATAATGAGAGCCAGATGTTACCTCCACATGAAGTAGGTCTGTGTCACAAGGAAGAAACTCCAAAATTATAAGAATCAGAACTTACGTAAAGTCTGCTGATACACCTGCCCATCCTCCCTTCTAAAAAACAAAGATTACTCACTAAGCACATAATCTTGAGATAAGATGGGGCTGAGATGGAGTCCCTGGCCCTGGAATGTAAACAAATTTTTCCGGGAAGGAGAAAGAAAAGTATTACGTCTTTATATCTCCCAGGGAGTTTCTAGTTTTTGAGACTTTCTCTAGCTTCCAAAGCTGTTTATTATGTAAACATTGCTTCAGTGACCTTTGCTCACAAGACCTGGACCACACAGAAACATGAAAATATTTAGAGAGAACTATCCCCCAAGAGAGTAGATGCCCATATCTTGAGAAAGTGGTCCAGAAGATGTAGCTTGTCTCCGCTCCCCAGTGTCTAGAGCACTGACTAGGAAGACAAAGGCTTTGGCTGAGTCCTTTTCCCTGGAGCTGCAGTCATCTGGAGACCTCTTCACTCACATGTCTGGTGCATGGAACGGAATGGCTTGAAAGGTTTATTCAACTGGAATTGTTGACCTGAACTCTGGCACAGGGCTCCTCCACAGGCACTGGACTTCTCACATCTAGGTATGTAGGTCTGAAAAAGAGCATCTCAATAGAGAGCTTGCCACCAGGAAAGGGTTCAAGAGAATCAGTTAAAAGTGGCATGACTCTTCACGACAAACTTTGGAAATCACAGAATCACATTTGCTGAACTTAATTGATTTGACAGCAGTCACAAGGCTGATTCTATACTATGGGAGCGGAGGGAGGGGACATAAGTCTCACTTGTCAATGGGAAGAGTACCAACATATCTGGAGCCATATTTTAAAGTCACCACAGTCTTGGAAGACATTGGAAACATCACGCACAAGGAGCATGTGAACAAGGTTCCAAAGATACATAGGCAAAACAGGCAAAAGCCACAGAAATGTCCATTAGTTATAGTGCTACTGAAACAAGACAACAGGTATTAGGATTGAAACACTAAATGATAAAATAACAAAAGGAGGTTGGGCTGAGCACGGAGGCTCACACCTATAATCTCAGCACTTTGGGAGGCCGAGGCAGGTGGATCATCTGAGGTCAGGAGTCCAAGACCAGCCTGGCCAACATTGTGAAACCCGTCTCTACTAAAAAGACAAAAATTAGCTGGGAGTGGTGGCGGGTGCCTACAATCCCAGCTACACACGAGGCTAAGGCAGGAGAATCACTTGAACCTTGGAGTCAGAAGTTGCAGTGGGCTTAGATCATGCCACTGCACTCCAGCCTGAGTGACAGAGTGAGACTCCATCTCAGTAATAATAATAATAATAATAATAATAATAATAAAAAAAGTAGGTTGAACAAGTGATGAATATTCCTGAATTTCAAGATAAGTAATGGGTTTTTATCTTTTAGGAAATAGAATGTGATATATCAAAAAATTGTTATTGAAAAAAATTTAAACTTTGTGAGATTACGTATAATTTACAATTTATTTGTTTACTGATTTATTTTTAGCACATATTAGGATTTAACATAATCTTTACAGTCTTTCCTGGCCTTTATCATGCCTGGACTTTTAATACTCTTTTAAAAATTAAATGCATCTTATGGCTAAAAATACAATTGTTGAAGAAAATATTTTGTAGCTAATAGATCTATAAAGAAAAATCATAAGTTTTTAATTCAAAGACATAAAATTATAACTGACTATTCATATATAATTTAATTTCCTGATAAATCTAATGACTGAGAAAAGTTGTTTTTATTCAAGGGGATTTCCAATCTAGAAAAGAAAGACAAATTAACATATTTTTGTGCTAGAAGCCAAGTCAGATTCATCACTTAAAAGTATTAATTTAATTCAAAAAAACCATCCCACACATGACTCCCTTATTTTAACACCTGAGAAATTCACTTACAAGCAGGAATCTTAAAGGACTTATACACAGTCTCACTTACAGTGAAGGTAGAATCATTCAGAATTCTGAGAGTTTCAGAATTGGAACCTAGGCCTCCCTAGTCCACAGCCTCAGCTTTTCCTACCTCGCTTGTCTATCTGACACATCTCATTGGGAAATTCAGTGCCACATATTATTTCTTAATGCGTTTTGGAGTGTTCAGCAAAAAGTAGGTCTAAGTTATGTAGTTACATGTTATATGTGCTGGTTCAAAAAATAAAAGTTATTATCTTACTCTTTTTCATTTTAAGAAGTTATATTACTCAGAAAAAAATGTATTTTAAAATTCAGAATGAACGCAAGATGATCTAGTTTTCTCAAGTGATCTTTTTATTCATTGATTGTGTATCAATAAGACAAAAGAATACCTTCATATAGAGATATTTAAAAACATGTACATATATAGATTGCATTCAGAGATTCCAAAGGTTTTAATAATAAATCATTCCTATATTGGGACATTTAGCAAGATAAATTGCATAACTGTAAAATTTTATACAGAAATGAAAATAAATACAACAAAAATTTTAAATAAAAAAGTAAATAGATTCACTCCTACTAAGACGTTAGCATCCAATTAAGCTTATTAAAATAGTTTCCCATTATAATTTTTATTATTAGTCAATTTCTCTACATTTTGTCTATCTTTATGGTAAATAAGCCAAATGTCTGCCCAGGGAAGCTATTAAAAAACTGTTCTTTTATTTCTTGACCATAAAATAGAAATTATAACATATTCATACAAATAAGTAGACTATCATCTAACTTCCTTCTTCATGAAGCTGATGCAGGTGCATGATAGGGTATATTTTGCATTTTACAGAAGACACTTTCTACTGTGATTGCAGAATAGTCTACTCGGACATAATGCTTCACATCCTTATGCACTGTCTCATCACTGGGAACCCACTGATGCTATACTATGGCTCAATATAACTCAGCCTAAGTGTAGATACATGAAAACAATTTATTTATGATTCAGCGGAAAATAAAAATCTGTTTATAATTCTAGGAAAAATGTAACAATAGAATTGACAAATATAAAAATAGTAAAAGAAATTAAATTCACCAGAATCTCAGCAAAAGTACATTATTTTAAAACTTCACCAAGAAAAACCATACATATAAACTGTGACTGAGTTGGAAGAACAGAAAATTCACTTGTTAAAAATCCCTATCCTCAGAATCTACTTTCTCCTTGACAGAAGAAAGCACAAGAGAGAAGAAATGTGCTTCTTCTTTGCCCACTCTTATACCTGTGGAAAGGTTAGATAAGTAAGCTTATGCATAAAGGAATGAAACAGATCAAAGAAAATGCATACTTTTAGGTGTGTAGGTAAGATATTTTACAGATATCTGATTGAGAAACTGCAGGGTTTAATATGGTGTGATGATAAAACAATTTTTACAGATTTCAGAGGCAAAATGACATCTCTTTCTTATCTATCTTTTAAGGGAAATAAGGCATTTTCCTATTCTTCTTCATGTTGCTAAAATAAAAGTACTTAAAAGAGCTAAATCCATGAAGAAATCACCATATGCAGGGGGAGGAGGAGGAGCATATTAGTTCATATATTAAGCTTTCAAATATTTTTATTTTCCACTTTGATTCATTTTACTGATAATACTAGATGAATAACATAAGCAGTGACACTTTTAAGCTTTAATTTTTATCTTACAGAGAGATCATTGACTTCTCTAAGTAAAGTTGAGGAGACTTTCTCATCTGGTAATAAATACATGCTTATTAACAGAAAATAACAACTTCTACTATAATTATATTTGTACTTAGCTATAACATTTAAATTTTTTCAGATGTTTATCTTTAAGTAACTGTGAAGAAGTGGCTAATTATAATCTCAAATAAGGCTCATCTAGCAGGTAAAAATATAAAAATAATTTTTGATTAATTCTTATATATGAAACAAATTATACTTGCTCTATGGCCACATGTCTCATTTCCCATGAATATTTTTAAAAAAATATAAACAGCATATACACAAGATATATTTGAGTATGCTAATAAGTCTAGTAGTTGCATGCATTGAACTGTTCTTAAATAAATCTATATCTTTTCATCCCCGTTGTTACTTGCCTAGTTCAGGCCATTATTATCTCTGGCCTGTAATATTACAGTAATTTCAAGTACTGAACTCTTTTGATCTATTTTCCACACCACAGAGTAACTTAATTAAAATTGAGGTTAATACCTCTATCTCTTGCTTAAAAATACAAATGGCTTTCCATTGATTTCTGGATTAAGTATGTGTATTAGTCCATTTTCATGCTGCAGATAAAGACATACCTGAGACTGAGCAATTTACAAAAGAAAGAGGGTTAATGGACTTACAATTTCACATGGCTGATGAGGCCTCACAATCATGGCTGAAGGCAAGGGAAAGCAAGTCATGTCTTACACAGATGGCAGCAGGCAAAGAGGAGAATGAGAGTCAAGCAAAATGAGTTTCCCTTGATCAAACCATCAGATCTTGTGAGACTTATTCACTATCACGAGAACAATATGGGAAAGACCTATCCCCATTATTCAACTATCTCTCACCGGGTCCCTCTCACAACACGTGGGAATTATGGGAGCTACGATATGAGATTTGAGTGGGGACACAGAGTCAAACAATATCGGTATATAAACTCCTTTTAGCACAAATTGCAAAGTCCTTCACGGTTCAATAACTTCACATTCTTCTCTCTTTTCTCCACTCTTCTCACGCAACAGTCCAGCCCCATGGACATACAATGGTATCTTTCACTTTGGAGGCTTTATCTACCTAATTCTCCTTATTCTTGAATATTCAATTTAGGCATCCTTCTAGGAAGTCACCACGAACTCTTCCATCTACTCTGACTTGGGTATCCATCCTCTGGGCTGCCGTGTCACTCTAATTACTTATATATTTGTGCAGCTCTTACTGAACTCTAAGTCCTAAGAGATTGGGACTGTGTCTGTCATGTACTCTACTTGCATATCTGGTGACTGGCATAAGAGAATGAAACTGCTCCTCACACTGTAGATGCTCAGTGAATATTTATGGTACTAGAGACAAATACTAAAGTTGCATGCACAAAAATGCAAATGTTGCTTTTGTCAAAATTAATGAAGTTACATTTTGTAATACATTATCTGCATCTTAGAATGACTTTTTTTGACAAATTTAGATCTTAACCTTATTGAACAGAAAATACATTTTAAAAATATCTCTGGTACCCTAAATAATTCCCATTTCAATACTGAACAGAATAGGTATTCAGCTTTTAACTAAATCATATATATTTTTAAAAAAATATGTAAATCATGTCTGTCCTTATCCTGAAAGTACGTATTTCACTATGTTTTCGATAGTTTTCACTGTTGACTTCACATCTTCATCTTTCTCAGTATACTTTCTAAAATATCCCAAAGTACTTTGAATTATTTTTCTATGTTTAAAAAAATTATTGTACAGAGAACAAAATGGGTCTCCATGTATTGTAATTTTCATTAATTCTTTCACATAAATTTATTTTTAGGACTAGTTATTCTCTAATTGTACATTTATTTATTAAGATAAATAAATAGGTATAGAGGATTTTCATAAATATAACTGAGAATTTAAAAAATTAACTCCAGGAAATTCTTTAGAAATTAAAAATTGGAGCATGTTTATAAAATATATGAACTCACAGATAGGATAAATTTTTAGTGTAACAAACACTGTAATTGATGATACAGAGGATATGAATTACAAGAACAATTGAATACATTGCCCATTAGCTGATTTCTAATGAAATCTATTATCCTCTTTACAAATATCATCAAATGAAATAAAATAGTGTGATTTTGGTATAACATTTCTAAAAATATGTTCATCAAATGACTTCTGATCTAAACATTTATTATGATAAAAAGGAGAATAACTATATTTTCAAGATGATTTATATTAAGTATTATTTTGTAGGTGTACATTCATATGATGGATCTCTTACTAGATTAGTTTGTATGTAAATATATTTGAATATAAATATACACTTAAATACATATGTATATATATGCACACACACATATACACACATACTCCAATGCACCAAGACAAAAAGCAAAATAAAGCAAATGTTAATATTTTTTCTTAACAATTACTGATATGGTTTAGCTCTGTGTCCCAATGAAATTTCATGTGGAATTTTAATCTGCACGGATCAGGGAGGGACCTGGTGGGAGGTGATTTGATCACAGGGGTTGATTTCCCTCATTCTGTTCTCATGTTAGTGAGTGAGTTCTCACGAGAGCTGATGGTTTAAATGTTTGGCACTACCCTCCTCAATCTCTCTCTCCTGTCACCATGTGAGGCATTTCTTGCTTCTCCTTCACTTTCTGCCACGATTGTAAGTTTCCTGAGGCCTCCCCATCCTAGCAGAACTGTGAATAAATTAAACCTCTTATCTTCATGAGTTAACCAGTCTCAGGTAGTTCTTTATAGCACTGTGAAAACAAACTAGTACAATTACCTATTGCTATTCTTTGCAGTTTCCTTAGACACAACATGTTGGACATTTGTTGAGTAATATTTGCATGTATGTAAGCATGAAGCATTAAAAATTGGAAACATCCCTTTTTATGGCTGCATAGTTTTCCGTGGTGTATATGTACCACATTTTCTTTATACAGTATTATATGATTTGGCTGTGCCTCACCCAAATCTCATATTGAATTGTAGTTCGCATAGTTCCCATGTGTGGTGGGAGGGACCTGGTGGGAGGTAATTGACTCATGGGTGTGGTTCTCCCATGCTATCCTCAAGATAGTGAGTAAGTTGTCACGAGATCTGATGGTATTTTTAAGGGGCTTCCCCCTTTGCTCGGTTCTCATTCTGCTCTTCCTGCCACCACGTGAAGAAGGACATTTTTGCTTTTCCTTCTGACGTGATTGTAAGTTTTCTGAGACCTTCCCAGTCCTGTAAAACAGTGAATCCATTAAACTTCCTTACTTTATAAAGTCCCCAGTTGTGAGTATTTATTCATAGCAGCATTAGAAGGAACTAACACACAGTTTACTATAATAGGCATTTAGGTTGATTCCATATCTTTGCTATTGTGAATAGTGCTGCAGTGAACATACGCATGCATGTGTCTTTATAATAGATTGATTTATATTCCTTTGGTATATACCCAGTAATGGCATTGATAGGTCAAATAGTATTTCTATCTTGAGGTCTTTGAGGAATCACCACACTGTTTTCCACAATGGTTGAACTGATTTACACTTCCACCAACAGCATATAAGCCTTCCTTTGCAGCCATAAAATAAAAATGAGATTATGATCTTTGAAGGGACATGGATGGAGCTGTAGGCCATTATCCTCAGCAAACTTATGCAGTAACAGACAACCAGATACCGCACGTTCCTCCTTGTAAGTGGGAGCTACATGATAAGAACACATGGACACATAGAGGGGAACAACACACTCACTGGGGCCTATTGAAAGGTGGAGGGTGGAATGAGGGAAAAGATCAGGGGAAATAGCTAATGAGTACCAAGCTTAATACCTGGGCAAGGAAATAAGCGGCACAAGATCCCCCATGACACATGTTTACCTATGTAACAAACCTACACATGTACTCCCAAACTTAAAAGTTAAATAAAAAATATAACACCATACTGCTTCACAGTGTAGTAGTACAGTTATCTTATTAAAAAAAAGGGAAAAAGGCAATTTTGCCCTTAAAAAAGAAATGGAAAGAACCAATCAATTTTTGGAAAAAAGTTGCCCCCTTTTAAAAAAGAATGGTTGGGGCAAAGGGGAAAAAACGTAAAAAAAAAGAACAAATAAAAGGAAATAACCCCCCTTGGTTAAAATCCCAAGAAAAATGAAAAAAGCAAACAAGGGAAATTTGGCCAAAAGGCAAAACGGAATCAAAAAAAAAAAAAAAAAAAACCTTTTAAAATAACCAAACAAGAACTTTGCCCCCTTGCCTTAAGAAAAAAATTAAAAAACAAAAGGCCCAATTCCTAAAATGATGAATGCTAAATCTTTATTTAAATTCTGGGCTATTTATCAACACATACCTCAAAAGTTAGGCATTTCACAATTATAGAAGATGACTTTCATAACTCCATAAATCAAAGAATCATATATGTATTGCTTATATACATATCACAGGGAAATGTATAACAATTTATAAAAATGAAAAATAATAATCATTTTTGGTTTATTTAACTTCAAAAATGCAAGTTTTAAAACTCTTTTCTGAGATTTTATGTACTAGCTTAAGAAAATCTACAGTTAGTTTTATTTCACATTTGCATATTAATAATGCTCTCAATGACTCCAGAACTTTTTATTGTTTCATAAACTGTTTAGTTTCTTGATCAAATTAACAGGGTTCCTCCAGTTTTGTTTATCCAATTAACTTATTTTTGCATACTATTTTAATTGATAATACAAAGACAAAACTTCCGTTTAGATTGTGGCTGTCTGTAATTTCTCAAAGTTTACCTACCACACATGGATTTTCTTATCCATAGATTATATTATATAAATTGTAACCTTACTTGGGACTTAAATGTGAGAGTGAATCATTATGATAACTCTGAATATTAGACAGTAAATTCAATACTAATCCTCAGATTAGTTGTATATGTTAAAAATCAATTCAAAAAAGTGTTCATTAAGCATCTCTTATTCCTTCTTCCAAGGCAAAAGTGAATGAAACAGACAAGATTATTTTTTCTTAAAGTTTACATTCTAGTAAAATTGAAATATAATCAATAAATGCAATGGATTAAATATTCCTGGAAATTCTCTGCCACTACTCTCATAAAGAGATGAATATTATTCTCTTTTGAATCTGAGTAGGCCCTGTGTATTAGTTTGTTCTCACACAGCTAACAAAGACATACCTTAGACTAGGTAAGTTATAAAGGAAAGAGGTTTAATGGAATCACATTTGCCACATGTCTGGGGAGACCTCACTATTGCGGTGGAAGACGAAGGAAGAACAAAGGAATCACGGCGGTAGGCAAGAGTGTGTGCAGGGGAACTGCCCTTTATAAAACCATTAGATCTCATGAGATTTACTCACTATTGTGAGAACAGCACAGGAAAGACCTGCCCCCATAATTCATTTATCTCCCACAAGGTCCCTCCCATGACATGTGGGGATTATGGGAGCTACAATTCAAGATGAGATGTAGGTGGGGACACAGCCAAACCATATCACCCTGTGACTTGCTTCAATTAAAATAATGCAGAGAAAATGACTTCATCTAATTTCTGATACAGGGTCAATAAGATATCAGAAACTGGGGCAAAACCTCATCCAAAAGAAGAAGTCAAGGTAGAAGACTATGGAGATACTCCACTGGAAAGCTTCAGCTGAGCTCCCAACTGGCTGTCAACAATTGCCAGTTTTGCAAAGGAATCACCTTAATGTTTTAGCTGGTTGAGTCTCTACATGATTGTAGCTCCAGCCAAGACTACATAGAGAAGAATGACTTTCTTGTCCACACTTAGTATCATAAGAAATAAGAAGTGATTGTTGCTGTGTAAAACCATTACATTTCTTAGGTGTAAAAGAAAACCAAAAGGGAAGGTATATTTAATGTTTTTTATTATGTTTGTTAGAAGAGGAAAAGTATGTGTTAATTATAAAAATAAGGCAAGGAAAGGGAGAAAAGCAGGAAAAGTTTTACAATTTTAGCTAAAATGGGTAGGGTAAGCCTCATTACAAATGTAATATTGAAGTGAAAATTCTAAGATTCTCATTATTTTTGGAACATTTATTTTCTAGAATTCTGATGCTCAAACATTTTTATGGCTCTAGATGCTTACCACAGTAGTTTTCAATGACTCAGCAGACACCTGGCATCAGAAAGTCCTGAGGTCCTACTTTTCTTTCTCATCAAAAGTTGAAAAATAGCTAAAATAAATTACACTTAGGCCTTTAACGTATTCACAATGAAACAAAAAAGAGCCATTAAAGATAATTTTGCCTTAACAGTACATTCAATTAGAAGATTATTGTTTAACTTGCATAAATGGATAAATCAAAAATTACACTTACCTGGAGTTGGGACAAGCAGGTAGGTGACAACTGGGCCAGTGAGAGAAGAATTAAAATGATTGGCCATAAAGCTCATAAAGGCAGTAAAGCTAATCCAATTGGTATACAATTTTTATATTGAAAATTAAAAAATTAATTTTGGTCTATATATATATTTCTCATGAATTTGGCTGATAAAAATCATTACCAATAAATTCAGCATCCATTAATAAAAATGAATTTATAGTTCTGTAGATCTGAAGGCACACATCATAGGCCAGGAATTCCCAGTCCTGCATGACTAGTAAAGGCATCTGAATTACTACCACCACCAGCAGTAACAACAGCAATACCTGAATCCCATTCAGACTATTTAACTCAAAACTTGTGAGGATGGTTGTGAAACATAGATTTATTTTAAATCACCCTAGTTTATTGGTTAATTTTAATAAACAGTCACATGGAGCACTACTGCCATAATGAATGGTGATTCTCTTCCACTACAGTGCTGACCTATGAGTTCACTAAAACAGCCAGATTCCCCAAGAGTCATCTCTCTTGTCATGTTCTCAACTTACAAAATAATATCTATATGAGATTTTGCAGTGATGATGTTGCGTCATTAGCAACCCTCAAATCAGGGGATTTCAGCAAGCTTATTGCTTTCTTGCTTACTAGTCTGGGTTATATGAGGATTTAAGGTGCCTGTGGGGTCAACTCACTTTGTCTTCAGACTACAGACCACAGTTTGTGTTCAAGACTTTACCTGTCTCGTTTGTTGACCCATGCTAAACAGTCAATGGATCCTTATAATATGGTCTTTTCATAATGGATGGCAGGGGATAAAGAGGATTGTGGAACTCTCTAAGCCTCTTAAGACTTGTGCTCAGAAACAGTGCTGTCACTTACGCCTACATTCTAACGAACAAAGAACTCCCTGTACAAATCCAATGTTTATAAGTCAGAGAAGTATACTCCATCCACAGGGAAGATACTGCTGTGACAGAGAGTAGGGGATGCATATGGAATAAACAGTACTATTGACCACGCTGCTCATTTATATACTAACAACATGCTGTACTTGCAGCTTCCAGAAAAAGAAATTTAGAAATCATTTTACTTTGCAAGTGGCTTTCTACATCTCTATCAAGGTGACCGAGAATTCTCTTGTATTTGACACAGGTTTGACTAAAGATAACGTACTCTCTAATATACTCTGAATAGGAGAATATTTTAATATATTTTCTCAAATATTTGAATATATAAATATGCTTTTATTTTTATGCTTTATATTATCACTTACATTGTAATGTAAAAATGTGTGTTTCATATGCTTTTGAGTATGTACTGAAAATGTGGAAAGTGCAAAATCCCTATATGATAAATGTAACATTAATTCATGGAATATATGTTTATAAGTCTATGTTTATAAGTTTATATTTTGTAGTTTCTATTGAAAAAGCTAATTATTTTTAAGTCATTCATACATTACTGCATTCTTGCCAAACTTTTGAACAGTTCCAAAAATCTTGCTGCCATAATTTTACCAAAGAATAGCAGTCATATTTCTATATTAAATATTGAAAATTAGAAAAGTAGAATCAATGTCTTCAGGACGAGTTTTTTTAAAAAATACATTTATCTAGATTGATCAATTTAGTTGTCTAAATATCTGAGGTATTCATTCTCTCTTACAATGTATTATGTAGTTACTGTATTAGATTCTCTATAGACATTGTTTTAAAGAGTCACCACAATAAGAAATTATTATACCAACTTTATAAAGACTCTGAGAGCTTCATAATTGGATAAGATAAAGTATGAAATTGTAAAAAGTAATTGAATTGGATGTTGTCTTTTACTATTTTAAAAAATAATTATCACTCTCAGAATGGTTGCATCAAGTTTAACTCTGTTTTATCTGTTCAGACCTACTAAAGAAAACAAAAGTTTAGTTATACCATAATTTACAATTCACCTGATAAATTTATAATTCAAATTAACAAAGATTAAAATAATTTAAAGTGGTCAGCAAACAACTTATTAATTATATTACTAAAGATCTAAAATTAACTTGCCAGAAATCATATTAAATAAATTAATGAAAGAATTCACTTAGTTGCACAGGTGACAGGAACATTGAAGGACAATAAAGATTTGTGTGCATAGTTAGTGGCTAGAGTTCCCAATCTTTCAAGTGATTTGGCAATTACTACTAAATTAAAATATAAAACTAATTTAAGTATGTGCATATTTGATAAGAAATGTCATCATGAAAAAGTTTATTTGTATAAAATGAATATTTGGAATGACCACAAAATTCATGTCTAAACTATTATGTGTGAGCTATAATTTATGTTTAAAGTAAAGTAGTCTTATGAACAAAAATATATTAGGGCATAATTTCATGTACATTGCTGAGATGATGGCTTTGTTTTAATAATATGTTGCATTTATATAGCACATCACAGTGAATAAAGTATGCTAACACACATTATTTTAAGGGTTATTTGGTAAGGATTCAAAACAAAATGACATAGATTTTGTACGGTCATTCAAATTTGGTAAATAATGAACTGGGCTAAGAAAGTTGAATGCATGATTCAAAATTAGACTACAGTTAAGTTGGAATGCCATGAATCTAAGCTAGACATTTTGATACAGGTCCACTATTCTTTACCCTATATTAAAGAGACTGAATATTTATTGTCTCGCTAGTTTATCAGTTTGGTTCAGTATTTTTTATCATAGAATAATCCTCTTAAAAAATTATCTTTTTAAAATAAATTAGAAAATGGAATTTTAAAATATGAAAAAAACTTGCCAACATTTAATGAAAACAATTTTAATTTTAAGCTATCTCGCTCTTTTTCTGTGCATTTCAAAACTTAAAACTTAAAATTTAAAAACTTAAAAACTTAAAATTTAAGTGTAGCACTTAAAAATTATGATAGGACCATAAAATTTTGAAGCAGGAAGGCAAAGTGTAATGTAAACTTTTCCTTTATTTTTTTCCTTTTCTCTTCTCTTTCCTTTTTAATTTTTTTAATTTACATTTTTTAATCCTCTTGTCCTTTCCTTTTGCTTTTACTATTTCACATTTAGGGGTAAAAATCATTTAAAAATAAAATCTCCTGTAGTATATCCTGCACAATTAAATGGTCTGTTATGCTGAATAGGAATGGTCAGCTAATACAGTTCACAGATCTACCTTTCTCCCTGAAGCAACCTCTGAGGTGTTCTTATAAACAATAGAAAATAAAAATGACAACATTTTTGCCAAAGAGGCTTGTGTTATATTTGTTCAGCGACATAGCTTTGTTGGGAGATACAGAAAGTAAGCAAAGTCCAGACACAATAATTTGGCATACCATGAATATTAGATTTGGAGGCAGAGTGGGAACCAATTATTAAGAAAAGAGTGTAAAAATATACTTGCTAATAATTTGTGAAAAGGTCTTAAGATTGTACCATTCAATTATATTTCAAAGATAGAAATGAATGATGAGAGAATGTATATACCTTGGCTAAAATCATGTGGTAGAAAGGATCTTGGAATAATCA
The DNA here is from genome assembly GCF_000951045.1 of Mandrillus leucophaeus. Taxonomy (NCBI): domain Eukaryota; kingdom Metazoa; phylum Chordata; class Mammalia; order Primates; family Cercopithecidae; genus Mandrillus; species Mandrillus leucophaeus. The sequence goes on along the minus strand of NW_012103277.1, from coordinate 1,697,209 downwards.
CCTTGGCCTCAGCTGTAAACACAGATTTTAGTTCAATGGTTTTGTAATAAAGCTTTCTTATAAGGTATAATGACAATATCAGAAATATTCTCAAGTATTTGAAAATTAAACTTTTGCTTCTAAATAACACATAGAACAAAAAAAGAGTCTCAAGTGAAATTAAAAAATTAATAAGAACTAAATGAAAATAAAAATGCAATATATCCAAATTTGTGGAACACGGCTAAAGATACTGTTAAGAGAAAGTAAAGTCAGATAATTCACTGAGAGAAAATATTTGCAAACCACACATTGGATAAAGAACTTGTACCCGAAATGTACAAAGAAGTCTGAACGCTCAATGATAGGAATGCAGACTCTGACAAAACAATCTAACTATATTACCACATACAAATAATGCAGTGATGGAATTAAGCAGAAAAGGTGCTGTCTTGAGTAAATTTGGAAATGAGGAGAGACTGTAAAACAGAAGGAAAAAGAAACTGTACATATGTACTGTTCTATAGTTTTAAAGTAGTTCTCTACACAGGACAGCTTAAGAATTCTGATGCTACTAGACATGTATTTTGTTGATTTGTTTTGGAAAATTTAGCAAATAAGTCAATGGTAGAGAAACGTATGTTTCCCACTGTTGGAGTGGGGTGTTATATACGAGGGAGGAATGCTAGAATGACCTGTATGATACTGCAGTGGAGCTGGGGAGACCAGTATGAATTAATGAATTGCTTAATGCAGTTGCAGATAGATACACACAGAAATATGTATAGCTCTGTGTATAACCACATCTATTTCCTTGCTCAGATAGCTGAGATACCTGAAATAAAAACATCCCAGTCATATTCGAATTGGAATTAGAAACCAGTATCCGGGCACTGAAATTGCCCAGATACTGGTTTCTAATTCCAATTCGAATATGACTCTTGTGTCTTTCTGAAGAAAGGGCTAATTTCAGGGACAGGAATTTGCAATATGAGTTTGTGACATTCTGTAGTTCCGGAAAGTAAGGAAGTAATATGTTCACGCACACATGTGCAGAGTCGAAGGGATATATAAACAACTGAATGAGCCCCCAGAAACCAAAGCTAGAACAATTTAA
>NW_012103277.1:1692712-1695573 GCF_000951045.1 Mandrillus leucophaeus | reverse complement strand
GAATTTGACAAAGTACCTGACCAGTATTCCTCAAAATTGTCAAGATCATCAAAAGTAATGAATGTCTGAGAAATTGTCACAGCCTAGGGAAGCTTAACCACACATGATGACTAAATGTCACACAGTAACCTAGCTGAGATCCAGGAACAGGTAAAATGAATTACATAAAAACTAAGTCAATCTCAAAGTGTAGATTTAAGTTAATGATAACAGTGTATCAATAATGACTGATTTGTTCTGATAAATGTATCACACTCTGGTAAGTTGTTAAGCATAAGGGAAACTGGGTATGGAGCATATGTTAACTCATATTATTTGTGCATTATTTCCATTAATCTTAAACATGCTCTATTCCTATAACTCCAGTCTTAGATGTATATATACACACACATACACTTATGAGTTTATATATAAATCTAAAACACATATATATGTGTGTGAATATATATATATAGTCCATGTATATATGTGTCTGTCTGTGTGTGTGTGTATATATACATATATAAAAGCATTAAATAGATTGACTAAATGTTCTTCCCTAAATAGGTTGTATAATCATCACTTCTGTTAATTGTAGTTATGTAGTATGAATAAGTCTAGGTATCTATTGTACAGCATGATAAGTAAATATAGCTAACATATACTGTATACTGAAAATGTGCTAAGATAATAGATTTCGGGTGCTCTTACCACCAAAAAAAGAGAGAAAATCTAGATAATTTTCTTAATTCATTAAGAAATACATTTAATCTTATATTAATCTCATTATAGAATCATGAATTTAATTCCAATGTAGTTTATTTAAGAGAAATAAACTTAGTTATGCATAACAGTAAATTATAAGAAAACAATTTTCTTTCAGATAGATAACAACTGTGTTTTACCTGAATTGGCTACAAAGGACTATAGGAAGACTGCTTCCATAAACGTTAATATGCGGCAATGCAGGAAAATGGCAGAGAGGAGGCAGGACTAACTTTCAGCGCTGACTCAGATGAACAGAGCAGTGTGTAGACAACCACATTGTGAAATTTTGCACCAACAGCAACTGCAGGAACATACCGGAAAACTGAGAGCACACAAACCCTTTGAAGGTGGTGGATTGCCACTGCAGGCTCTGTGGGACAACTGAGGAACTGTGAGTCGGCTTGTTTTCTCAGCTGGGAGGTGTGTAGCTGGGAACAAGTTCTCAGTGCTGCTCACCGGCTGCCTGGAAATGAACTTGGTGCTTTTGTGGGGGGTCACAGTGGAAGTGAGACTGACCTTTTGGACTATGGGCTGAATGGGAGCTGGATAAGGCCTATGACTGCCAGCTTTATCTCCTTTCCCTGGTTACCTGTGTGACACAGCAGAGGCAGCCCTAATTCCCCTGGGAACATAGCTCCATTGGCGTGGGAACCACACCCTTTTCTCCCACAGCAGCCTTAACAAGCCCTCCTCAAGGAGAGTCTGAGCTCAGATAAGCCTAACCCTGCCCCTACCTGATGATTTTCTCTACCTGCCCTGGTAGCTGAAAATAAAGAACATAATCTCTTGGGAGCTCTATGGCCCTGCCCACTGCCTGACCCTCCCTATACTACTGCAACTGATGTGCTCTTGAAATCGCCACCTCCTGGCTGGAGGTCAACCAACACAAAACCAGCGCACTTAACAAAAATACATCCAAGGATCTTCACAGGGTCCACTTCACTCCCCGGCTGCCTCCACCAGAGCAGGTGCTGATATCCATGGCTCAGAAGAGACCTGAAGACAAATCACAACACAGGACTCTTAGAAGACACTCCCCAATACCAGCCAGGAGTCCAAAAGCTCTGCTGGGTGTCTAGATTCAGAAGAGAAACAGCAGGCACTGTAGTTCACCTCTCAGGAAGCTCCATCACTAGGGGAAAGGAAAGAGCACTACATCAAGGGAGCATCCTGTGGAACAAAACAATCTAAAGTGCAGCCCTTGAGTCTCAGATCTTCCCTAACATAGTCTATCCAAATTAGAAGAAACCAGAAAAACAATTCTGGTGATATGACAAAACAAGGGTCCTTATCACCCCTAAAAGGTCACACTAACTCACCAGCAGTGGATTAAAACCAAAACTAAATCCCTGAATTGCCAGAAAAACAATTCAGAAGATCAACTATTAAAGCAGTCAAGGAGGCACCAGAGAAAGATGAAATCCAACTTAAATAAATTTAAAAGGAAGAAACATGATATGAATGAAAAAATCCTCAGTGAAATGTATAGCATAAATAAAAAACAATCACAACTTATGGAAGTGAAACACACACTTAGAGAATTACAAAATGCACTGGAAAATCTCAGCAACAGAATCAAACAAGTACAAGAAAGAAACTCAGAGCTCGAAGACAAGACTTTCAAATAAACCCAATGCAACAAAGACAAAGAAATAAGAACTAAAAAAAATAAACAAAGCCTCCAAGAAGTTTGGGATTATGTTAAGCAACCAAACCTAAGAATAATTGGTGTTCCTAAGGAAAAAGAGAAATCTAAAAGTATGGAAAGCATATTTGAGGGAATAATCCAGAAAACTTCCCTGGCCTTGCTATAGGTCTAGACATTCAAACACAAAAAGCTCAAAGAACACCTGGGAATTTCATCACAAAAAGATTATCGCCTAGGCACGTAGTCATCAGGTTCCCTAAAGTCAAGATGAAGGAAACAAGAGCTGTGAGGCAAAGTGTCAGGTAACCTACCAAGAAAAATCCATCAGCTTAATAGCAGATTTCTTAGCAGAAATCCTGCAGGCTAAAAGGGATTAGGGTCCTGTCTTTAGTAAACAGTGTGATCATTGACCAAATTAGAGCATAAAATTATTTATGTTCAAATAGTCGTTATTATAAATATCCTG
>NW_012103277.1:1689796-1691197 GCF_000951045.1 Mandrillus leucophaeus | reverse complement strand
GTTCATATTTTCACATTGAAAAGTTATTAGTCATGAAATCAGCCAAAAAACCCTTTATATTTTTATAATTAGAAAAAATATATACAAACCAGTTAAAGTTATGTAAGTTTGTTGTCTACTATGAAAAACATTTTGTACATAATACTTTTTATAGGTCAATGGCTATACCTAGGTGGCTGTAGTTTATACACTCAAACAGCCACAAAAACATAACATAAAAAGCAGTAAGAAAAGAAAAAAACATTTCAAATCTTTACAAACAACTGATGGGGGATAAAAGGGAATGTATATTGTTACGGACTGAATTGTTTCTCCCTCCAATTTCATAGCTTGAAGCCTTAACCTCCAACATGACTATATTTGTAGATAGAGTCATTCAGGAGGTAATTAGGTTAAATGAGGTCCTGAGATTGAAGCCCTAATCCAATAATACCAAAGTCTTTATAAGATGAGGAAGAGGAACCAGAGCTTGCTCTCTCTCTCTCTCTCTCTCTCTCTCTTTCTCTCTCTCTCTCTCTCTTTTTCTCTTTTTCTCTCCCTCCCGCTCTCCCTCTCCCTTCACTAGTGTGCCAAAGGAAAGGTCACGTGAGAACACAGCGAGAAGGGGTCATCAGCAAGTCAGAAAGAGAAGCTTCACCAGAAGCCACATTTTCCGGCTGTTCGATATTGGACCTCTAACACCCAGAACTTCGAACAAATGAGTTTCTGCTGTTTAAGTCACCCAGTGTATGATATTCAGTTATGGTGGCCCAAGAAGATTAATACATATAGTTATGAAAAGAAATCTCTTCTAAGTGCTCATATTACTTATGCAACAAATAAAACTGGTTTATAAAAAATTTATGATAATCAAACAAAAGATTTGATACACATCCATAACATCATGGTGTACAACTTGATTATATTATACAGATATGCTATAATCTCAGATAAATGTATTAGAAAACATTGTAAAAATTAATGAAAAAAGCAGTATATGTTCAGGGGGAAAAAAGTAGAAAATGTGAATCTATCGATCTCTACAATTTAGCTTAATGAATTCATAAGACATGTAATAATGTAACATATCTATATATGTTTTCAGAAATATCTGTTGTAAACCATATAATTACATAAAATGTTGGTTCTTACGGGAACATAATAAAACTTTTTAATGACTGAAAAACAGTTACATTTCAAAGGGATAATTATGTTTATATAACAATTTTATAATTTTTTTTTGTTTTAATAGCTTCAAACTTTGCCCCAATTGCATGCTTTAGGCCTTATCAAATGTGTGGGGGAAATAAAAGATTTGCCACAGCCTCACTATTTTCTGGCTATGTATTATCAAATACATTTTGAAATCTTATAAAAAATGATTATGCTTGGCCGAGACGGGCGGATCACGAGGTCAGGAGA
>NW_012103277.1:1686279-1687771 GCF_000951045.1 Mandrillus leucophaeus | reverse complement strand
TTTTACTAGATAATCTATATAATTTAAATAAAAATAAATGTGTTATTATCTCCAATTTTAATATTAAGAATAGTCTACAGATCTAGTTAAAATAAAACAATAATAGCCCTTGAAATCTTAATGAAAATTTAATGTTTTTTTTAAAAAGACTTGATAAATATACTCACTATTAGGTAAGTTTTTCTCGTTAATGGGAATGTGAGTTAACTACATCTGCTCTTTTTAAACCAGCTTTCAGACTAGAAAAAAAAAAAAAGACATTTGCCTCCTAGGTACTTACCAATTTCATTAGAAGTGATAGATTTTTTTTGTGGTATAGAGATTCTTAGGTGATGAAAAATACTGATTGCTTCCCTTTTCTAATATAGCAGTACTTCATGTCTTGGAACTACTTCTATTGTCAAAGTGAATAATATTTTAATATGTTTAGGTATGGCTTTATTCTTCCTTACAGAACAATTCAATGACTTTCGACATTAAGAGAGTTTGTTATCAGTCACTTGAGTAGTATTGATGCCAAATCTATTTGATAATGTGTTTGAGCTTCAGGTGAGATTCTGGAAAAAGAAAACCAGAGGCTAAAATGTGCCCATGATATATATCTCTCTCTCTCTTTGGGTGGTTTGTGTAAGCCAAGAATCATATATTTTAGTAAAGCAGGAGAGCTTCTCAAAAAATGGGCCTTATCAGAAACTAGATTCGAAATTAGATTGTTTTTGCAGAGCTGTTTCTTAAGCATTTATGTTTGAGCTCTAGAAAATATTTCGATGTAATAATCAAGCTTTAGGTTTCTAAGCTTTGATGAACTCTAAGTAGCACCAGAATTGTCAGATAAATTTTTACCTAACCAAAAATACAGTTCTAAGTATAATTGTTTGCATCAAGAGATTAAAATATATTATAATGATGTGCCAATATTTACAGAGTTCTTTTCTGTCCAAGCAAGCATTTGTTAACGATCTGGAGTACTTACTGTGTACTGTGTCCTGCATGTTGATAGATTTATTATAGAAAATTTAAATATGGAGAAATGTCCTCCTCCCTCCCTACACGACCTGCCTGGCCATCCTTGTCTCAGGGAGGAGGTCACAGGTCACCATGGGTAATTTTAGCCCCCACCAGGGAAGTGTCCCAACACCATGCTGGTTATTTTGGTAGCTGTAGTTGTAGGGTGTGTGTGTGTGTGTGTGTGTGTGCGCGCGCGCACGCACGCCCTGTGACCACCTAGTCTCCATGGTATGTCCCACCCTGTCCCCAGATCCCCTATTACCTCCACAATGACAGAAATACTCCCAGGGATTCTGGGGAGAGGGTGAGGACAAATAAATGCTATACCCTGGAGGACAATTTTTAGTAATAAAATTGAGTGTCAAGTATTTTTTTTTAATATAATAGATTTAATATAGAAAAGTTTAATATTTTTAGAGCTCATGTCTGTCCAAGAATGCATTTGTTAAAGATCTGGAGTACTTGCAATGAACAATGTCCTGCA
>NW_012103277.1:1683779-1685554 GCF_000951045.1 Mandrillus leucophaeus | reverse complement strand
TATCACTAACAAAACTATTGGTTAAAACTGTTGTCAATGTAAAATTAAGAAGATAAATATAACCCTATTTGACTAGTTATATCAGCATTTTTAATATGAAACAATGTTTTCTCCATAAAGAAAATAAGTTATGTAATCCAGGTTCACAGCTGGGGTGAAGTTTAACATTGTAAAAACAGGAAAAATGGATGTCGTTTAAAGAATGCCTGCATATGAAGAATTTCTTAAATTGTGATCTCTGTTAAGAAACTCTGAGACAGAAATTTGCATGTTAGAGTTTTGCTGGGAAGTTCCCTTAGGAGTAATACCTGTAAGAGAGTGGAAAAAAGGAAGTATACACCCAGAGAGAGACGTTTAAACTATAATACAGTTGCAATAAAGGATCTCTGGAGTTAGAGTGACCCTTCAGACTTGTCCCAAATGACAGCAAAGAAGCTTGGATACGTAACTTCTCATTGGTCAGTTATTAGACACAGGAGGCAGCTACATTCGTATGAAGGTGTGTCTCAGAGCCTCTATGAGCAATCAGCAGTCAACACCAGGAAGCTGGGAAAATGAGTGCCTATTGAAAAGGTAGAAAAGCATATACATGCTGCCCTGCAATATCCATTACTATCAACTTGTGCCACTCATATTCACTTGCTTTTTAGTGTAAGTTCAACCCATGTAGAATATGCTTCTCCAGGACTTGTCAAACAAAAATTGCACCAAACACTTGTTAAAAATGACAAGGAAGACTACCCAAAACGATTGCAAGAGGAGTCAAGGCTATTGCCACAGGGGAGAGAAATCCAACTCAACTGAAAGAAAAGAAAAGAAGATTTTCAAATGCTGATGTGAGCTAGCGCAAAAGTATTAGAGGATCTAAGGGGGAAGACTAGTCAATGTGATTAGGCTATCTGTCTATATTAATTGTCTTTTATCAAAGTTAGGCTCCTACCTACTCATAGACACTGAGAGACAGAGGTCTTATCTTTCCTGATGATTACATTTCAAAGAGATGGATTCCAGATTTTTGAGAAAGAACTCCTGGGTGGTAAAACTGGCAAGAAGATGAGAAAATATTTACACTCACAGGGGCAAAGAAATAATTTGCAATTTTAAGTTTTTTAAAGTAAATACTGTAAAAAAGGAGGCCAGGGGCCTATAGTCAAGAAGAAGCCTGTCTAAATTTCAGTCAAGCTGAAGAGAATATTCAGGCCATACTGGTCAGACTGTAGTTAGCAGTCTGGTTTGGAAAAAAACTCCACGTATAAGGTTAGTGCCCCAAAACATCAATCCTGGTCACAACGCACATGCTGGCCACTTTTTATAAAGATTAGGCAAGGAGTAATAAAAGACACCCCAAAGTAGACCACCTGAGGCCAAACATTTTATTTCCTGCATTCTTTGCAAAAATCCAGCATTGTCTCCTCTTGATGATAAGTGCCAATTAGCTCTGCCGGGTTGGTGAGTCTTTTTTTTTTGCCTAGTGTTCTCTTGATATGAGGAACTCAAAGTAATCTGGTGGCAGGTAGAGCTTAAAGTTGAGATGTTTATCCCATGTTGGAAAAGCTTCCCCCACAAGAACCTGTATCTATCCATACAGAGTCTAAATTTCTTAAGAAATAAAGCATAAATGTATTATGCTTATTTTTTTAATTATACTTTATGGTCTAGGGTACATGTGCACAATGTGCAGGTTTGTTACATATGTATACATGTGCCATGTTAGTGTGCTGCACCCATTAACTCGTCGGTTACATTAGGTATGTCTCCTAATGCTATCCCTCCCC
>NW_012103277.1:1682107-1683174 GCF_000951045.1 Mandrillus leucophaeus | reverse complement strand
TTCCTAGGTTTAGGAGGGATTTTTAATGTTTTTTTTTTTTTAAATGCTTAAAATAAATAGCATAGTAAAACACCAGGTCTTGCGTAAGTGAGAATGGATAAGTCTATTTTTGAAATTTGTATTTGATAAACTATAATTTTTCACCCACTCTTTTTCCTCTAGACATACTGCCCAAATGTTTTTCACTGCTTAATATTAAACAAATTATTTTGATAACATTATTTTGACTGTGGTATTGCCTTTGTACATATTATATTTATTTTACAGGTTCTTCAGGTCATTTACATATCCCAAAATGACATGTAATGTTTTATTTTACATGAGTGGAAAATAATTCTCTGACAGTTTATTTTACTATGTTTCTACTTGGAAGACAGATTGATACAGTAAATAATACAATTTCAGTATATTTTTTTAAATACTGTGTTTAAAGACATTGAGTGCTGGCACTTTTCTTCTAAATAATAAATAGCCTTGATAATTAATTATGAGGGTGCTTATACATTATTTCCAGCATGCAAAGTCCATGATAACATTCTTAATTCACAAAGGAAGAGGTAATGTTATAACTAAAATATATATAATTCTGATTCTAAATATTCAACAAAATGGTAAAGGAATCAATATTCACATTATCTCTAGATATTGAGAAAAAAGAAATACACCCATTTTAAAATATAGGAAAAACCTAAGTAATGTGCAAATAATGTGGGATAGATAATTGTAAACACAATGTATACAAATTGAAAAACTAAAACCTAAAAATGCACAATGCTCTCAATTGTTCACATCATAGAGTTTATTTAAAAAATCTACTTCTAGGGTGGGTGTGGTGGCTCATGCATTTAGTCCCGACATTTTAAGGACCAAGGCAGACAAATTGCTTGAGCCCATGAGTTCCAGACTGGACTGGGCAACATGAGGAAAGCTTGTCCCGACATAAATACAAAAAATTATCTGGGCATAGTAATGCGGGCCTGTAGCACCATCGTCTGCTACTCAGGAGGCTGATGTGGGAGATGGAGGTTGAAGTAAGCCAGGATGGCGCCACTGCACTCTAGCCTGGG
>NW_012103277.1:1676225-1678855 GCF_000951045.1 Mandrillus leucophaeus | reverse complement strand
GGAATCCTTTCCTCATTTCTTGTTTTTTCAACTGAAGACATATTCATGGCCAATAAGCATGTGAAAAAATGCTCAACATTGATAGTTATCAGAAATATTCAAATTAAAAACACAATGAGATTTGACACTAATTTGACACCAATCTGACACAGATCAGGATGGCTAGTATTAAAAAGTCAAAAAATAACAGATGTTGGTGAGCATGCCAGGAAAGGGAAAGTTTATACCTGTTGGTAGAAATGCAAATGAGTACAACCTCTATGGAAAACAATATGGAGATTTCTCAAAGAACTAAAAATAGAACTACCATTCAATCCAGCAATTCCTACTACTGAGTATCTACCCAAAGGGAAATAAATCATTATATAAAAAGATGCTTGCAGGCATATGTTCATTGCAGCACTATTCACAATAGCAAAGAGATGGGGTCAACCTAAGTGTTTATCAACGAATGACTGGATAAAGTAAACATCATATATATATATAGTACATATATACTATGAAAAGCTACTCAGCCATGAACAAGAATGAAATTACATATTTTTCACCAACATGGATGAAACCAGAGGCCATTATCTCAGATGAAAAAACTCAGAAACAGAAAGTCAAATACTGCATTTTCTCACTCATAAGTGGAAGCTAAAGAATGCATACATATGGGCATAAAGTGTTGAATAATAGACACTGAAGACTCAGAAGAGTGAGAGGGTAAGAATGCGGTAAGGGATGAGAAATTACTTAATAGGTACATGTGGGAGTGACACAAAAAAACTCAGACTTCACCCCTAGGCAACGTATCCATGCTAAAAAGCTGTACTTCTACCCTATAAATGTACAATTTTTTAAAAAGAAGTCGGTATACATTTATTATGAGTTATTTCTTTTACTGCACAGGGTGGCTAGTTAGGGACCCTAGTCAAAGTTTTGCCTATTGCAAAAATTTCTCTATTCTACCCTCTTTCAGGGCACAGATTGGGCTGTATGCAGCAGTAGTTTCTGTTTTGTTCCCACTGACATTCTCAGTCGATCTGCTCATGAGCTGAACCTAACCTTTTTCTCCATCAGTTTGCCGTAAGAATGCACTCATATGGTCATGGGGATGACCTAGTGGGCAAGCATAAGTGCACACTATTGAAAAATAAAAACAGTGCCCATCTGTTTGTATAACTTACTTGTGCCCTCGAAGCCTCCTTATGCTGAATCTCAAGTATGTATTTTCATCTTAATATGGAATGTTGATGACTTCACCTAACATTATGGTTTGGTGATCTAAAAGAACTCAACCTGTGATGTTCAGTTCTGACTGTGTAGTCACTTGGCGTTCCATGGTCAGGTGTATTTGAATGGTGTGTAATAATCTGCTGATAGCTTGGTATTGCTTCATCACTCATGGGGTTTATGTTGTGTTTCTCCTAATTAGGATTGCATTAACTCAACTTCTTACCTTTTCTCACCACAGATGTTTTTAGGGCCATAGTGTCTGCCATGTCATATAGCCCAGATGGCAAAGCTACTCTATTACAGACTGTACCTGCTGTTGAGCCTTTTCATTTTTTGCACACCATTTCAAAAATGGAAAAATTCATATCCCTATGTAAATATATTCGAGCAGTATTCACAGATGTGACCTGTTCTCTCTTCAGAACCTTAAGAAACCTAGTGACTATAGTATATGGAAAGAGAGAAAATGTCCTATATGTAATAATTTAATTCATCAGAATATATCTCCTTTTTCTAGGTACCAGACCAGTGAAATAAAAAGGAATGTGAAAAGACTACCACTCCTGCGTATTTTAAATTGATAAGGTTAATAATTGCCTTGTCTCAGGTTGTGATACTGTTTATGATTTACTAGCTTCATCATGGAAATATTTCTGTAGTTAGGAGATTTTTAGATGTTTGTATTTTGAATGCAGAGATAATATAGGGGCTATACAGAACTGAGAATAAGTAAGCAACTGTCAGGCAAACTTCATTTTTCATGTTAAAGAATTTAACTATTCTTCTAAAGCAATTTGAACTCACTTAAATGTTTTCAGCAGTAAAATTAAAAATAAGTTTTTGTAATTGATAATTTCAATTACTCTTTCTTAAAGCAATTATTAACTGCCCTTTAATAATTAAAAATAGTGAAAGTGGATCAAAAATTCTAAAACTAAATTAATGAAAATTCTTAACACAATAACTAATTTAAAGATAAATTTTTCTTTAAAAACACATATATTGTTTACTCTTTATTTTTGGTTTCACATCTTTACTTTTATCTTCTTACTGTTCTTCATTTTTTGTCTTTGTCTAACAAATCATAAAGGGAAAATACTTGTTTATCCCTCAAAAGCTGAAATTATACCGGTTTACCTTTAATGAAAATGATAGACAATTCTTTAGTTTAAGAGAATCCGAAATTTGCTGGCTGTTGAAACCATGGTATTTCACACTGAAAACTCTTCCATGAATACAAATAAAAAATACATACTGAGATTTAATATGAACGAATTTGCAAATTTAATACAATATTGAAAATTCAATACAAATACATTTTATAGATAAATCAATTTTTATGAAATTTGTTGAATTGTATTACATGTGCTTCCTAGGTTTAGGAGGGATTTTTAATGTTTTTTTTTTTT
>NW_012103277.1:1659250-1675253 GCF_000951045.1 Mandrillus leucophaeus | reverse complement strand
AAAAAAAAAAAAAAAAAAAAAATTCTACTTGCTAGAGTAAAATAATTTTCTATAAATCCGTACTTGAATTTCTAAAGTTTTGAATAAAAGGAAACAAAAAGTTCTAATTAGAGTGAAAAGATCTAATACACCTATAGAAAAAAAAAAATTTAGAATTAAAAACACTTCCCCTGAAAAAGTGTGTGCTCTGCAGTCTCTACATTGAGTATGTAAAGGTTTAACTGATTTGGGGGTTTTTTAGTGGTTGTTGTTCTTATAGTGTTGCTCTTGTTACCATTTTCTATTTTAATTATGATCACCAAGAAGTCACAGAAGCATTTCCAATGCACAAAAAAAGGAGAAGAGATTTCTTCTATTCATTAGTAGAAATATGTTTGTGGAATTGATGCTATGGGAGGAAATTGTTTGCTTTCCCCAAAATTGCAGATATTTATATTAGACATAACATAATTTTAACCTTAATAAAAGCATGAAGAAGCTAGGAAGAAGAGGCTGAGTATGGATATCGACTTCTTCTACCAAATGTATTTATTTTTCCTTTACAAGGTCTCACTCTGTCACTCAGTCTGGAGTGCAGTGGTGTGATCATGGCTCACTGCAGTCTGAACCTTCTGGGTTCAAGCGATTCTCCCATCTTAGCCTTCAGATTAGCTAGGACTACATGCATCTGCCATAATGCTCGAGGAATTTTTTAAATTTTTGTATAGATGAGATCTCACTCTGTTGCCCAGGCTGGTCCTGAACTCCTGAGTTCAAGTGATTCTTCCACCTCGGCCTCCCAAAGTGCTGAAATTATAGCCATGAGACACTGTGCCCAACCTCCAAGGTAGATTTCTTATTTTCATGCTGTAATTTAAAAATGTGGTCTTCTTGTAGTAGTATATTTATGGATATAGAATTTTTCCAGTGCTTTTTGTTTGTTTGCTCGTGTTGTCTAGGTAATTTTCACTATTTAAACAAATGAATAAAATTCACATATAATAAATTAATATTTATACATTAATACATTTATATTAAAATTTTTCTAATAATTTGAATTTTCTGCTATATTATACTTTGATTATTAAAAACATGGCATTTTTATTATTTTCTCAATTTCTAGGCAAGGTTAACCAAAAGAAGATGGTAAATAAAGGGTTTAACAGTAAAATCATCGTAGCTGAGGCAGGGAAAACAATCACTGTACAAGTACAAAATAAAATACTTTTAATAACTATTATTTTCTGTGCAATCATGCATCAAGATATTGATTGATTATGTCAATTGGTTTTCCATATACTTACAAATAATTTGAATTGTTAATTTTATTTTAGAATATACTGACTTTTTCCCAATTAATTTCAATTTGTGCAAACAGAGGTTATGTAACAAAGAGAAGGGCCTCTGTACTTAATATCCAGTTTAAAGAACTTCTTTAATCCCAATATTGTTCTCAAGGTGTCAGTGATATGGAAGAGGGCCAGGGAAGTGCTGGGTAGAGAAGGGCAGGTCCCTGGTGAGGACTCCATGCCCAGGCCTTGCCCATGGACCTAGGTGAGGACAGGTTCTCCTGCCTTCATGCCCAAATATTGCATTTTCCAAGACCACCCTGGCCCACCATGCCCCAATCCTGTGCCTTTAAAAACCCTGAGACCCTAGTTGGCAGAGACACAAGGAGTTGGATGTTGAGAGGATGTTGAGGGGAGCATGCTGGTAGAAGAGCACACTGGACAGATGCCAGCACGGTGGCAGGCCATCTACCTGTGGACTCACAGAGTTTGGCCGGAGAGGTAGGAGGAGAGCCTGGGTGGCTGAGCAGCTTGACTCCAGGGGAATACCATCTCCTTCTGACTCCCCCATCTGCTGAGAGCTACTTCCATTCAGTAAAACCTTGCACTCTTTCTCCAATCCCACATGTGATCTGATTCTTCTGGTACACCAAGGCAAGAACCCGGGATACACAAAGCCCTCTGTCCTTGTGACAAAGTAGAGGGTCTAATTGAGCTGGTTAACACAAGCTGCCCATAGATGGCAAAACTAAAAAAGCACATGGTAGTACGCAGCCACTGGAGCTCCAGAAACTGTAAACATCCACTCCCAGATGCTGCTGCGGGGTCGCAGCCCCACAATCTGCCTGTCTGTATGCTCCCCTAGAGGTCTGAGCAGTGGGGCACTGAAGAAGCGAGCCACTTCCCCTGTTGCACGCCCTGAGGAGGGACAAGGGAACCTTTCCCGTTTCATCAGTAGGACATGATCTTTTATGGAAGCTGTAGGAGACAATACATTTTCTTGTTCTTTCCAGTTTCTAGAGGTCACTCAGATTCCTTGACTTGTGACACCGTCCCTTTATCTTCAAAGCCAGACACATTGCATCTCTCACCCTTCTGTGGTCACATTTCACCTCGCATTACAACAAGGAAATATTCTTAGCTTTTAAGAATACATGTGATTAGATTGCATGTCCAGAAAATTCTGGCTGTTCTCTCCATCTCCTGGCCCTTAACCTCAATCATCTGCAATGTTCCTTTTGCATGTAACATATCACATTCAACGTGAAAATTCACAGGTTTCAGGGATTAGGGCATGGAAATCTTTTGGGAGCCTTTCTTCTGCATATCACAATTCACATGAAAAACATCGAGGCTGTTGATTTTTTAGTTTCTTTTATTGTCTAATGCCAGAGTGGTAAATTACAACAAACACTATTCTATTTATATAATAATAAATATTCTGAAATATTATGTCTAGATTACAAAATATACTGTCCACAGTGCTATTGAGTGATTCTGTAATTTTGCATACATATCTTAGCTCCTTGAGACTTGTATTCCCTACTGAAGAAAAAATGTATTACAAGTTCATTACTAGAGTGTACAATTAAAAAAAAATAAACTTGGATGTTTATTCTAATATTAAGATACAGTATTATGATTTATTTCGCATTTTACGTGTATCTACGTACTTATAGACATTGAGAGAAGATAGAGTTTTACTTTATTTCTAATTATCTGTTGTTTATTTCTCATTTTGACAGCTGTGTTGTGTACTTTAGAAGCTATGAAGGGTTTAATATACGGCATTTTCTCCTTAGTTATTTTTAAGAAAAGAGAGTTATAGCATCGTAAGTTCTTGATGTGATTTCACTGTGTTCCCACCCAAATCTCATCTTAAATTGTAGCTCCCATAATTCCCACGTGTTGTGGGAGGGACCTGGTGGGAGATAATTGAATCATGGGGATGGTTTCCCCCATGCTATTCTCATGGTACTGAGTAAATCTCACGAGGTCTGATGATTTTATAAAGAATTTCCCCTGCCGTTGACTCTCAGGCTCTCATTTGTCTCTTGCCTGCTGCTACTTAAGAAGTGCCTTTCACCTTCCATCATGACTGTGAGGCCTCGCCAACCATGTGGAACTGTGTTTATTAAATTTGTTTTTCTTTATAAATTACCCAGTCTTGGGTATGTCTTTATCAACAGCAGTAAAACAGACTAATACAGACCTGAAAGTGATTAAAAATGCAAGAATGCAAGGATTGGCTATTCTAAAATACTAGATTTATATAATTTAAACAAAAAGGAAAAATTATTTAATGAAAAACAGGATACAAATTTCATATCCTACAGTTTTATTTTACAGGATTACTCTGATAGGTGATTAGAATAGTTACAAATATCCAGTAAATCAAGGTCATTCTCTGCATTATAATTATTAAGTTAAAGGTAAAGAAACTATTTTTCAGATTCATGACAATATTAGTTGTTGATTTTTATAGTCTAAGATTTATGACCTTAAAACTGTATTCCATAATTGCCTTACAAAAAATTCACTATCAAGTCTTAATTTTGCTTACCAGGTAAGTGCCTTGCATATGCTCTTTCAATAACCAAACCTAAGTTAAACCACTACTAATGATGATGAGTACAGAAAATCCACATACCTTATGATGGTACTTAATAATTCTAAGTGCTTCAGAGACCTCTGATCTTCTAAAACGTAACATATAAATAATACAAGACATGAAGATAAGGCCAAACTGATGTTTATTAAATCTGTTTTTCTTTATAAATTACCCAGTCTTGGGTATATCTTTATTAGCAGCATTAAAATAGACTAATACAGACCTGAACGTGATTAAAAATGCAAGAATGCATTTATAAAAATGCATATATAAATCTAATTCTAATTTTAAAGGATGGACAATTGAGTGAACTAGTTAAGAAATGTTATGTTTCAATATGTGGAGTTGGAAAAAGTCTGAATATTTTCTGAATATTCAGTATTTCTGAGTGTTACATGCAACATGTATTTTAGTTTTTTTTTTTTTTTAATTTAAAGACTATATTACTGTGATATTTTGTTTTTGTTTTTGTTTTTTTCTTTCCTTAGCCTTGACCTGATACTTTAGTCAGTTTAAACTTTAAACACCAGTCAGGACTGGTGCAGTGACTCGTACCTAACCTCAGCACTTTGGGAGGGGACTGTTTGAACCCAGGAGTTCGAGACAAGCCTGGGCAACATGAGGAAACCCCATCTTTACAAAACATACAAAAATTAGCCAGGCATAGGTGGCACACACCTGTAATCCCAGCTACTCCAAGAGGCTGAGGTGGGAGAATTGCTTGATCCTGGGAGGTCAAGTGTTCAGTGAGCTGTCATCGCACCACTGCACTCCAGCCTGGGTGACAGTGTCTTAAAACGATACAAAAAAGGAATCCTAAGCATCAGAAATGGAAATTAGAAAGGTTTTATAATTTACTATTGATCTTTAGATAAAACAAAATCAAAAACAAAAATTGAAAGCCCAGGACCACCAGAAGGAAACAAAAAGATGATTCTTTTCCACAGCTACATTTCCGATCTGGGTGTTGGCATTGGTAAGTAGAATATAATAGTATATACACTTAATTGAAATGTGTATGATGTTCATATTTTGAATTATATTTCGTTAACTTACAAATTTAGCATATATTAAAATGTCCTATTTTATTTACAGTTATCTAAAATGCTGTTATAAGTATTTCCAAAAACAAATAGTGTGTTTATTCAAAAATGCTTTATTATCTACTAACAACTGTGATTTGAATACCACTACTTACTAACGGTATGCTGCAAACAAGTTGTCTTGCTTCCTTGAGCCTCAGATGCTCATCTTCAAAACTGAAGACACTTTTGAGGAGAAAGTGTGAAAGGACAATCACATCTACAAAATAGTAAAAAATGTTTGCTACTTTTGTACTTAAAATTTAGTACAGGCTCCATTAAATTTTTTTTGTCAACATTTTTCAAATTTCAGTTAAAAAATTTATATATATAGAAAACATAAATTCTCAAACCATATAGAGCAGTTTGTATTTAATTGTTTAAAGTATCTTCTCCAGTAGCCGTAATTAGGTTCCCTAAATTCAGCCCCACTCTAAAAATAACTAAAAATAATTATATATATTTAGTAAGAATAAAATAAAGTGGACTTTCAAGTTTTCATGAACAGAGTTCATTTTAGCAATGTTTTTAGTCCCCCCCCCCCCTTGTTTTTTCATTTGGCAATATAACTTGAATATTTCATACAGGACAAATGTACATTTCATATTTTGTAACTTGTCTATCCTGAAACTTCTAAAACATCCTCTCCAATTCTCTCTTTGAAGTATTGACCATGTTTCCTGTTTCCCTCATAAAATAGAAGTACCAACAGGAGATTTTCCATAAAATGTTGCCTACTAACATATTTTCATTGTCTGTATTAATGTATTTTACCATCCATCTTATTACTATTCTTTTATTTAACAAATATTTATTGTGTACCTGCTAAACATCTGGCTCCACGTTAGACAAAGACTATATGCTCAATGAAGAAACAAAATAAAATGAAGCTCCTACACAAATGAGGATTTATATTGTTGAATATTGCATGCTCTTTTCTCACTAAGGTCAACTCTACCACTTGTGCTCTAGGTTGCATCACTTTTTCCTCCTCAAAGAAGTCTCCTATGATGTTATTTCTTCCATTAAAAATATATTTTTATCAAACTACCCATTCCTGTTACACACTCCCCTCCTTATGTTTTTAGTTTTCCTTTACAGGAATGTCCTTTGAAAAAAAAGTAGTGTAATTTATTATCTTCAGTCCCCTCCACCTTCATTCTCTATTGATCCCAGTCCAATCAGGCTTTCACTCATATTGCCCCACCACAAATAATCTTTGCAAATCACAAAAGATCTTCACATAGGTAAATCCAATGGTCATGCCTCTGACCGTGCATTTATTGCCATGTCAGTAGCATTTTCTGTTGTTCATTCCTTCATTTTTTGGAAAACAAAACAGTTAATAGTGAATATTTTTTAGGATATTTTACTCTTCAGCCTTTCTTTTTACCTCATTATAAGATTTTTAATCATAACTTTTGTTTGATTCACCTTATGTATTTTGCCTCTTAAATTTGAAGTACCCTACTTGGTCCTAGTCTCTATCTATAGTCACTCTCTGGGTGATCCCACCAAATCTTTCTTCTTGTGATTCCACCCAGAACTCTGTACTGAACTCTAGATTCGGATATTCAACCACATACTTCACATGGCAACATGGAATATTCATCTCAATTTTAGAACATGCACAATGGAATTTTTGTTCTCTTCCAACCCAACATAATTTTTCCATAGTTTTCTTTATTCCAAGTAATGGACACTGCATCCTTTCTGTTGTTTAGGTTTAAAACTTTGCTGTCATTCTTGTCTTTTTTTTATTTTCTCTTTTTTATTTATTTAATTTTTTTTTTAGACAGAACCTCACTCTGTCACCCAGGCTGGAGTGCAGTGGCACAAGCTTGACTCACTGCAATTTCCAGTTCCTGGGTTCAAAAGATTCTTGTGCCTCAACCTCCAGAGTGACTGGAACTACAGGCCTGTGCCACCACTCCCAGCTAATTTTGTGGTACTTCTAGTAGAGATGGGTTTTCACCATGTTGGCCAGGCTGGTCTCAAACTCCTGACCTCAAGTGATCCACCTGCCTTGGCCTTCTAATTTGTCGTTCTTGATCTCTCGTTCTTCATGTCTGATTCCAAATTTTCAGAATATGTCCATTATTAAAACAGTTTCACCAGCTCGGTTATTACTATTCTAATCCATTATATTATATTTAATGTTTCTATTATACAATTAGTGTAAAAGCCAAGCCTTTGTAATAGTTGTACCATATAAGGTGGTAGTGTGATTTTGCTATTTTATTTGGAAATTAAGTATGGTTGTAAAAGGTATGGATTAGCCAAGTGGAGAAGTAATAGTAGTGATTCTGTAGTGGGTGAATCTGATGAAACTGAGAGTATGACATCCAGAATTTCCTTCCAAATAGTCTATTGGTCATTAAAAATGACCAATAGAGGAATTTCCATTAGATTTGGAAGGTAGAAGTGAAGCAACAACCATCACTTTCTGAAGGACACCTCATTTAGGTATAGCGAATGACAGATGCAAAGGTGTTAAAGAACTTTATTGTCTCCTCCCAGGTTACTTTTTGTTATCTCCGATCAATATTTCATTCTTTTTCTGGACTACTCGCTCTAAAGAACAACAATGACTCGGTTCCTATCATGAGCTGTAAAGACAACATTCTATACATCTCTGTTACTTATTTTGCAATTCTACACTGACAGTTGGATATGCCTTGCTTGCCACATTTTCAAACCTGGACTTGTCCACATATTTATAATCTTAACTCAAATTGACTTATCAAAAACCAACTGAAACTTACTTATATTATTTTGAGTTTTCAGTAGTGCTTATTATTATTTTAAACACATATCCTGAAAAATCAATTTAAGTTTGTTCTTCAGCATTTTGCCACATGTAATACTCATTCCAATGCAAAGGTCCTGTATTATATTTACACAACTTATTGTGTGTGTGTGTATATGAGAGAGAGAGAAAGTGTGTGTGTGTGTGTGAGAGACAGAAAGAGAGAGAAAGATTTGTATATTGATTTTTAATTTGATTTCTATCTTGTAGTGAATTTTTCTCTGATTTGCTTGTGGCTAACAGGTATAACTTTATTCTTCACAAAGATAACTGTATTTTTAAATTTCTAAAATGTTATTATACTTATTGTCCATATCATTGTTACCCATGAATAAATAAATATTTTTTCTTTCTTCTCATAGTGGAGAAAAATTATTAAAACTCAACAGAAATTTCTTTTGAACTCTTTAATGAAATAACCCAACAAAATAATTGTATTATTTTAAAATTATTATTTTAAAATTATTTGAAAATAAGACATTCAAAATGTTTCAATAAGGCCAGACATGGTGGCTGACACCTGTAATCTCAGGACTTTGGGAAGCTGAGCTTGGAGAATCGCTTGGGACCAAGAATTCAAGCCCTGCCTGGGCAATGCAGTGAGATCCTGCCACCATAAAAAAACTTTAAAAGATGAACCGGGTATTGTGGCGCCTACCTATAATTCCAGCCACTTGGGAGGATGAGGTGGGAGAATTGCTTGTGTCCAGGAGTTTGAGACTGTAGCAAGCTATGACGTGCCACTGTACTTCAGTCTGGGGGACAGGAAGACTATGTCTCTAAACATGAACAAACAAAATTTCATATCTTATATTTTTATTTAATGTTTTTAATTATTTTATTTATTTATTTATTTTTTGAAATGGAGTTTGTTCTTGCTGCCCAGACTGGAGAGTGATGGCGTGATCTCCGCTCACTGCAACCTTTGCCTCCGGGATTCAAGCCATTCTCCTCCCTCAGCCTCCCGAGTAGCTGGGATTACAGGCATGCGCCACTGTGCCCCGCTAATTTTGTATTTTTAGTAGAGGCGTGGTTTCTCCATGTTGGTCAGGCTAGTCTCGAATTCCCGACCTCAGGTGATCCGCCTGCCTCGGCCTCCCAAAGTGCTGGGATTACAGGCATGAGGCACGGCGCCCGGCCTTATTTAAGTTTTTAAAAGGTTCTGAGATAAATATATATCAGGTAACCCCACGATTTTGATCTTTCACATAAACATATTCTTATAAAATTTTGATGCACATCTATACAGTATTGAATGAAAAAACTGATAAATTAGAATCTCATGGATCTCATAGGGGAATTCATTTTAGTTGAATAAGCTGCAGTCTTTCTATTACAGCTTGGATAGTTTTTGAAAAAAGACTCAGAAATCTGTAGAGTAATGGTAATAAAATAAATTTATTGATAAATACTTTCAACATATGCTATAAATGATAAGAATGTGTATGTGTATGTATTTATAAATATGCACACAAATATATGTATGTAAGTATACATTCACACATACACATTTTTTTTTTTTTTTTAATTTGCCAGATCTATCCTAAACCAGCTTCTCCAAATCTATATTTCAGGGAGCAGAAAGACAAATGTAGTATCTCAAGCTCTTGTATACAATATTTTCAAGTCCATGGATCATAGTCTTATAATGAAACTAGTGAAAGCCCTCAAAACCTTATGACACAATTTTTTATTGCATTTTATAAAATACTTTTCCGAATTTACAGACTGTGATCATATTTGTTTTCTATTTTAAATCACTTCAATTGTTCCTTAAGCAGTATATAATAACTTTGTGAAATGGAGTTCCTATAGTAATAAAAAGAAAATTCTAGGGCCTTAAAACAATTAATAAAGTTGTAATGGTGAATTTTCAAGCTAGTAGTGTTTTTTAGCCTATATTATATCATGCTAACACAAAAGCTTAATTTCAGTATAATTGTTTCATTCATATTAGCACAATGCCACAAAAATAACTACACTATTATTCTAGGAATGCAAAAGAGGCAAGGATATCTCTTAGCCACCATTTCAATAACCACCGTTTTACCAACTATGATAAAGCTCTAGAAAATATGAGTCTATCTAGGAAGGTTTTATAAATTTTAAGATGCACTTTAATTGATCAATAAAATATATATATTTTTGTTTTTGTCTTAGAAGAAACATTTGTAGGAAGATACCTAATATAAAAGAAGGTTACAACTGGCTTAGGTCTACTTCAACACATTATAGTGTTTGAAGCTTAGTGCTTTAAAGAGACAAAGATAAATTCTCCCATTCTTAAGCTACTGAAACTCTCTCATCTTCCAAATAATGCTGTTCATATTTATGGATCACTAACTATGTTAAGTGGTTTTTATTATATAATTAATATTTATAACAATGATATAGGCTATTTTCAATATAAGTATCCATTTTAATATGAAAAATTGAAGGACAGAGATGTCAATAATTTTCTCCAGATCATACATAGCCAAGACAGGATTTCATGCATAGAAAGTTGACAACTATGGTCCCTTGTCCATGAAGCTGAATCACCTACACTGCCAGATAGCTATCCTGGAGTCCATTCTCAAGTGATTGTGCTCTTTTAGAAAGATTATAATTCAAACTGTGCCTGCGTTTACTTGACAGCTAATACAGTCTCATATTGGCAGATGACTTTTATGCATCTCTTACATGTCAATTAAACTGCAAACGTCTTCAGGGTGTATGTTCTTTCAATTCAAACAAAATGACCAGAAGAGTGCTTTGTCTTTCTTTGATTTTTTTTAAAAAAATGTTTGTTGATAGCACATAAGAGGCATGTAAAAGAACTCTCAAAAATTAATGTACAAGTTACATGTGCTATAGAGTGATAAGATCTTATAGTAGTTGGTTATCATGAAATAAGACAGATAGCCTGAGACCTTCTCAAAAACCCTGAGCAGCATGTAGTGTCAAGTTATAGAAATGCAACTCAGTGAAATCCTGCACTCCACATATGATTTACTTTGAATAGATAAAATCCTACCTATCATATCGCAGCTCAGATTATTATTTATTAGAATTATGAAATTTTATAACTTAAATTCAAAGAGGACCATGACTATGAATGTCACTAAAGACTTTGTCAAAAGTTTCAAGATTCCATAAGCGATAAATCTTTAGCTAGATGATTTTAACTCTTGTTGTTATTAGCTGTGGACAAAATGATACTTTCTTTATGTTCAGAGTACACATGTTAATTAATTTAAAAATTTGTCCCCCATGGCAATTATGTAGCATTTGTATTTCATAAAAGTAGTCTAAAGCACTTCTTTATTTATTTATTTTATTTTTTTATTTCTAGAGACAGAGCCTTACCCTGTCATCCAGCTGGAGTGCAGTGGCATGATCACCTCTCACTGTAGCCTCAAACTCCTGAGTTCAAGCCATCCTCCCTAAAGTTCTTCTTTAAAATAAGCAGCTTCACCCTTTAGCTGGAGCTGCAAGGACAGAAAATTACAAATAAATAAAATAAGCTGTTTCTTTGTTGAGTCTCAAGACTCATCACATAGGGTTTACTTGGTTGCTTTCTACATTCTAGAGAAATTACTGAATAAATAATTTCCTACCGGGGGTTGAAAATTAAAGGTGCAAAATGAAGAGAAATAGTGTTTGAGTATGAAAACAAGGAGAAAAAAGTGTAGGGAAACATTGATTCCACTGTATCCTTGGATTAAAAAAATACGACACAAAAACCAAACTTACCTGTACTTTTCTACTTACTTCTTTTCCATCAATATTCGCAGAATAAATGTGTATCAATCACTTTAAGCTGCTGATAAAAATGGAGGTATGCTATGATCACATCCTCATTGTGTCCAGCAAACTTCTTTCCCTAAGTTTTTCTAATAAAGAACATTTTGATTCTTTTTATTTTGACAGTGGTCAATTGTTATGGTTTATTCAATCTTGCTGAATTTTAGTTATTCTTACCAAGGCAAGAGTGACAATACTGGAAGAGATGGTGGTTATGATCATTCAGTTTTTGTTTTTTTTTTTTCTTTTTTCAAGAGTATATAGTTCACAAGCAAACAAGTGGTTTAGATTAGGTCATGGAAGTGGTGTTCCTGTCTGCTTCAGGGAAACTACAGCTTTTATTTCAGGCAGTTACTTATTCATTTATTTATTGCTTCATTCAAAATTGATTCAATGCCTACTGGGGACAGTACAGAATAATGTAAAGTCCTTGTATTTTAGAGTGCAGACAGAACTTGACTAAAATCCTGCTACTAACTAGCTACCTGACTTCATAAATGCCACATAAACATTCTCATTTTCGTTCCTCATCCTGTAGAAATGACTTCAATTGACAGACGTCAACTTCATTTATTTTTCTCCAGCATCCAATGAGAAAAGCGTGGATGAATAAACATGAAACATTTGAAGTGATGCACACTAATACACAATGCACACCAATTATAGGGTCACTTCTAAATTGTTGCAGCAGTAAATTGTTGCTTGTGTGTGTGTGTGTGTGTGTTTTCTTGACACCTTTATTTATTGACGAAGTTGATTGCATCATTATTTTCTCCTAGAGAATCATGTCTTCCTCACTTTTAGGTCATGTGCTTTGGCTTATGTTCCAACTCTAGCTTAGATTATATGTCCCTAAGGCTGGTCAACAAGCTCCCCAAATTTCTGCTGTGGATCCCCTCTTTTCTAAACAGTGAAGCCTGGGTTTCATGGAGAAATTTTCATGAGCCATACCAGTCTTACTGATCCAGAAGAGGAGCCTGATCCAAGTGTAATATCCTGTCAATTAATGCAGTGTCAATAAATTTAAAAAGAAATAAGATACACATGTCATCCTCACCCTTCTATGAAACTGCCCCAGCAGAAGATATGTTAATAATTTTCCTTCAAATATTTCGAATTTAGTTTTCTGGCCATTTGATATAGTTTGGACATTTGTCCCTTCCAAAGCTTATGTTGAAATTGATCTCCAATGTTGGGGGTGAGCCTAGTGGGCAGTGTTTGGCTCACGAGAGCAGGTGTCTCATGAACAGCTTGGTGCCATCCTAGGGATAATGAGTGAATTCTCACTATATCAATTCCCATGAGATCTGATTGTGAAAAAGAGGCTGATACTTTCCTTCTCCTTTTGTTCCTCTCACCATGTGATGCCTGCATCCCTTCCCTTTCTACCAGGAATGGAAGTTTCCTGAGCCCTCACCAGAAACAAATGCTGGTGCCCTGCTTCTCTTGAAAAGTTTACAGAACAATGAGCCTAATAAGCCTATTTTTAAAATAAATTATCCAGCCTCATGTATTCCTTTATAGCAATGGAAAACAGACTAAAGCACTATTGTAATCAAAGTCATCCTGAATTACGTAGAAAAAAAACTGCAGAACTAATTTAGATTTTCTTACATTTTTAAAAGAAAAATTGGTTGAGTTTGCTTACTGGATTCCAAATATATACATTACTATTATACTTCAATAAATAAAAATATTTTTACATTGCTAGATACTTGCATTACATGTTGATTGGATGTAGTATGTAGTAGATCCTATCCTACATGACATCAAGTAAAATTTCCTTGAATTTGTCAGATTACAATTATATTTGTTGCCTTGTTACTCATGTATACTTTATTACAATTTTATTCTTAGTAATTTCTCCAAAACATTTTTGTCATTTGATATATCTCCCAACCAACCTACCAAATACCACTTTCCCATCAATAATTTTTAGTGAGTAGAGAAAAATTAACTTAGATATTATTCTAGAGTTTTGTATTTATTAATAGAACTCTGTTTTACAACTGTCCTGTTTAATATAAACAGACTGTTGATTGTGTTCTGTTAAAAGATAACTCTTTGCACTGTTGATGAATTATCACTAATCAAGAACAACAAAAAAGGGGGAACCCTCTCTATATACACACCTAGGTCCCTTTAAAACTAACAAAAGAAAGAAAAGAAAAAAAATCACTTGTAGTTGTCACTATCAAACATTCATGGTTCACTTCATAACTAGTCTTTCATATTGCTTCAATTATGTCCCTTACTAGTGGTGACAGCCCAGCTACAATTGAGCATTTCTGTGGAAATGTTATCTTTACTTCTGAATATGGAAACCAAATAGGCTACTGTTAGACTTCCTTAGATCTGAGCATTTCAGAATATAATGTATGTGTAACAAAAACATTTTTTTCCAAATTCGCAGTACATAATATTTTGTAGAAGTACATATTGTGCTATTCTAGTTGCTTTTTAAAGGTAGTAACATTTTCAAATTATTTAGGTATTGGAGAGTAAGATATTTCTCAACCAACTCTACTAGAACATTCAGTGAACTTTTCTCCCAGTGCTAAAATGTTAACATATTTTCACATTTTATCTAAAAAATTATTTTTAAATGGCTGTATTTTTTCTGTGTAAGATTAGAGTTCGGGCAGTTTTATACAATTCTTGAGATTGCATTTTGCTATATTTAATAAAAGTGTTTTTATGAACTAAGTCTTATTGATCCTATATATAATACATAAAATCTTAATTATTTGCTTGCAATTTCTCTTTATAATCATTTCAGATTATACTCAGTTATAAAATAGAAGTATAACATTTTAAAAATATTTTATAAGTGTTTAACTTGTGTCTGTTTGTGACTATTGCCAGGCTTTTTTCAGCTGGTCACCAGATCTTGGGACTCATCATCATATCTGTCACCATTTGCTGACATAAAATAGAATCAAAGTAATTCTGTTACCTGCCCAAGGTCACATAACTTGTGTAACTAGAATTCTTAACAATAAACAAGTTGTGGTCTATAATTTTAATACAACTGCATACTTTGAACGCCATTCTGCCTTTAAAGCCACTCAATAAATTAGCTTGCCTTAGCAACAGGCTATTGGATATTTCCACTGCGTTTCTGGTCACTCGTAGGCACTACAATATTACTTCAGTAACTATAAAGTCCAGTCATATACAACATTCAAACTTTGGAACTTGGTTTAGAATTGATACTGCACTCCTATCTAAGCATGGGTATAAGCTGATTTTTCTTTCATTTTCTGCTTAGTGTTTCATACTTCTCTAGCTCATAGACTCTTGAGTTCTTACCTTTTCACTGTTGGAGCAAGAAGGGAAGAGAAGAATAACGTTTAACAAAGTTCTTTTTTTTTTGCCTGGTAATGCCCACATCTGATATTTAACTATCCGGACTTGACCGGAATTTAAGCTTATTCCTTCTTTCACAAATCACTCATGGAGTTTGCAGGATCTCCCTCCACTTCCTCCCTCCCTAGCTGGGAACTCTCATCAACAGAACCCTTGTAGTGGTGAAACAGTATCATTGCATTGTGTCTTACTCCTCTGCTCAGCTTTGAGAAACCTGTCTTTGAGCATAGCATATGCAAGTGACCAGTATTAGATTCACCAAAACAGGTATGCATTCATTTCCCCAAAAGAATCTGGGAGTGTAGCTACATTCTAAATATCAACCTTCTATTCTAACTTCCTATGCTGATTCTTCCAGCTTCTCTTTACAGATAACACAGACGTGACACAGAGTTTGACCTCCTAGATTTCTCCAAATTTCATGGGACACATATTAAATTATTAGCACTATTTTAAAAATATCTCTCTGACTTGAAATAATAAACAACAATTTTACTTTTTTTCTTTGGGATAGGTGAAGGAATGTATTGTAGTCAGAAAGCTTCCTGTTAGCATCATTCACTGAATAAAAGATTTCTTTAATCTCAAACCTGACTCTTAATCTCTCAAGACGTGAAGTTTTTAAGAATCCTAATACTGTTTTATTTATGTCTTTTTTCAAGTCTTACTATATGTTCTGCATTACAACTCATTTTTGGTGCACATTACCATAAATGTTAGATTTTAAATGTCTATTACAGCAAATAAATGGCAAATGACATTTAAACTGATTCTCAGTATTGAACCCTCCCACTATGTATTTATAACAGTCATTTATCTCCAGAATTCTATGGGTATGTCAAAATGACACCAAAGTAATATTAGAATAATAAGTGTTATTTATATCCCTTTGAATATGGCTCTTAGCCTATAAAGCCTGTGGGAAAAGGGGGCATTCAGGAGGTATCATTTTTTGCCAGTCTCTCCCTAGTTTACATCCTCATACACAGAAACAAAACAAAACAGAACTTCACAATTTTTACTTATATTAGGTAAATTTTAAGGAACTATATTTCTTCCCATTAACTCTTTCAGTAAA
>NW_012103277.1:1656591-1659200 GCF_000951045.1 Mandrillus leucophaeus | reverse complement strand
AAATCTGTATCTTTTTCAGTCACAGTAGCACGTTGCACAGCCTTGAAATTTTAAAAAGTTATGTAAAGATAAACTGGATTTAAATTTTTGTCAGCTGCTAGGTGTGAATTTTATACAAATTTACTGTAAACCAAGTTATCAATTTCTATCTCAAAGATTTGTTAGTATAACTGAGTACCCTATTTTTTAAGAAAATATTTTAATTTTTTTCTCTCTTCTTTTCTCTTTACTCCTTCTCCCCACTTCCTACTTAGCTCTTTAGAAATGCAATTATGTATAGCATTTTACCTCCTCTTCACCAGACACTTCCTACAGGGCAATTTCATCTATGGATTTAGCACCTCCAGAGCTAAACTCTTACCCACCAGAAGGTTGCCTTGAGAGGTAACAGTGAATTTACAATCCAAAGTATGCCCGGCTACAATTTTCGACCACTTTTAAAACCTGATTTTGCCCATGAAGACACTGACCCAACTGTCAAGTAGGTAAGGCACCCAAGCTCGTACAAGGACACTTCACTTGCACATTTTGTCCCCTGACTTTTAAAAGTGCCTGCTTTCTACTCCAAAAGTAAAGTGGTACCCTTAATACCGAAAGCCTGCACTTCTTCCCCTAGGCCAGCTTTAGAATAAAAAGTCATTTTCTTTATACCAGACCTTGCTTTGTCAATTGAACTCTGCAAGTGGTGAGTGACTGAACCTGCCTTTTGGTTACATTAAAAAGAGCTGATGAGAAAATATATTTATACTCATTTTCTCAATATTTGTCTTGAGGCCACTGACACTACCTTAGAGAGAAGAAACTCTTCATCTTTCATGCATGAATTATATGTGAAAATGACCCCTTTTTAGGAACAGTGCATTAACCCATGTTACTTACAGTCTGAAGTACTTGTCTCATCTGTGTCAACTTTGATCACCATTTCAACAAGCCCTGAGGAAAGATGTTTGACCTAAAAGTTGATGGCTTTCCCTGTAATATATGAAAATCAGTTTTCTTGGGTTTGGTCTTAGTTGCAATTGTTAATAGAACATTAAACCACTCCCTGGGATTGTATGACTACCTAGTACATTAGCTATCATAACAATTCTAGGAGCTGATTTACATTATCCCCAGATACTTATAAAAGGGCAGAAAATGTTCCAGGGTCAGGCAGCTGGTACATCAGATTTGCCTGATAAACAAACCTGGGTCCTCTCTATTTGATCATGCTATTAGATTTTTTAAAGTAACTAAATAAAAGCAAAAACAAAAACAAAACCCCAAGCATCATAATGAAATAGTACTTCTAACACAAACTTGAGGTTTTAATACAATCATCTTATTTACAAATGCCCTACTCAACTCAATAACATAGGATATAAAATATTACATACAATATTAAAGTTAGCATGGCAAATAAATGACATGATTTTTTTTAAAATTTTAATTAATATAAGCAAATAACTATACTAACATTCTACACCAATGCTTGAAACATCGCTATTTATCACATCAGTTGTCAAGTATTCAAGAATAAATTATCAATTAACTTACTTATAGTACTACTGATAAGAATATCTGATAGACATTGACATTTTATTTGGTCTGGAGCCTATACCAGATGATTATAGCCATCCTTTCCTTTAATATACATGAAAGCAATGAAACTTAGATATTAGCATTCTCACTGTGCATACATGAAAACTGAATCATAAAGAGATTAATTACATCCTCCTGATAGCCCAGTTGGAAAGAGGGAGTTGAGATCTAAACATAAGCTCTCGGACTCTCAATCTCTTACTTTTTACCCCACACCATCATGGTGTAAAACCATTTACTTTCTTGGTTTTATCATTGTGTTCCATTGCTCTACTTTTGTTGAGGTCCTTATTTTTTATTTTTTATTTTTTATGTTTTGGCAGTCTCCCTCATAATGACTGTTTTCACTACCAAGGCAATTCTGCCAAGAGATTCCTCCATTATTCCCCAATATTCCCCTGAAGTTGATGTTTGAGGGGACATTAAACCTTCTCGATTTGGTTGTAGAATAGTCACAGGTAAGTGACCACAGGTACGTTTTCTACTATTCTCCTCCCTTGACTTTTATTATTCTCCTCTTTTTAAAAAATATAATTAATTAGTATTAATTATTTGACTTATTTTCAGGAGTTAAATTACTTTCGTTACACTCAAATGCCTTTATTTCTTCTTTTCTCAATTGACTATCTCCCTTAATGGATTAGAAAATCATTTCAGTTCAAATCCTAGTCTGTTATTTACCAGATGTATGAACTTTTTTGATGCTATTTTTTTCTGTGTCTGAGTTTTTCCATGGAAGACAAAACAAAACAATAATGTCTACCTCTATCTGTCCTGTCTGGATCCAGGACACCCTGTTTCTTATCATTTTGGGATGGATAGAGAGGAAATGTAATTTTGGATGACAGGAAAGAAAAGGTTCTAGTAGATTGTACTTAAAAAAAAAATACCGTATATTGACCAGGTGCGGTGGCTCACACCTGTAATCTCAGCAATTTGGGAGGCTGAGGCGGGCAGATCACGAGGTCAGGAGATCCAGACCATCCTGGCTAACCTGGTGAAACCCAGTTGCTACTAAAACTACAAAA
>NW_012103277.1:1651619-1655261 GCF_000951045.1 Mandrillus leucophaeus | reverse complement strand
AAAAAAAAAAGATTACTAGAAAATGATATACACCTCCTAGGCATGGTTTCAAAAGCTCACTGAGATAAGAAAAAGCCTTTAAAAGGATAGATCATTAATCACTGGGATTTCAATTAGCTAATATTGACTGGGATGGCAATTATGGCATTGATAAGAAAGGGCTTCTTTTCCTGGAGGTAACACAGGCTGCTTCCTGACATATAAAGTGAACAATCCACAAGAAGCCTAGGCTATTATACACTTCATCCTAATGTGGCTGGGAAATGAGACAAGGATGAAAAATAAGATAGTGGTAGAGAGTCATCTAAAGTCTAGCGATCACAATGTCATCAGAATGTCAATGCCCTTGAGGTTGTATGTGACAGAACAGAACAAAAGCATAGGCTTGGGTAAATAAATACAATAGGCCATTAGGATATGTGTACTAAGTTTTTTGAAAGTTGATTAAAATCAATTTCAGCTTCAGTAAATTTATGGAAAAAGATAATTTTAATAGCAAATAGTACACTGACTTTCTTATTATAGAAAGCCCTTTTCTTGTTCTGAAAGTAAATGCAGTAGTCCTATTTTCTATATTTTTTGAGGATTTTGGAGAAACAAAGCAGCCCCAATATTTTTCCTTAAGGGACTAGCCTATCAGGATGTCTATTTCAGCTTCCTGCTGGTTGATGTGTTTGAATTGCTTTAAAGTTGCTCTTTATATATTACCTGAAAGTACTAGGGTACAAGTCTAATAACATATGTGATTAATAAAAACAGAGAGGTATATTAAGGAAAGAGGCTAATGATATTATATTAATGCTTTGCCATTTTCAAAAGCAAAGCAACTTCAGATGTATTTTAATTTCAAAGAAAAAATGTAAAAACAACTGGAAACTTTAAGTTGTGAACATAAACTTTTCCAGCCATCTCTTCTGAGGAACAAAACAGTGCTCCATTGAAATGAATTCAAAAACAGAAATTTAGAATTCACTTTTTCATGTTTGAAATTGGATAAAATAAAAAGAATATGTGCTGGTAATTGCATTCCAAATTTAACATACCAAGTATGATGTCAATATATTTAACATATAATAAATATTTAATCTATAATACATGCATAATTTAGGCTCTATGGTAGAATAATGCTTAAACACATAACACACAATTATTTTTTGCATTATCTTTAAACAATACACTCAATACGTTTATCAATCAGGGCCCCATTAGAAAACAGATGGTGCACTCAAATTACTATATTTTAAGGATTTAGTACAGTAAAGGTTAGCAGTACAGTGAAGTTATTACCATCCCTGTATCCTAAGAGACCAGGGGAAGGAGAAGTTATAGGTATATGGAATAAGCATCATAAGTGATCCTTTTGGAGGGACCTAGCCAGCCAGAGATGAAAGGAGCCAAGGAAACAAATACTCTGACCTTACTCACTTCCCTTATTCTGAACATCTGCTTGGTTCCTATTGCTACAATTCATCAGAAAGCAGGAGTGCTTAGGAGCCATTGTTGTAGTACATAGTACATATGTGTCACCTATGACATAGAACAGTGATATCCTTTAAAAATATGTGCCCCCCCCCAATCTCATATCAAACTGTAATCCCAAGTATTGGAGAAGGGATCTGGGGGGAGGTGACTGGATCATATGGATGGATTTTCTTCTTGCTGTTCTCATGCTATTGAGTGAGTTCTCACAGATCTGGTTGTTTAAAAGTGTGTAGCACCTCCCCCTTCACTCTCTCTCTCCTGCTGTGCCATGTGAGGACATTGCCTGCTTCGCTTTCACCTTCTACCATGACTGTAAGTTTCCTGAGGCTTCCCCAGCCATGTTTCCTGTACAGTCTGAAGAACTGTGAGTAGATGAAGCCTATTTTTTCATAAATTACCCAGTCTCAGGTAGTTTTTTATAGCAACGAGAGAATAGAGAGAATGGATTAATACAAGCAGGATGAGTCAGAGTAGATAGGAATCTGTAGGAGCAAATAAAAGGCATTCAACCCAATGTGCAAAATCATGCAGTAAAGGCATACTCAGGAATAAATTCTTAATGTTTTACTTTATTTATTGAGACAATTGTGGGATTTGAATACATATTGTTTTATAATTTTCTGGCTCTAATTTTGACTGTTGTTATTCACACACACACACACACACACACACACACACACATAGCATGTGACCAATCATAATTTCAGAAAAGAGAGAAAAATGAAAAAAAATTATTTATTAAAATCTGTATCTTTTTCAGTCACAGTAGCACGTTGCACAGCCTTGAAATTTTAAAAAGTTATGTAAAGATAAACTGGATTTAAATTTTTGTCAGCTGCTAGGTGTGAATTTTATACAAATTTACTGTAAACCAAGTTATCAATTTCTATCTCAAAGATTTGTTAGTATAACTGAGTACCCTATTTTTTAAGAAAATATTTTAATTTTTTTCTCTCTTCTTTTCTCTTTACTCCTTCTCCCCACTTCCTACTTAGCTCTTTAGAAATGCAATTATGTATAGCATTTTACCTCCTCTTCACCAGACACTTCCTACAGGGCAATTTCATCTATGGATTTAGCACCTCCAGAGCTAAACTCTTACCCACCAGAAGGTTGCCTTGAGAGGTAACAGTGAATTTACAATCCAAAGTATGCCCGGCTACAATTTTCGACCACTTTTAAAACCTGATTTTGCCCATGAAGACACTGACCCAACTGTCAAGTAGGTAAGGCACCCAAGCTCGTACAAGGACACTTCACTTGCACATTTTGTCCCCTGACTTTTAAAAGTGCCTGCTTTCTACTCCAAAAGTAAAGTGGTACCCTTAATACCGAAAGCCTGCACTTCTTCCCCTAGGCCAGCTTTAGAATAAAAAGTCATTTTCTTTATACCAGACCTTGCTTTGTCAATTGAACTCTGCAAGTGGTGAGTGACTGAACCTGCCTTTTGGTTACATTAAAAAGAGCTGATGAGAAAATATATTTATACTCATTTTCTCAATATTTGTCTTGAGGCCACTGACACTACCTTAGAGAGAAGAAACTCTTCATCTTTCATGCATGAATTATATGTGAAAATGACCCCTTTTTAGGAACAGTGCATTAACCCATGTTACTTACAGTCTGAAGTACTTGTCTCATCTGTGTCAACTTTGATCACCATTTCAACAAGCCCTGAGGAAAGATGTTTGACCTAAAAGTTGATGGCTTTCCCTGTAATATATGAAAATCAGTTTTCTTGGGTTTGGTCTTAGTTGCAATTGTTAATAGAACATTAAACCACTCCCTGGGATTGTATGACTACCTAGTACATTAGCTATCATAACAATTCTAGGAGCTGATTTACATTATCCCCAGATACTTATAAAAGGGCAGAAAATGTTCCAGGGTCAGGCAGCTGGTACATCAGATTTGCCTGATAAACAAACCTGGGTCCTCTCTATTTGATCATGCTATTAGATTTTTTAAAGTAACTAAATAAAAGCAAAAACAAAAACAAAACCCCAAGCATCATAATGAAATAGTACTTCTAACACAAACTTGAGGTTTTAATACAATCATCTTATTTACAAATGCCCTACTCAACTCAATAACATAGGATATAAAATATTACATACAATATTAAAGTTAGCATGGCAAATAAATGACATGATTTTTTTT
>NW_012103277.1:1632017-1650549 GCF_000951045.1 Mandrillus leucophaeus | reverse complement strand
TTGCTACTAAAACTACAAAAAAAAAAAAAAATTAGCCGGGCGTGGTGACAGGTGCCTGTAATCCCAGATATTCAGGAGGTTGAGGCAGGAGAATGGCGCGAACCTGGGAGGCGGAGCTAGAAGTAAGCCAAGATCGAGCCACTGCACTGCAGCTTGAGCGACGGACTCCAGTCTGGGCCACAGACTCCATCCTGGGCGACAGAGCAAGACTATGCCTCAAAAAAAAACAAAAAAAAACCCAAAAAACAAAAACAAAAACAAAAACAAAAACAAAAAAACTACCATGCATTTATTTTCATGAGTTCAAAGTGATTTTGTGATTATCTTTGACTGTTGAGTTCCTCAGATAAACATGCGACTGGACACCTTACTGGGAAAATAAATAAAGTGTTTGTCATGTAAAAGCCTTAGACAGAATCATTTTTATTTAATTCAGGTAAGTACCAAGGCTAACTTTCTGGGGTTTTTTTTCTTTTTTTTCTTTTTTTCTTTTTTTCTTTTTAAGTGACAATCTTGAAATTAACTTCCAGGTTCAGAGATAATCTGCATGATTAAAAAGAACAAAAGTATCTCTCTTATCTTTGTTCAAAATCTCAATCTATGGCTTTCTCATTTTCTCAAAGCATGTTGTAAATAAAATAGTTTCTCCTGCAGTTATTAATCAGTTGTTTTTTGTGTAAACAGTTCCACAAACAAATTCACTAAGCCCTATTTAATAGCTTCAGGAATTCTTTTTGTATGTTAAAAATCCAAGTAAATATTAATATAATTCTATACGTACAAATTTATAAACAAATTGAAAATTCTAAAATTGCAGTGTGCTTTATAAACTGACCACAGGAAAGCACTAAGAATAATTGAAAAAAATACTGATGCTTGTGTCTATGTAACAGTAAAGAAAATAAACAAATCATTAAATTGCTTTGCTAGAGGAGTGAAATGTAGTGAAATGTAAATCCAAGGAGATGGAATTTTCATCACTACATTGTTTGGATTTCACCAAACAATGTCTTTCAGCAAAACTGTTCACCACAGACCAGTAATTACCCTTGAGGGCCTTTGGTGAGAATTGAATTTGCATTCAATAAGGCTGACACTGGGTCTGGAGGGTAAAGGAGTAAAGCTAGCTGTTTGCAAATTAAATTATGAGGATAAAATAAAGATGCTGGGCTTGTCACTCTGTCAGTTAAATAGGATATTATTGAAGCGTTGTATAGGTAATGACTAAAACAGCTGTTCATCCTTCCCCTTTTGACTTGTTGAATTTATTGATGTAAAGATGTAAAAAAAATTTTAAATTTGAGCTTAGATTTGTTTTTCTAGCAACAAAACAGTTTGAGTATATTCAGCAAAAGGCATTATCTTTATTAATACAAATATGTGTTGTAAAAGCATTACACAATATATAATCCAATTAATTCCTTAAAATATTCAATATGCATAAGTCTTATATAATGTAAGAGGGAGAAAATAGCTTATTTGTGTACATATTATTTATGTATGTATTATTTATGTACAACTAATTTAATAAAATGAGTAATTCCATTTATATATGTGAATATACATGTGTGATATATATGTATTTCGTGTGCATATATATTAATGTGTGTATAAATACATAGATTCTTGGGCAAAACAACATACACAATAGAACCAAATAATATAATTTTCTTCTATTGTCAATCGACATTTAAATTGACATTAGACATCTGTCCAGAGAATATGTTAGTAAAGATAACTTTGATCCAAGCAGTCACTAGTAGCAAACATACTGAAGCATATTTTCATTGTAATGATCATTGATAGATTGAGTCAGAAAATGCATTGCTGGTGCTGTTACTTTTTGGCATGAGTTAAATTAGCTTAACACAGGTTAGAGAACTTCTGAGCTCTGTACTAAAGTTATATCATATGGACCTTCTGGGTAAATCATTTAATGGACTACTGGAAGAAAGGACACAATTTGTGCCTATTTAAGTATATAAGCCTAACCGAGTGGGTCAGAATTTGAATGTGATATACTTTAATGCATGTGTTCAGGTAATTAAATGGTAACTTGATTTTTTTTTTTTTTTTTTTTGGTAGAGTTGCGTGAAAGAATGAAATAGACACATGCCTTATATGTTCAAAATTTAATGCCTCTTGAGGAAATTATGAAGGTAAACAGAAGAGATCCTCCACCACCTTTATCTCCTCGCTTTATCTACTCACCTGTCTGTAGGAATGCCAAGATGCTCTGTCCACTTTGGCATTATGACTGATAACTTCAGAGGCTCCTGTCTGATACCAGTCCTACCTTCTTCCTACCCATTAGGTCCCATTCTTTCCTTCAGGCCCAAGGAGTTACTCTTGAAATTAATTATTTGTTTTCTCTTCTGTGTCATGTTATTACCCTTTTGATTGAAGCATTCAATCTGCTTGTCTATGCCTTTTATTTCTTCTATATAGCAAACAAAACAAATACACGAAAAAGCAACAACAGCAAAAACCACCTCTATAACACTTTTTTTTCCCCAGCTTTTGCACAGTTTCTTTGCCCCTCTTTAGAGCAAACCCTTTTGAGAACATTATTTTTACTTGCTGCTTTTTCTCTCAATCTTTTAAATTCACTCTCACCTGATTTTCACTCTGTGGTACTCTGGTAAATAATTTAACAACCAGCTTTCTGCAGAACAAAGCTCTAATTTGAAGTGTTTTCTGAGATTCACAGTATAAATACCTACTCCCACCAGAGTAAATTTTAAGATATCAGAGCTCATTTCAAGCTACTCGATGTGGTGTTTGAAAGAGATGTGGCTTCTTTGAGGTGTTGTGTTTTATTTTCTTTTTTCATAAGAGCTAGTTCAAACATTCCAACCGACAACTGACCACCTTGCTAAAACTATTCTCTTAAATTTACTCAAGTGGGGTTTTGATCCCCCCATGCCTTCACTATCAAAACAGCTGTATTAGGATTACTACTGATCTCAAGTACCTAAATCCAATATTTCATTGTCAACATCTTCTTGTTCCATCTAACAGCAGCATTTTACACAATTAAATCCACGATAGTCCTTTAAATACTTTCTTCAGTTGGCTTCAGGACTCTTTACTTCTCTCACCGTCTCTCTACCTTATTAGCTGTTTTTTTCTCTGACTTTACTGTTGGATTCTCTTTTTAAAAACCTTTTAATATTGAAGTAACCCACTGCTAGGATTTGATATATCAAGACTACATCCCTTAGTGATCTCAGCCAGGCTTCTGACTTTATATACCATCCATAGAACAACAATGCCTCAATACATAGATGTATGCATATTAGGAAACACTGTTTCTATATGTAGTCAGGGAAGGTGCCCTGACTCCAAAATCCTATATGCAACTGCTTACTGGACAACTGTTGAAGGAAATATAATTAAAAATAAAATCTCCCACCAGCTCCCAAAACCCCTCCACAAAGATAACAGAGAAAAAATATTATTATTGAATAATTATTAAGCCAGATTGTGATAAGCATCAGGGGTAATCTAAGAAGTTGCAATGACTATAAGAAATCTCATCCTTTATACAGCCAAGCAGATGCCAGCCATTACATGTAAGTTCTCAAGATTAAAACAATAATAATAATTAGTTCTCAAGTAAGAGGACTTGGCAGCACCATTAGTCACAATTCATCCTAATTTCGCTTGGTGATTGGTTGATTATCTGTGTTAGCTAATTGACATTATCCAAAGGAATAATATACTTCTCCTATCTCTATGACAAGACGTACTTTTGCAACTTGGAAAATGAGGTCCTTCTAAGTGAGGTCCCTAAGATTCCACAGAAAGTAGGAGATAGTGGTGCTATTTTCCTTGATTATTACATTTTAAAGAGATGGTCTCAAAGTCCTTGAGAAAAGCAACCTTGGGTTGTGAAGCTGGAAGAGGATTATTTAGCTTTTACAAAGACCTACATACATTTCAAATAGTGAAAGAACTTAAATTTTTAAAGTAATGGCTTTATGAAAAGGGAGGGATAGTCTTTTTCATTACTATGAACAGGGATAATTAGTTTCTTATTTTTAGTTTGTATTTGCCCTTGCAGTCTCTTCTTTGTGTTATTATAACATAGTAACACTATAATGTTTCTAATTATTTCTATTGTTATTTCTACGTTTTTTGGGGGAAGCTGCAGCTGTCTAAAATCCAAGCCAATAGTAAAAACAAAACAAATCAATAATTACTATCATGATAGAATAATAGAATCACTAAATTTTTAAAAAATAAAATACATGATTTCAGTTGAAGAAATCGCCTTTGAATATATTATACCACAGGTTAAAACTTAAATAACACTCTCCATTAGTAATTCACAAAGATTTCTCAAAGTCATAGATTAATTTTATGAATTTGTATGGTGTCTTTATTGCTTTCGTTTTTAAATGTTTAAGTATAATTTGATAGTTGCTTATGAAGACTTCCCGAATCCCAGCCTCAGGAGTCATTTAGCACTGAAGCCTTAAAATCTATTTTTTTTCTTTTTTGTTATAAATGTTATAATAAAAGAAAGCCATGCTTTACTGATTGAAAAGAAAAAAATCCCAGTCTTTAGCTGGGAACTCATATCAAAGCAAGTTCTCATTAGAAATCAAATATGATACTTCACAATTTGTTTATTTACAATTCTGTATTATTTATTAAATTTTCTTTTTTTGAATTTATTTTTCTTAAGTTGACAAAATTATATGTATTTATTGCATACAACATGTTGCCTTGAAACACATATACATTGTGGAATGCTTAAAAGTAGCTGATTAATATATGCATCACTACACATATTTCTCATTTTTTTGGTGAGAACATTTAACGCCCACTTTTCTAGCATTTCTGGAGCACAGTACAGATTGAGTATCCCTTATCCAAAATGCTTGGGATCAGAAGTATTTTGGATTTTAATTTTGGAATAATTTTTGGAATATTTGTATTATATATTTACCACTTTTGCATTCCTAGTCCAAAAATCCAAAATCCAAAATTCTCCAAAGAGCATTTCCCTTGAGAGTCATGTTGATGTTCAAAAAGTTGTGGAGTTTGGATCATCTTCCAGATACGGATACTCAACCTGTATGTTGTCATTAGCTGTAGTCTCCATGCTCTGCATTTTCAAATTTATTCCTTGTATCTAACTATAGTCATGTGACACAATGATGAGGATAAATTCCAAGAAATGTGTCATTAGATGATTTTATGATTGTGCAAATAACATTGAGTGTATTTACACAAATCTACATGGCAAAGCCTACTATAAACCTACGCTACATGGTGCAACTTATTGCACCTAAGCTAAAACCTGTATAGGATGTTACTTTACTGAATGCTGTAGGCAACTGTAACACAATGCTAAGTATTTGTATATTTAAACATACCCAAACATAGAAAAGATACAGTAGAAATATAGTATTATAATCTTATGGGACCACCATTGTGTTTGTGACTCCTTCTTTGACTAAAACATTGTTATGCAGCACATGATATAATTCTTTATCCTTTGATCACTATCTCCCCATCTTTCTTTCTCAACTGGCCCGTTCTCTGGTAACCACCATTCTACACTCTGTTTTAGTGAGATCAACATTTTAAGATTCCATATGTGACATCATGTAATATTTGTCTTTCTGTGTCTGGCTTATTTCACTTAACATAAAGCACTTCCATTCATAAATATAATTGCAAATTACAGGAGTTTTTTTTTTTTTCTTTTTAATGGCTGAAGAGTATTCTAATGTGTATATATAATATATTTTATTCATCAATTTTGTATGTTGATGAAAAATTACAGGGATTCCAAATCTTGGCTGTTGTGAATAGTGATTCAATAAACATGTTAGTGTAGATATCTTTTTGACATACCGTCTTCAATTACTTTGTATATGTACCTAGTAGTGGGATTGCTGGATCATATGGTAGTTCTATTTTCAGTTTTTTGAGGAACCTCTATACTGTTCTCCATAATGGCTATACTAGTCTATGTTTCCACCAACAGTGTGCAAGGGTTCCCTTTTCTCTGCATACTCATCAGTATTTTTCTCTTTCACATCTTTTTATAATATCCATTCCAACAGAAGTGAAGTGATATCTCATTGTGGTTTTGATTTGCTTTAGTCTAATCATTAGTGATGTTGAAGATTTTTCACATCCTACTGTTCATTTGTATGTCTTTTTGGGAATATCTAAACAGGCCTTTTGTCTATTTTTAAAACAGTTGTTGTTTTTGCTCTGCAAACAGAGACAATATAACTTTTCTTTTTTCATCTTGGATGTCTTATATTTCTTTCTCTTCTGTAATTGTTCTGCCTTGGTCTTCCAGAACTATGTTAAATATAAGTCATGTAATGGGCATCCTTGTTTTATTTCAGCTCTTAGAGAAAAAGCTTTTAATTTTTTTCCCATTGGGTCTGATGTTAACTGTGGGTTTGTCATATACAGCCTTTACTGTCTTGAGGTATGATCAATTTTTCTATATCTAATTTGTTGCATCTTTTTTTCTATGAAAGGATGTTCGATTGTAGCAAATGCTTTTTCTGAATGTATTGAAATTACCATATGGTTTTTATCTTTCCATCTACCAATGTGATGTATCTTATCAAGTTTATTGGTTTGCTTTTGGAAAATCATCCTTGCATCTCTAGGATTAATCACACTTGATCATGGTAAATAATCCTGTTAATATGCTGTC
Source organism: Mandrillus leucophaeus (assembly GCF_000951045.1). NCBI lineage: Eukaryota > Metazoa > Chordata > Mammalia > Primates > Cercopithecidae > Mandrillus > Mandrillus leucophaeus. Next base: position 1,643,852 of record NW_012103277.1, on the reverse strand, counting down.
AAATTAGGTTTGCTGTTATATTGTTGAGTATTTTTTCAATTATATGCATGAGGAATATTGGTCTGTGGTCCTTTTTATTTGTTGTGTCCTTTTCTGGTTCTGATATCAAGTCATTATGGACTTCATAAAATGAATTTCTAAGTATTTTTTCACATTAATTTTTTGGAAGAAATTGAGATAAATTGATGTTACTTTTTTGTCTAGCATTGTGGCTTACACGTATAATCCCAGCACTTTGACAGGCTGAGGAAAGTGGATAACTTGAGGTCAGAAGTTCAAGACCAGTGTGGCCAACACAGTGAAATGTTGTCTCTACTAAAAATACAAAAATTAACCACGTGTGGTAGTGCACACTTGTAATCCCAGCTACTTGGGAGGCAGAGGCAGGAGAATCACTTGCACCTGGGAGGTGGAAGTTGCAGTGAGTCAAGATCACATGCCACTGCACTCCAACCTGGGCAACAGAGCAAGATTCCATCTAAAAAAAATTGTGGTTATATGTTTCTTTAAGTATTTGATAGAATTCAGCAGTGAAGCAATCAGATCTGAGATTTTTTATTTTTTTTTTTCTTGATGTGAGGCTTTTTTTTTACTGATTCGATTTCCTTACTCATTTTTGGTGAGTTCAGATATTCTATTGTTTCATAATTCAATGTTGATATGTTGTATGTGTCAAGAAATTTACCTATTTGTTTCCAGGTTGTTAAATTTCTGGCATATAATTGCTCATAATAGTCTCCTAGTGTATTATTCCATTCTCACACTGCTATAAAGAACCACCTGAGACTGGGTAACTTATAAAGAAACCACATTTAATTGACCCATAGTTCCACAGGCTGTACAGGAGGCATGGCTAGGGTGATCTCAAGAAACTTACAATCATGGTGGAAGGGCAAAGAGGAAGCAAGTACATCTTCACATGGCAGCAGGAGAGAGAGAAAGCTAAGGGGTAAGGCTACACATTTTTAAACAATAAGATCTCAAGAGAACTGATATGACTTGGCTTGTCCCCACCCAAATCTCATCTTGAATTCCCATGTGTTGTGGGAAGGACCCAGTGGGCAATAACTGGATCATAGAGGTAGGTCTTTCCCATGGTATTCTCATGGTGGTAGGTGGGTCTCACAAGATCTGATGGTATTATAGGGGAGAGTTTCCCCGTGAAAGCATTTTTCTTTGCCTGCTGCCATCCATGAGAGATATGTCTTGTTCCTCCTTGCCTTTCATCATGATTGTGAGACTTCCCTAGCTACGTGCAACTGAAAGTCCATGTTAAAGCTCTTTCTTTTGGAAATTGCCGGGTCTTAGGTATGTCTTTATCAGCAGCAGGAAAATGGAATGATACCAGAACTCATTCAGTAGCACAAGAACAACAAGGGGGAAATCTGACCCCATGATTCAGTCACCTCCCACCAGGCCCTTCTCCCACAGCAGGGAATACAATTCAACATGAGATGTGGTTTGGGACACAGCGCCAAACCATATCACTTAGGATCCTTGGTATTTCTGTGGCATTGGTTGTTGTATCTTCTTTTTATTTCTGATTTTATTAGTCTTCTATCTTTTTTCATAATTAGCCTGGCTCAAAATTTGCCTATTGTGTATATTTTTAAATAAAAACATTTTTTGTTTCTCTATTCTCTATTTCATGTATTTTACTCTTATTTTTGTTATGTCCTTTCTTCTACTAATTTGGGGCTTCAATTACTCTTGCTTTTATAGTTCCTTAAGGTGCAACACCAGGTAATTTATTTGAGCGCTTTCTCCTTTTTTGGATGCACATGTTTAATGTTATACATTTTCTTCTTAAATTCCTTTTTACTGTATCAGATAGATCTTTCTATGTTGTGTTTCCATTTTTGTTTATCTGAAGAAACTTTTTAATTGTCCTTTAAATTTCATCATTGACTTATTGGTTGTTCAGGAGCCTGTTGTTCAATTTTCATGTATTTGTGAATTTTTCAAAGTTCTTCATGTTTTGATGTCTAGTTTTATACTATTTTGGTCAGAAAACAAGCTTGATATAATTTGAATCTTTTAAAATTTGTTAAGGCTTGTTTTGCAACCCATAATATGATGTGTTACGGGAAAAGTTTCATGCATTGTTGAGAATAATGTACATTCTAATATCTGTGCATGTCTGTTAGTTCCACTTGGTCTATATTGTCGTTTAGTAGTTTCCTTATTGATTTTTCTGGCTGCATAATCTGTGCATTGCTGAAAGTGAGGTATCAGAGCCCTCTGCTACAATTTTATTGCAGTCAATATCTCCCTTAAGATATATCAATATTTTCTCTTTATGTTTAAGTTTTCCAATGTTGAGTATGTATATGTTCACAATTATTATATCCTCTTTCTGAGTTGACACCTCTATCATTATATAATAATGTTAGTTCTCTCTTTTTTCAGTGTTTGTCTTAAAGTCTATTTATTTAGTATGAGTAGATCTAATCCTGCTCTCTTTGGGTTTTCATTTGCACGAAATACCTTTTTCCACCTGTTTGTTTTTAGTTTATACATGTCCTTACAGGTGAAGTGAGTCTCTTGTAGGCAGGATGTAGTTGGTTTTTTTAATCCATTCAACCAATCTATGTTTTTTGACTAAAAAAAATTAATACATTTATACTTAAGGTCATTACTGATAGGTAATGCCTTACTAGCACCACTTTGTTAGTTGCTTTCTAGTTGTTTAGTTGATTCATTCCATTCTTTCTCCCTTACTGTCTTTGTAGTTAAGTAATTCTCTCGAGTGGTATGTTTTTGATTCCTTGTCTTATATTTTGTGTGTATCTATCACAGATTTTTGCTTTGTGATTACAACTAGGCTTACAAAACCATCTTATAGTTATATTTGTTTATTTAATTCTGACAACAATTTATCTTTGAAGAAAATACACTTTTAGTCCACTCTCCCTAACACTTTGAATATTGATGTCACCATTTACTTTAGATATTGCATATTCCTTTAAAAATTGTATCCTTTTTAGAATTTTTAGTAGACTTGTCTTTTAACCTTTATCACAAATATATATATATCATATATATATATGATGTTTTTGAAGGGAATAATTGAAGGAGAGTCCTATTTCACAGTATTTATTTGCCTTATCTGTCTTAGTCTGTTTCCTGTTGCTATAACAGAATACCACAGACTAAGTAATTTATAAATAACAGAAGTTTATTTGGCTCACAGTTCGAAAAATGCAATGTTTGACCATGGTGTCATTATCGGTTGAAGATCATCATGCTATGTTGCTCCATTGCAAAAGAGTGAACAGACAACCAATTGTGAGTGAAAAGAAAGTTTGAGGGACCAACTTTGCTTTTAGAATAATAATATAATAATCTGCGATTGAGATAAATAATCCTCCCTCATGACAACATTAATTCATCAATGAGGGAACTGTCTTTATAAATCAATAATCTTGTATTAGGCTGTACATTGTTCCACTAAAGATTAAGTTTTCAGCACATGAAATTCTGAGAGGCACATTCAAACCATATTACTTTTTAAATGTTCACTTAAAAGTTGTTTTTTTTTTTTTTTTTTTTTTTTTCCTTGCAAGGCCCAGTAAATTCATCCTAAGTTTCAGTCAATCCCCTAAGTTCCATCATATTACATGACAATTTAGTCAATTTAGCCATTGTTCCATTTTCCCAAATAATTGTTCTTATATGTGAAAATCAAAGACATCCATAGTCATCTAGTATTAGAGCCTTATAATGAGACCTCATTGAAAGGTACAGATTGAATTTCCAATGTTCAATGTAAATGGCTCTTATTGTTTTAAGTCTTGAAGACAAAGCCAAAGCATTAGTCTGTTCTTGCATTGCTATAAAGAAACACCTGAGACTGGGTAATTTATAAACAAAAGAGGTTTAGCTGGCTCACAGTTCCATAGGCTATACAGAAAGCATGATGCTGGCATCTGCTCACTTTCTGGGGACACCTTAGGAAACGTACAATCATGACGGAAGGCAATGGAGGAACCAACCCTTCACATGATCAGAAAAGGAGGAGAGAAGTGGGAGCTCCTACACATTTTTAAACAACCAGATCTCATGAGAACTTACTATTGTGACTCCACCACCAAGAGGGATTGTACTACATCTTACATGAGAAACCTCCCCCATGATGCAATCATCTCCCACAAGGCCCCACCTTCTACATTGGGGATTACAATTCAACATGAGGTTTGGTTTGGGACACAGATCCAAACCATATCACTCACCCTATAGATTTTTTTGTTTGTTTTTTGTTTTGCTTGTTTGTTTTGCATTGGATCTAAAACAATGGTTACCCTAGTTTAACAGTGAACTTGACCTCTCTGAATAATAGAATTTCATCTTTGTTTATTTCTCTGTATGGCACTGGAGAGAACTTGCATCTTAATGCTAATCAGGTGACATTAGATCTGTCTTTTACAGTATCTACTCTGAGCTATCAGATTTTAATTTGTCTATTAATTAGATATTTTCTTTTCCTACATCTTCCTTCAAATAAAACATTTTTGTGTCAAATTTAGAGCTGAAGTACCTGGATGAATATTAATTACTTTTACTTTATTATCAAAAAATTGCTAATGAAGATGACTCACTTTCATTAATCAATTAATCAAGTCAGATTGTTGAATTTATAAATGTTCTGATTTAAATATGTTCTCCAAAGTGTGTGTGTTAGAAACTTAACTGCCACCATAAAAATGTGAGGAGGTGGGACCTTTTGAGGTAATGAAGATTAGAAAAGGTCATCAGTAGCATCTCCATGTTGGCACAAGTGACTTTATAAAAAAAGAGTGAGAGTCCTAAGCTGACATTCATGTTCTTGATCCTCTCAATCAGTAATGTATTCTTCCATATTTTGATGCAGCAAAAAAGCCCTCATCAGATGCCAGTGCTGTGCTCTTGGACTTCCCACACTCCAGGACTGTAAGAAAGAAATATCTTTTCTTTTATAAATTACCCAATCTAGAGTATATTGTTAATGTAACAGAAAAAAAATCTAAGACAATAAGCCCAGACAGTGTTTATAATGGGAGTGCAATTTATAACTGACCAGAAATGAGACTGTTGGATTATTACTAGGATACAGAAAGGAGTAATGTAACAAATGATGTATTTATTTTCTAGTAAAGTGTGATTCTTAAACTAGTTTAAATAACTCTACTGTAAATAGGACAGCAAAGTAGTCTTTGAGAATAGTAAGAGGGTTGCTGGAATACATCCTTTCAGTTAAGTTTGGTACCAGTACCAGTTACCATAGGGAACTTAAATGTTAAATACTTTTGGGGAACTGGGAACTATAGTCCAGTACTCCTGAGAAGCTTGCTTCCCATGGGAAGCCCAAATCTAGCTGTCTTGTTGTGTTTTCTTGTTTTGAGTGATCAGCAACACATTGAAGAATGTCTTCTATTGTAGTGACAACTGATCTTTCATGCAGAACACACTTATGTAGATGACATCTCCTGGGCGACCAATGTGGCAGACTTCTTACAGCTTGTCGTCTCATGTGCTTATGACTTACCTTAGGGTTTCTATGGGGAAAAATAAGCCACTCCAAGTGTTTAACAGGATTATTAATAGATTCAGTTAAACTAGGCACAGTACATGGTCTGAGTCCCAAACCCATAGGCTGTCCACACATAAACTTAAAAGGAAAGATTTTTGTTTGTTTGCAGGTATCAGTCCATTTTTTAACAAGGTTAGTGGTGAAGTTCTAGGCCATCTTAACAGTGTGTTATATAATATTAGCCAGTGACATTTTTAGTAGATTTTATTTATTAGAGCATTTTTAAGTTCAGGAAAATTAAGTGGAAAGTACAGAGTTTTCATATACCCACCCCTTTCATGTACAGCTTCTTTCCTCAGTCAACATCCCACATCAGTGTGGCACATTTGTTACAATCTGTAAACTACATTGATACATCATCGGCACCTCAATTCTATAGTTTACATTAGAGTTTGCTCTTGGTGTTGTACATTCTATGGATTTTGACAAATGTGTAATAACATTTGAATAGAAATTCTTCATTGTAGTATCACACAAAATAATTTTATTGCCCTAAAAATTCCTTTTTCTCCGTGTATTTACTCATCCCTCCTGCTTACCCCAGTGAACCACTGACGTTCTTGATGATTAATAGTTTCGACTTTTCCAGAATGTCATATTGTTGGAATCACATAGTATAATGCTTTTACGGATCAATTTCATTCACTCAGTAATATGCATTTAAATTTTTTCCATGTCTTCACATCTGGTTAGCTCATTTATTTTTAGTGCTGAATAATATTTGATAATCTGGATGTACCACAGTTTATTCTTAAACCAACTGAAGGGCTTCTTGGTTGCTTCCAAGTTTGGGTAATTCTGAATAAAGCTACAATAAACATTCATATACATGTTTTTTGTGTGGACATGTTTTTGACTTATCTGAGTAATACCAAGAGCATGTGATCACTGGATCAGATGGTAAGAGTATGTTAATATGTTTTAAAACTATCAAGCTATCTTCCAAAGTAACAGTACCATTTACATTCCCACTAGCAAAGAAGAGAGAACCTGTTGCTGCACATCCGTGCTAGCATTTGGTATTGTTAATGTTACGGGTTTGGGCCATTCTAACAGGTATGTAGTGGTGTTTCATTGTCCTCTTAATTTGCAGTTCTCTAAAGACATATGATGTGCAACATCTTTTCATATGCTTATTTCCACTAGTATATCTCTTTTGGTGAGGTGTCTGTTTAGGTCTTTGGCTCACTTTTTAATAGATTTGTTCATTTTTTTTATCTTTGACTTTTAAGAGTTCTATGTATATTTTGGATAGCCATCCTCCATGAGATATGTCTTTGAAAAATACTTTTGCCCAGTCTGTAGTTTGTCATCTCATACTCTCGACAGTACTTTTTGTATATCAAAAGTTATATTATAATAATTATTAATAATTTTAACAAAATTCAGCTTCTCAGTTATTTATTTCACTGATCATGGCTTTGGTCTTATATCTAATAAGTCACTTCACACACAAGTTTCTCCAGATTTACTTCTATGTTATCTTCTAGGAGTTTTATAATTTTACATTTACATTTAGGTCTATGATCTTTGTTAATTTTTGTGAAAAGTGTCAGGCTTGTGTCTAGATGCATTTCCTAAAATGGATGTCCAGTTGTCTAGCATCGTTTGTTGAAACGATTATTTTTTCCTAGCCACTCAATTTTTAAGAGTTTGATTCACTACTTCAATTGTCCAGAAGGCTGAAATTTATAGCAATTTGCAAATTTTTGAAAAATTATTATAAAACGGTAGAAATAAAATGTCTTCCTCTGCTCTAGTCAGTGTGTTCTGGTATCTCAAAAGCATTAATTATGTTTATTAAGAGAGCATTTATTTCTTCTTAAAACTGTCTTTTGGCTGGGCATGGTGACTCACGCCTATAATCCCAGCACTTTGGGAGGTTGATGTGGACGGATCACCTGAGGTCGGGAGTTCGAGACCAGCCTGGCCAACATGGTGAAACCCCGTCTCTACTAAAAAGTAAAAAGTAAAAAAAAAAAAAAAAAAAAAAAAAAAATTAGTCAGGAATGGTGTCACGTGCCTGTAGTCCCAGCTACTAAGGAGGCTGAGGCAGAAGAATTGCTTGATCCCAGGAGGCGGAGGTTTCAGTGAGCCAAGATTGCGCCATTGCACTCCAACCTGGGTGACCAAACAAGACTCTGTCTAAAAAAAAAAAAAAAAGAAAAGAAAAAACTGTCTTTTAAAGAGAACAAGACTTTATATCATCTAAAAATCACACACAATCAAATTTGATAATTTGGCTCTATGAAAACAAGTTTAGCTCTATGTTATCCAAAATTGGATCTATAGCTCTATAAAACCCGACTGTCATACAGGTATCATTGGGTAACATTGATTAGTGAGAATTTCCTGTGGTTATCCTGGGAATGGCCTGCAAAAAAATGCTGTTGACAAATAGCATGTCTCTTTAATATATCTTGAATAATTTTTGTTATTTTTTGGTAGGCATAGTAAGAGTCTATTGCTCTTAAAATCTTTCTTTTATTCAGTTGATTTGTTGATGATAAAATACTAGTGAAGTAAATAGAGATGAAGGTATGGGAAATATTTTTAGGCGGTTCCCATAGTCTGATCAGTTGTTTGTTTGTTTGCTTATTTTTACCATAGCCTCTTGATTAGCAGGAACTCCAGGCTCATGCCACCACACCTGACTAATTTTTTCAATTTTTTTGTAGAGGCAGGGTCTCGTCATGTTGCCTAGGCGGTCTTGATGTGCTGGGCTCAAGCTATCCTCCTCTCTCAGCCTCCCAAAGTGCTGGAATTACAGGTGTGAGCCACTGGGCCAGTCCTCTAGTCAAATTATTGAAGCTCCTTTTATAGTCAATTTTTTCATTTTATTTTTTGAAGCATTTTTTAATGGACAGAAGTATATTATTAGATTAAATAAAGAACTTCTAAATTCTACCATATTTTAACAGCAGCTTTTGCAGCTCTATCCCAAGAAATTATTACCTTTAGAAACTTTATCCTTCTGTCCTCTGTGAGCTCTCCAATGCGTTGCTGATATCCGAGAAGGCGATTGTAAATCCGCCGACAATTCAGCTATCAGTTTTACATGAAATACCTTAGTTATCCTTGAAGTAAAAAAAGTCATATTAAAAATGTTGTTCTGTTGCATGACAGACACTATCTGTGTGTATGTGTGTGTGTATAAAATCCAGAACCAAGAATTACAACTCTAGTTACTGCTATTCGCTCATCTTTTTGTGTAGACTTAATTGCAGACAAAACATGTTCTTTCAAGGTTTTATAAGTCAGCACAGTGGAGGAAGCCTTACATGGGCCACTTTTATCCTGAGTACCCGACCCATCAGTAAACGTTACCAGATATGCAATATATTTAGGAATAGCAGATAAATCATACTGAGTTTTTCTGTATTTGGAATCTCAAAAGCTAGGACAGAGGTTATAACTAACTTTAGTCATTCAAAAGCCTTTTCAGACTCTAGAGCTAAAACTGAAAGATCAGGAGAGATCTTGCAATTGCTTTGTTAAAGGTTTGGCCAGGCTACGAAAGGTGAAATCTACTGCCTACAATTCTTCACTAGTCACAAAAATTGTTTAGGGTTTTTTTTAAGTAGTAGTCCATTTTTCTGCAAAATGAGTTGATTCCTAGGTCGTAACACTGTGTGGCATACAGCTGACAACAGATGACCGAAATATTTTACTTGGGTTGGGCAGTATTACAATTTGTTTAGGATGGCTTTATGCTCCTGTGAAGTAAAGAATTCTAACAAAGCCAAAAGTCTCAATATATCAGTTTTGCATTCCTCTCTCATTTCTGACAATAAATCATCTAAATTTTGAATTTGTATAGATCATTCTGGTGGGACAACCCTCTTTCTCTCTCTCTTCCTCTCTTTCTCTCCTCTCTCTCTCTCTCTGTCTCTCTGTCTCTCTCTGGTTAATGACTAGAGAATATAGTAGGAGAGTCTTGAAACTCTTGAGGAATTATTTGCCATAAATACTGGGCTCCTAAACTCCTTCACAAGCAAACACAAACAATAATTTAGACTGTTCTGCTAAAGTAAGGAAAGAAAAACATTTCAGAACAGAAATCAATTACGAAGAAAATTTTGCAGACAAAGATACCAAAGTGAGAAGTCAGAATAGTTACAGAGTTAGTAACCATAGGGATTAATGACTAATGTACAAATATATATGGTGGTCAACTATTTTTATCAAATGTCTTTTTATTAGAAGTATGGGGATATTATAAGGTAGATACTGTCTTTATAAATTATTCTTTGGTTTCATAAGTTTTTATAACCAATTTATTCTCTTTAAGCTCTCAACAAAAGATATTGTTTTACATATAGCCATAGATTATTCTTCTGGTATACCGTTTTTGTTTGTTATATATCTCTAATAAAGCCGGTATGAATATTCCCTACATCAAAGCAATGCACCAGTGTGTTTCTGTTGGGGTACTTTTTCAGAAGAGTATCAGACTGCTACTTTCTTCAATACCCCTTTTCTATCAGAAGTCAAGTGCATAGTGATCAAATCAGCTGCCATTTCCCAAAGGAGCTCCAGAACTACTCCATCTGGAGTAGAGAATATGGCAGACTTTAAATTTCACAGCAGGTCTTTTTCAATTGATTTGTGAAAGAATTAGGAGAATGTAAGAACCCCAGTTCTTCAGTCAGATGCTCTGTCTGTGTGAGAACTGCAGAGGTAAAGGAAAAAGTCAAAGGCTGACTCAAAATACCACCAATCTGTGTTCGTCTATTACCAAACAAAAGGGAAGAAAGTTCTGAGAAAATTGCAAAGTATATAACATCAGTATTTATCTGAAAGAGCAATGCTAGATTAGCCTGAGGAAAAGTAATTGACATATGTGGCTCACTAGTTCCCACCTGTGACATTCCCTCAATTTGTCAGTTATGACCCATTTTTTAGCTAAAAGTTTTGTTCTAGGAATTTCTAATTATTTTATCCCTGAAAATATTGCATCTTCCATAGTCTCCTTCTACAACCCGTCTTTCAATATCCTGGCTTCTTGCAATAATGGCATACAGTTTTTCTTCTTTCTGTATTCCTTTTATAGGTAGGATACTGTAGGAATTATTCTCTTGAGTAAAATTGTAACTTAACAGCCGAACATAACAGTCTTTATTTTTTATTTTATTTTATTATTTTCTTTAGATTGTCCCAAAACTGAGTAGATAAATATAATATTTGAGTAATAGTTTGTCCTGACCATGCTAGTACCTATTCCCTAGAATGCATGTTCTTAGATTTCGACAGTTGGCAAGAGAGCTAAGACATAATTCTAGTTGCTGAGACTAGAATGTGATTTCAGCTTGTGCCCCCGTCTGAGCCAGTGAATTGTGAGGAAACCGAAACATACTGAGGGTGGATATCAGTGAGGAACTCCCATGCTGTTTGGGTATACCACTGCAACTTCTCTTAGCTTTTCTTTAATGGAAAAGCTTCAAGTATGTCCACTAGCAACCCTTCTCAATGGGTCTCTCCATGCATCTCTAATATTCATAGTTTTTCTATACTTATAGGAATGATCACTTCCCTGTTCCCTGAGTCAGTTTAAGGCAAGGAGGGATACAGATAAACAGCAAAAGTAGAGGGAGCAAGGATAACTGAGAAAAAAGGAGGAGGATTGTCCAAAAAGTGAAATGACTTTCATTCTCACATTTTGTCTTTCACTTTTTGAAATATTTTATTTTGGCTATCTAAATTATTTATTTTTTTTATTAGAATGATAGTCATTACGTAAATACTAGTAATTAATTTGCTTGGGATGAGGCCTGTCTCAGGGACCTGGCAAATATATAAATTTATTCAAATCCAAAGAACCATTCTTAGGTCATTGCAAGACCAGATTCTCATGTATCTATTCCAAATGCAACAGAGAGAAGATAATACCCTTTAAGTGGAAGATCTGAAGGCAACATTCCTGAAATTCCCTATTTTCTAAGCATATGGTGATCCTGATGGGATTTAGACCCCACAATACCCATATTTATTGGTAAGTAAAATTTGAATTGGAAGAGGGTGGTCCATTCTGTTAACATTCCAGAAGAGTAGATACCTAAAAATGAAACTTTTATAATCCAGGGCCTTTTACCTGACTGTTGCATAGCCACAGACCTTCAGTCTACTCAACTCAGGCACTGCTCAACAACCCATATTGCTTTCTGGAATTGTTGCATTTCCATAATCATAAAAAGAGAAAGAAAACAGTTTTGCTATTGAATAATCATTAAGCCACAATGTGATGTGCACCACAGGCAATCCACTAA
>NW_012103277.1:1629226-1631817 GCF_000951045.1 Mandrillus leucophaeus | reverse complement strand
AAAAAAAAAAAAAAAGCTTGTATCTTTATGGTAAGAGGTAGTTTCGCAACTTGGAGTGAAAAGCCCTCCGAATTTAGGCCCCTACAGTCTCACACATAGTAGAAGACAGGAGCACTATATTCCTTGGTGATTATATTCAAAAAAATGGTTCCTGGGTCCTTAGGAAAGGCAATCTTGAGTCCTGAAGCTGGCAAGAGACTTATTTAACTTTTAAAATAGTTTAATATACATTTTAAAGAAAGAGAGAATTGGCATGTTTTCTGAAGCAAGTACTCCAGGAGAATGGAGGTGAGATATCTTTTCTTTTTTTTTTTCTTAATTTCAACAGGAAGGATTAAGCCTCTTATTTTTAATGTTTGTTTTCTGTTACAAAACTCAAAATCTAATCTGTTCAAAACTGAAATCCTCATCCTCTCTTTAAATTCTATACATTCACAATTTTCCCAATTTCAGTTAATGGCAATTCAATTTTTCTCCCTAATTTAAAACACTTAAATCATTTTCTGTCTTTCTTTCTCAATAGACTTTACTTTCAAAAGATCCAGATTCTGACAAGTTCTCATTACCTCCACTGGTAACACTGGCCTAGGCCACCTTCATTCTCGTTGAAATATTTTCTCTTCTTACTGTTTCCAATCTTAGTTCCAACTTTGGTCCACTCCCCCAAAGTGCACCTACATTCTACTTTTAGTGTGGCAGCCAGGATAATTCATTTAAAATAAAAATCATATCATTTTTCTTCTAGTCAAAATGCTGCCAAAATCGTCCAAGTAAGACACCAGGCTCTTAAAATGACCCTCGAAATTCTGTACCATCTGCTTCTTCATACTATTATCTTTCTAACTTTATTTCATAGTTATCCTCATCGTTCATTCTGCTGCAGACGCATGCTGACATCCTTGCTGTTACTTTTATATGCCAATCACTCCTGAGTATTATAGGTGTTCACTGCTTTTACTTCTGCCTGGAATGGAATGTTCACCTCCCAAGTATCTGCATTTATCTATCACCTTCTTTAGTTCTTTCCTAAAATGCTACTTTTTTAATGAGAACTTCTCTGACCACCCTGTTTAAAAATAAAAGCCCCCTCCACTTCTTGTCTTCCATAACTGTTTTTCTGGTTTTTATTTTCTTCTTGTGTAATTTATTACAATTTCTTATTTTTTTCTCCTCACCCATAAAAATAAGTTTTCCCAGTGCAGAAAATGTTGCCTATTCCAGAAACCATATTTGTAACACCAAGAATGCTGCCAAGAACACAGTGGCATTCCATATATGACTATTGAGTAAATTAACGAGTGACTGGTAATAGTTATTGTTTATTGTGCATAGGTTCCATATTGTTTATATGTTATTTTATTTTTCTTTCAATAGTAACACTGTGATAATGGTTTAAATACAATGTTTTTCTAACCTTTGCTCCTAACTGCCTTCAATAAAAATTAAGAAATTATAAGAGTGGACTAATTTCGTGTCTAAACATTTTATATTTCAGAACCCACAGAAATTTATCTAACACCCTTACCCTTGGATAAACACTCTAGGCTCCATAAGTTCTACCCTCTCCATGAAATTTTTATGCATTGTCTTTCTCCATGTTCCACCCAAACAAAGTTAGTTAATTCAGTCCTTTGTGCTCCTACAGCATTTTGAGATACATCTATAATTGCACTGATAAACTTATATTATCATTATGAGCATTTTTTGCCGCATTAATTTGCAGACCTTCTTAATGACAAAGTATACTTTCCTATATTTACATTTCTAAATGTTTGTTGAATCAATAAAATCAGATATTTTCAGTGATGTATCTAATTTAGAAAGTGAAAATTCGTGCTGGACTTCTGCAATTTTTTTCTTCTGATCACATGTAATCTGTATTTAAAAAAGAGAACATTTGGTTAACCTCCTAAATTCTTTTTCTCATAATAAAAGCTAACTTGTGCAAATTTTGAACTGAAGTAGTAGCTGTAATAGACTCTGAAAAGAGAATGAAAATTAAACAGAATAATTTTAAAAGCACATTGGTAATTTGTACACAAAGTTCTCTAAATGTTCAAAATATTCAGTTAATGTATTATATTCCATTAAAACCTCAATCTATTTGTTCGCACATTGTCTACTCAAATTTCTAACACATATAGATTCATAGCAACTCTTTTTTGGCAAGATTAATTATTAAATATAAGTTCTATGAAAATGGTACAATTGTGGGTGAACTTGATTAAGCAAAGTGATAAATATCATTCTCTAAACAGTACTCATCAGGTCAAGAAATATTGATCCCCTGTAAGATACACGGATACACCATAGGATGCCACAGATACGAAGGTTTTAATATGTATTTTTTCAAAATGTAAATGTAAGTAGTTTAAAACATTCAAAGAACATATACATTTTATCAGAAAACATAATTTCTGTCAATGAGTAGAGAGATACAAATAAACTACCTCTACAGCTCACTGGTGAGATAGCCATAGAAAATTGACTCTGCTTTGGGCCGGGCGCGGTGGCTCAAGCCTGTAATCCCAGCACTTTGAGAGGCCGAGACGGGCGGATCACGAGGTCAGGAGATCGAGACCATCCTGGCT
>NW_012103277.1:1608769-1629055 GCF_000951045.1 Mandrillus leucophaeus | reverse complement strand
GGGCAACAGAGTGAGACTCCGTCTCAAAAAAAAAAAAAAAAAAAGAAAATTGACTCTGCTTTGAATTTGTTTAAAATGATAAATATAAAAATAGAGTATATAATAAAAGTAAAATTAATGTTTTTGTAAAATGACCTTTTGTACATATTTAAACCTGCATTTATTATTTAAGCCCATTCATTCAATGTGTATGTTTGTATACTGACAGTGTGACAGCTATTTGGCCATGCATAAAAATTCTTATAATTAAAATCTATATGATCTGAAATCATTTTATTTAGATTAAAATATCATATTACTTAAATATAAAAAACTTAAATTAGAAGAATAAGCTATTTCATAAAATATAATCTATATTATGATACTCATCAAACCTAGAATCAAAGTATGCATAGTGAATGTATATGATATAAAATAAAATAGAACGAATCTAATCACATATAAAAACACGTTACATTAAGAACGTAGGCTTTGATTACCTTTTAAACATCATTTCATTTTATAATCTATACATCAGAAAAGAAGAAAATTCTAAAGAAAGTAAATGCCAGTTAGAATCACTAAATTGAACATTACCTCAACAAATTTAACGTTGCTTACTAGCACAATCAATTCATTTATTATTTCATTCTAATTTTACAAATTAACCTGGGATACTACAGAATATGGGTTATCTCAATTATAGAAATGTGGTTATTATTATCATTTCATTATTATTCTACTTTAATACTAACAATACTAATACTTATATCTATATATACTATATCTATATATCATAATAATATTTATATATGTTAATAATTTTCAAGAATAGTTTTGATTCATAATCATTACTAGATATTTTTCCACCAAGAACTTGTTTGCTAAGCGTATTTATCCAGACTTCAAATTCATCATTAAATTTAATATAGTTTCAAAGACTGAGATTGTTATAATCCCAAAATGAAGGACTATATGTTAAAAAAAAATAAAATGAACAAATAAAAGACATGTAACCATAACTTTTTCTATCCCCAAATACTCTAGGGGGGCACTGGGAAAAACATTTAGGTGTGAGGATTTTGTACTCTGAGCACTTCTAGTCACCGTTCTGTCATTAGTAGACATATAAAATTTCTAAACCTTACTTGTGTTTACTTTGTGGGCAGTAGTAGAATTAATAGGGTTTTTGTAAACTGTAAATAAGAAAATTTATGTAAAATACTTAGTTAAGTTTTATTTTCATACAGTAATGTTTAACAAAATTTGGGGGAAAACTCTCAAACAACAAATTACATATTTCCAAAACCTGAGTATTATTGTTTTTAAATGTCAGTGGACATTTCCCAGCCTTACAAACTTAAAATGCCTGCGATTTTAGTGTCTTCCTACATCCTACACTACCAGATTAAATGATTTTTTATTCTCATTACAATTATTCTCATTATCTCATATCCTATCAGACAATACCAGTTGTCAACAATTTTGAGAATCAATTTCTCAGTCTAGTGCTCAAGTCTCCAAGTTAACATTAAGCTGCTTCTTCTGATACTCCTATAATTTATATGGCTTGACTACTGCCAATGCAAACAGAATGCCTGTCCAAGCTTTTGCTTTTATGCATGTTGTTTCATTTTTATGAAATGTGTTATTCTATTTTCCTATGTGAATTATTATCCTTTCCAAAAACATTCTTGCTGATATTCCAACCAACACCCTAATCTATTACAATCTTATCTATTAAATTTCTTTTGTGACTATTATATGGCTCTCCCTTGCATTATAGTAATTTGTTTTTATTTAATTCCAAATATTGGATTGTGGTTTCTCAGAATAGCAGTGTCATGTCTTACTAATCTTCTTATTTTATGCATTGCAAAGCAGAAAGATGTAGATACCACAGTTGATTGGGAATATTTTCTAATTTGAACACAGAACATGCACTCTTCTATTATACACACTGCAATAAATTAAAATTAAATAAGGTGACACAAAATTTAGAAACTTATTTGGGCTCCTTCAAAATGGGAGTTATTTTATATTAGTGCATTAAGGAATTGGAATGAAAAACTGCATTTTTTAAACAAATAAAAGAAAAAGAAACTCAAGCACAAAAGCAAATCTTCATGGACAAGAAATGTAATGTCATCTGTGGAGTCATCTGTGTGTGGCAGTAGGTAGAGATGTCTAAGAGTTTGCTCATATAAGAAATGTGTAGCACAAATACCCCAAATGCAAATTCAAGTGCAAGATTTAGTCTCACTACTATATTCTCATTAAATGGGTCATTATAGTAAATGAGTGAAATGAGTCATTATAGTAAATGACTACTAGAGGTCGTGCCTTATGCAAATAAGGCCTAAAGGCATGGGTACAATACGTACTAAGCTGTGTTACCCACTATCTGTGTACTCACTATGAAATATATCCAACACCTTAATGTGGCAGTGGTTCTAACCAACTTAAATGAGCCTAGGTTTAGAAGGGAGATACCCACAAGAAAGGAGGATCATAATATATGCAGGAGCTGAAGAGAGTGACTGAGAAAAGAGGGTGTGAGAGATGTAAGCCAAAACGTATCTGGGACAAATCTCAATTAATTGAGGAGTTGATTTTGCCATGGTTAAGAATGTGCCCATGGCACAGCCTAAAGAGGTCCTGAGAACATGTGCCCAAGATGGTTGCATTACAGCTTGATTTTCAACATTTTAGGGAGACAGAGTTACAAACAGATATGTAATGTCTGACATGTACATGTTAATATATGTAAGGAGTACATAAGGTGTACATTGGTTTGCTTGGTAAAGGTGGATTCAAAGATTTTTTTGAATTGGCAATTGGTTGAATGAGTTAGTTATTACCTAAAACCTAGGATCAATAGAAAGGAATGTAGGGTGTAATATAAGGGGTTGTAGAGACCAAGGTTCTTATTACACAGATGAAGCCTCTGGGTAGCATGCCTGAGAGACAATAGATGGTAAATATTTCTTAGACTTAAAAAGGTGCCAGACCCATAGCTAATCTCTCCTGGATCAAGATAAGTCCTGGAAAGGGAAGGGGATTCTCTACCAAATGTAGATATCTTCCCACCAGGAGACAGCTTTGCAGGACCCTTTTGGAATACATCGAATAAATATATTTCAGGGTAAAATATTTCCATTTTTATCAAAGTCTGCTATCTGTTATCTTGTGATACATCTTATAGCTACAAAGAATTGTTTTGGTCAGTGTTAAGATCTCTGTTTTAATGTGAATGCTGCTCAGCTGTACCTGAATTCCAAAGAGCATTATAAGGTCTGTCTGAACCCCATTCCCATTTCCCATCGTGGCCTGAACTAGTTTTTCAGGTTTACTTTTAAATTCCGTTGGCCAAGAGGGCATCTGTTCAATTTGTTGAGGGACTCAGAATTTTATTTTTGGTTTAAGGAGGATACACCAAATGAACCTGTAGAACCACATTGCAAAGTGACATATAACCCTGATAAAGATAGTCAGCCAAATTCACAATTAAATGATGAAACAATTATGGATAAAATTAAACACAACACATGAAGCAATGTTAAATTGTATATTAATAAACTCCAAAGAACAAGCAATTGCTTTAAATTGATATGATGCATTTTTTTTTCTTCCTTTATTTTTATAGATATAGGGGAAAGAAATACAGTTTTGTTACATGGATATAATGCATAGTAGTGAAGACTGAGTTTTCAGTGTAATCATTACCCGAAGAGTGTACACTGTACCCATTAAGTAATTTCTCATCCTTCACCCCCCCTTACCCTCCCACCCTTCTGAGTCTCCGATGTTATTATTCTACTCTCTATAACCATGTGTAAATTTGTATATTTAGTGTCTTAATGAATGTGTAAGGTATGTATACATTTTATAATAAAAACACATATTGGCATGTGGTCAAATGATGACACTAGGAGATGTTCACTAAGTGCAATAAAAGACTATAAATTTAATAAGAAATGTAAACCTGAGGGGAAAATTTAGAAATCATCGATGAAGCAGAAAGAAAAAGGCAGATAAGGGGATAAAAGAGAAGATTAAAAAATTGACAAAAAGGGAACAAAAAATAAATAATTTGTTATATATATGTAATGTTCCCACTAAATGTAAATTAATTAATTGTAAGTCCTGATTAGAGTAAAATAAATTCTAAAGATCCTCTGATATACTGCTTATAAGCAGCACAGCAGAACACACACAAAAACATACATATGTGGACTGGCGAAAAATAAAGGGATCATAAAAATAGACCGGGCAAATTATAACTAAAAGAAACACACACACACACACACACACACTCACACGCACACAAAAATTTAGCAAAATCCATTATAATAGGTAAAGATGAGACAACGAATAACAAATGAAGATGCCACATAGACGATAATAATAACCATAGAAATCTATTAATGAAACAATGTAACATGAAAAAATACAGTAAAAAAAACAAAAATCTGTCAGCATTAAAGAAATTGATAAAATCACAATCAGAGTAGGTGATCTAAATACTACTATTTAAAAATGGACAGAATATTAAGCAAACCAACTAATTGAAAAGGATGAAAAACATTGATCTGCTAAATTACTTGTGGTACACCTCAGTAAAAAGTTAATATTTGAGCAAGGATTTACAAAATGACAGAGCAGTTTATGTATTAAAAAACAAGTTAGACAGAAGTGCTAGCAAATGTCCTGAGGTAAATCATGCTTATTGTGTACCAGGAATAACAAAGTTGTGAGTGAGGCTGAAGGACAGAGGGAAAGGGATGAGGCCAGAGAGCCAATGGGTATGGGGAAGGGAGATTTTGAAATCCTATTGGAGTAGATTCAAAAGTGAAAAGAGGAAAATTAGAAGCAACGCCTATAGGCACTTCTATCCATGAGTTTCACTGTGAAGAGGACCAAATAAGATGGCAAAAACTTGAAGAAAAAGTATGACAAGAAGACATTTTTTTCATTGTTTATTGCTTTATTTTGTCAGACATAAGAAATAAATACATGTTTGTCCTGAGCAGGAGAGGATGGAATGCAGTGACCCAGTGGAGAAAGCAACCTGAAGTCAGAGCTTGAACAGCAAGTATTCAGTGAAATTAGAAATAATTTTTAAAAAATGTACATTTGATTACATAGCCAGAATCAGGCAGGGAAACCTGGATCATTAACAGAAACCAGAAGAAACCTGATACATATACTATAAATTGTATATATTCTATACATATCTATAAAAATTGTTGACCAGCTTGGGCTGGTTGTTACCTGCTGTGTCTTGTACCCTTGCACAGTACTACATTAATCCCCCTAGCACAGCACTATATTGATCAACTATATTTCATTTGGTTTTGGCAAAGTCAACATTATGGATTCAGAAATCATTAGAAACAAGGATCAATATTTGGCTGAGTACAGTAGAATAGCTGAGATTATGTTAGTCCTTAGCCACTATAGATCCTCTTGAACCAGGGGCTTTAAATTGGTATACATACATCCAAATGTGTATATGTATGTATATGTACGAATGTGTATATATACACACACAAATATGTGTATATGTAAATATGTGTGTGTGTATATATATCCACAAATGTATATGATAAAGCACATTGGTCAAGCTGTACCAACAATAATTAATCCTATCAGCCCAGACGACAGAGTAAGCCTGTTTTTGCTTCTTCTTTAGAGAACATGAAAATTAAGAAATGGCTAATTAGTAGTCTTCATTTAAACTTTAATTGAACATTTGTTTTACTTCTTGATAGAAAACTCTCTGATTGGCTATTAAGTCACCAATAAAAATCTGCAAAAGAGTCATTAGCTGTAGTAGCCTGAATAATGAACCCCCAAATTATCGGGTCCTAATCTCTGTGAAACCTAGTTAATAGTCCCATACACAGATTTTTATTGTTATTAACATAGAAGACACTTCTGGTCTTAAAGCTTAAAACTTATATTTGTTTTATCTGAGTTCCTTCCTCAGGGAATGACCTTCAGGCTTCTCAAAAAAAGTATCAAATAACTGAAAATTACCAGATCACTGCATCAGATGCTGACTGCCCAAATCATCAGCGTTGCTCTTTACCCCTCTCTAGTTCCTGTTTTCTTTACACATCGTTACATTTCTTCACTCCTATATAAATTTCTAGTTTTAGTTGGGAAGATGGATTTGAGACTGAGCTCCAATTTCCTCAACTACCACACTCAATTAAAGCCTTCCTCCTTGGCAGCACTTGTTGTCTCAGTGGTTGACTTTCTGTGCAATAAGCAGTAAGCTCTAGACTGAACCCCTGGTGTTTTTGTAACAGATTTTAATTCCCTGGCCAGGGACAAGTTGCTTGTGACTTGACTGTCATGGGTCAGGAGTCTCAGGATCCCTCCTAAGCAGTTGCCCACCCAATTTTTCCTGGAGGTGATTTTCCATCTCTCTCTGGCCCTGCCACAATAGGTCCCAACCACGTTCCCGATTGCCTCAAAATAAATGCCTTTGAGATTTGATATCTACATCCGGGTAGGTGAGTGTCCTTTGTGGGCCCAGACAGCAGGATCTACTCCTCTCAATTAGGGAAATTTTTAAATAAATTTCCATTTGCATTTTGAAAAAACCGAAATGACTGAAAGAAGAAAGCATCCTGACTGCTTCAGTATGGACCTTCCTCGGGACATTTTTTGTGTCTCTGGGCAAATGGATGTCTTCTGTGAGTACCAGACAATGGGACTGGCTCCTCTCAATGTGAGAAATGCTGAAGGAATTTTTGTTTGCAGGTTGATCAAGCCCAACCAATGAAGAGAGGAAACACTCTGACTGTTTTAGTTTGGACACTCTTGGGGCTTGTTTGTTGTGGCAGCAGTTGGATTGTGTTTTTGGTAACCATGTGTGTTTGTCATGGAAAATTAGAATTCGGTAAACTGATATTCTCTTATAATACTGCTTGGCCCCAATATTGTTTGGAACCTGGATATGCTGTTGAATTGGAAAATAGGATGGAGTTCCATGTATCCAGGCTTTTGTGCTGCTGTTCTAAGCAGGGTCAGGCTCAAAGTGCCATCATATGTATCATTCTAGGGAAGAGAAAGAGACTTGAAGCAAATACAGAAAGGAAGACAATGTTAAGATGAAACAGATTTTAAAAGCTGGCCTTCAATACTGGAGGGATACAGTCACAAACGAGGGAACACCAAATACTGGAACAGGTGTGAACTGAGATAACAACCCCCACAGAAAATCAGATTGTCAGCTGCAGCTGCTGCTTTATTTATGGAAACCATATAATTGTTTTACTAGACTGTGGTGCTAGATCCAGCAGATAAAGAAACATTAATAGTACCTCTATCTCCACACCTCCTGCTCTAAGATGTTTCCTCCCTATGTGTCAAGGTTCTTGCTCTCTTTCAATAGACACAAAATCAATGTGTCCCATTACAGAAGCTAAAAGTTTACTTTTATTCTCTATCATTTCCTTTTGACCTTCAGAACCTTTTGTCACAGAAGGTCAGCTTCAAGTGGAACAGTACACTTCTATACAATTTTTTGAGCCTCATTACATCCTTCACCTTGGTTTGAGAGGGGCACTCTAGAGGGACCTATTGAGCAGTATTCTCAGCCAAGATGTCAGTATCTTGGGGAATATAGTTCAAGATGAGATTCTGGTTGGGGACACAGCCAAACCATATTATTATCCCTGGCAGCTCCCAAATCTCATGTCCTCACATTTAAAACACAATCATGCCTTTCCAACAGTCCTCCAAAGTCTCAGTTCATTCCAGCATTAACCCAAAAATCCAAGTTCAAAGTCTCATCTGAAAGAAGACAAGTCCCTTTTGCTTATGAGCCTGTAAAATCAAAAGCAAGTTAGTTACTTCCTAGATACAATGGGGGTACAGGTATTGGGTAAATGTACCTATTCCAAATGGGAGAAATTGGCCAAAAGAAAGGGGCTACAGGACCCATGCAACTCCAAAATCCAATAGGGCAGTCATTAAACTTTAAAGTTCCAAAATGATATCCTTTGACTGCATGTCTCACATACAGATCATAGTTATGCAAGACTTGGGTTCTCACAGCCTTGAGCAACTCCATTCCTGTGGCTTTGCAGGGTACAGCCCCCCTCATGGCTGCTTTCATGGGCTAGTGTTGACTCTCTGTGGCTTTTCCAGTGCACAGTGCAAGCTGTTGATGGATCTGCCATTCTGGGTTCTGGAGGATGACCCTCGTCTCACAGCTCCACTAAGGCAATGCCCCAGTGGGAACTCTGTATGGAGACTCTAACTCCACATTTCCTTTTTGCTCTGCCCTAGCAGAGGTTCTGCATGAGGGCTCTGCCCCTGCAGCAAACTTCTACCTAGACATACAGGTGTTTCTATACATTCTCTGAAATCTAGACAGAGGTTCCTCAACCTCAATTTTTGACTCCTGTGCACCCACAAGCTGAACACCATGTGGAAGCCACCAAGGCTTGGGGCTTTCACCCTCTGAAGCCATGACCCAAGTTGTACCTTGGCCCCTTTTAGCTGCTGTGGGAGTTGAGGCAGCTGGGGCACAGAGCACCATTGTCCTGAGGCTGCACAGTGCAGGGGGTCTGGGCCTGGCCCAAAAAACTATTTTTCTCTCCTAGGCCTCCAGACATGTAATGGGAGGGGCTGCCATGTAGATCTTTGACATGGCCTGAAGACATTTTTCCTGTTGTCTTAGTGATTAACATTTGCCTGCTCATTACTTATGCAAATTTATGCAGTCAGCTTAAATTTCCCCCCAGAAAATGGGCTTTTCTTTTCTATAACATCATCAGGCTGCAAATTTTCCAAACTTTTATGTTCTGCTTTTTTTTGAACGCTTTACAGCTTCTGCCAGAAACCGTAAATCATCTCTCTCAAGTTCAAAGTTCCACAGCTCTCTAAGGCAGAGACAAAATGCCATCAGTCTCTTTGCTAAAGCATAGCAAGAGTGACCTTTGCTCCAATTCCCAACAAATTCTTCATCTCCATCTGAGACCACCTTTGCCTGGATGTAATTGTTTATATCACTATCAGCATTTTGGTCAAAACCATCCAACAAGTCTCCAGTAAGTTCCAAACTTTCCCACATTTTTCTGCCTTCTTCTAAACTCTCCAAACTGTTCCAACCTCTGCCTGTTACTCAGTTTCAAAGTCACTTCCACATTTTGGAGTATCCTTATAGCAGTGCCCCACTACCTTGGTACCAACTTACTGCATTAGTTCATTCTCATGCTGCTATTAAGAAATACCCAAGACTGGGTGATTTACAAAGGAAAGAGGTTTAATTGACTCGCTGTTCCACATGTTTTGGGAGGCCTCAGGAAACTTACAATCATGGTAAAAGGCAAAGGAGAAGCAGGCACCTTCCTCACAGGGCAGCAGGATGGATTGAGTGCAAGTAGGGGAAATGCCAGACACCTATAACACCATCAGATCTCATGAGACTCACTCATTACCAGGAGAGCAGCATGGAGGAAGCTGTCCCCATGATCCAATTAGCTCCACCTGGTCCCACCCTTGACACATGGGGAATGTGGGGATTACAATTCAAGATGATATTTTAGGTGGAGATATGATCAAACCATATCATTAACCTATTCCTGTTTTAATATTCCTGTAAACAGAATATGTGAGACTTCTGGATCAGATTTAAAAGGCAGTACTTCAAGTAACATAAGCATTGGCATGTACCTCAATTCCCTTTTCGGCCAAGTCCCAAAGAAACAATAGAGGGGCTAGATTGATATTGCACATTCAGTGGGTTTACATCACAGCTGAGGGACACAGACCTGGGAAATCTACCACTTTCAGACTAAGCAATAGGAAGCCTGCTTTTGGTTCCAAGAGGTGATATTATCTCATCTCTCAAAGTTGTTTACCCCAAATACAATCATGAAATATGGTCCAGTTTAAAAAAATGGTCAAGCCTTGCAATCTTGGCATACATGTTGTCAAAGATGCTCTGGGTTTGTGGCAGATCATTTCTCCCAACACATACATTTCACATTTTCCCAGGAGCCACAAATTTATTTTGCTGTTACTCTGGAAGTGCAAGCCAAGTAAGAAAAGAAAAAAAAAGAAAACCCGAAGTAGAAAATTGCATAGGTGATCAAAAAGTTGTATTAATTTTGTATAATATTTGTAAGACTGAAAAAATATTAGAGTTAAAATAAAGTTTTGTTTCACATAAATATATGCAATAAATATATGCAAATGTATGTATTTATACATGTAAATTCTAAAATTTATGAGTGTGCATATTTGTAAGCATAATATATGTATATATAAATCACAAGCTCTCATATATAGGAAACATATCATAAAAAAGTATTGTTGTATAGCAAGATTATTAATTATTTTTAAAATTTGAAAAGAAATGTTAGGATAGACTTACATGGGGAACATAACCTCTCATCAATGAAGAAGGTGAAGGCAGATCCAAGGAAATGGAAAGAAATATCTTCCTATAAATACTTCTTCCAGACTTATTCTTTTAATTTAATGCAATTTTAATAAACATCTCAACTGGATTCTTACTAGAACTTGATCTGTTTATTCTAAGGCTCGCTTGGAGTTATGAATTTGTGAGAATTGACACTCCTGGACTTAGTGGAATTGCCCTTGTTACCCAAGTATTGGGGAGCACACATAAAGGTGTGAATTTCAGGAAATTAAAACAGATTATTTGAAATTCATGCTTCGCTGAGCACAATGACTCTTATCTGATCCCAAAGGTAAGAATGGATACTTTTTTAGGCAGGTGACAGACTTGAATCTCAGATTTAACATTCCTTTCAAAGCATCTGTTATTCACATTGTCATAGATACCCTCTTGTGTGGAGACATATCACCTCTTGAAAGTATTCCTTTTAATAGAGCGTTTGATTACATGCAAAACACAGTATATTATATCACAACTGAGTTAATTTATAGTTTATATGGACAAAATGATATTCTTTCTGAACTCATTCTATTAATTTCATTTAGTCACATAGAAATTTAAGCTTTCTAATGTCAAATTCCCGATTCTCTATTAATAAGAGAATTTAAAGAATGCATAACTAAAAAGGCCATAGTTTTTTGGAAAAAAATAATGTATGTGTGTGGTCGTTTTGTGTATGATGTTAAAATTAATAATGTAATGCTAATAGGAATTAGAAAGAGATCTAATCAATGGAATAATTATTAGAAGCTGAAACATATGTATGTATATGTAGTGTCTATCTGAACGTAACATGATTCAATTTTGTTAACTAAAAAAATACTTGAAAAAAGAAAACTATAACTCTAATCCAATCACTGATAAAGTCTATATTTGCCAAATATACAACAATAGGTTATAAAATTATTAAATAAAACGTAAGTAGTATTCACATGTTAGGATGTTGAATGTTTCTTTAACCATTATATCTAGTTCACAAATTATAGTAGAAATGCTGAAAGATATGGATATGTTGTTCCATAAAATACTGTAAATAAAAGGGGTCAATAATATAAAAAAGAAAATAAATTCAACATATATGACTTCCTCTGTCAAACAATATCAAGATACATATTTTAACAAATAATTTTTTTAAATCTATTACATTTTAGAACACTGAGAAAGAAAAATGAAAGTATAACTTATAGATGAGACAACCAACAAATCTATATGATATTTTCAAATTTAATAAAAAGTGATTTAATAAAAGCAGTGTGGCTCACACCTGCAATCCTAGCACTTGGGAGACCAAGGTGGGGAGATCACAAGGTCAGGAGATTGAGACCATCCTGGTCAATGTGGTGAAACCTCATCTCAACTAAAAATATAAAAATCAGCTGGACATGGTGGCCCATGTCTGTAATCCCAGCTACTTGGGAGGCTGAGGCAGGAGAATGGCTTGAACCAGGGAGTTAGTGGTTGCAGTGAGTCGAGATCATGTCACTGTACTCTAGCCTGGTGACAGAACAAGAATGTGTCTTTAAAAAAAAAATTAGGCCGGGCACGGTGGCTCACGCCTGTAATCCCAGCACTTTGGGAGGCCGAGGCGGGTGGATTACAAGGTCAGGAGATTGAGACCACGGTGAAACCCCGTCTCTACTAAAAATACAAAAAATTAGCAGGGCGCGGTGGCGGGCGCCTGTAGTCCCAGCTACTCAGGAGGCTGAGGCGGGAGAATGGCCTGATCCCAGGAGGCGGAGCTTGCAGTGAGCCGAGATGGCGCCACTGCACTCCAGCCAGGGGGACAGAGCAAGACTCCGTCTCAAAAAATAAAAAAAAAAAAAAAAAGAAAAAGAAAAAAAATTAAATAAGCCGCTTTTTACTTTTTGACTTTTTGACTGTCAAGGAGTGTGTGTGTATAGGTGTGTATGTGCTTGCATCTGTGTGTGTTCAAAGGAATGTTTGAACAATGTTGATGAGCTTGGTATGACATAATTGTATTTTTAATTTACATCATGTATACCGTTAAAATATTTCTAGAAGTCAGGGTGAAAATGCACTGACAAAGCCTATATATATATAAATATATATATTTATATATATATCACATTTATTTTCATCGCAACTGATAATTTGTCTTCCTCTTATTCACCCTTCCCTTCTCTCCCTCCCTTCCTGCCTTCCTTCTTTGCTTGCAGGGGAGGAGGTCAGCTTAAAAAATATATTTTAAAAACCTTTTTTTCCTATTAGAGGTTTGTGTTTCTTACCAAATTTGGGGCATTACTACATTAAGTAGTATCTACTTATTGAACTTATTTTAAGTTTAAAATAAACTTTATGTCTCACTTGTTTTTAAATTGCATTCAATACATCCAAACAATATCATAGGATATACATACATAAATGTGTACATGTATGCTATTCTAAGAAAGTGAATGTGCAGAAACCGGTGAAGAACAAGATTCAGGGACCCTCACTTAACAGACTCCATTCAAGTCCCTACAACTCATATCACAGTTTTAATTACACATAGTTTTTCTTAAAGAGTTACCCTCCACACCCTGAAATGACATTAGCTTCAGTCCTTTCAAAACCTTCCTTAATCTCCCTACCCAAAAGTTAGTTGTTCATATCATGCATGTCAGTGTAAGAAAGAAGTGATGAATCTGGCAATACTTAAAGAATGAATTGTGGAAGACAGTGTGGCGATTCCTCAACGATCTAGAACTAGACATACCATTTGACCCAGTCATCCCATTACTGGATATATACCCAAAGGATTATAAATCATGCTGCTATAAAGACACATGCACACATATGTTTACTGAGGCACTATTCACAATAGCAAAGACTTGGAAGCAACCCAAATGTCCATGAATGACAGACTGGATTAAGAAAATGTGGCACACATAAACCATGGAATACTATGCAGCCATAAAAAGGATGAATTCAGTCCTTTGTAGGGACATGGATGCAGCTGGAAACCATCATTCTCAGCAAACTATCACAAGAACAGAAAACCAAAAACCGCATGTACTCGCTCATAGGTGGAAATTGACCAAGGAGAACACTTGGACACAGGAAGGGGAACATCACACACCGGGGCTTGTTGTGGGATGGGGGGAGGGGGGAGGAATAGCATTAGGAGACATACGTAATGTAAATGACGAGTTAATGGGTGCAGCACACCAACATGGCACATGTATACATATGTAACAAACCTTCACGTTGTGCACATGTACTGTAGAACATAAAGTATAATAAAAAAAGATGAATTACTGAAAAACGATTAGTTTGATTACTTAAGTATAAGATGCCAGATAACTGTAGTCCTGTTTGCTGCTAACAAATAAATCACAATTGAAGTCAAGTTTCAGTTTTTGTTGTGAAGATACAAGCAGCATTGGAACAAATCAGCCAGTGTGTTTTAGATCACACTGCATTATCTATTTAATCACCACTTGATAGTATTAATGAAAGTATCTAAAGAATCTAACTATAGCATAGATTGACTCTTTAGTATTGGAGTATTACATGCTCAGGCATCAACATATAGATCTAAAAAATGTGTCATGTTCTAGCTCCTTGAATAATAATTTCACCTGCAGAGGACTATTTTTATGAGTTTCACAATTTATCATTTACTCCCTTATACTTACCAACCCTGTTTTTATCATCATAAATCTGTAGGAGCTTAGTCACTCTATAAATCACACATGGGTCAAGAAACTTTCTCATGTCTAGTTCTATTGCCACTGTCTTGGCTTAAAATCAGATCCCATAAAATGTAAATGGTACTAGGAACCATTTTCTGTTGAATATAAATTTTTGGAAAGATAAACTGTTATTTAATTAATATATTATTGTGTTTCTGAATTCTAATAAGTATATGATCTTTGGCAAGTCACTTAATGTTTTTTAAGTCTGTTTCATCGTCAGTATAAAAACGCTGCTTCACTTATTGAGTTATTGTGGAGATTAAATAAGATAATGTTAATTCAAGGACATCAATGTGGAAAATATTTGTGAATGTTATCTGTTATTATTCTGTTATGCTTCTAATAGAAAATACTGTTGATGATGAGCACTTTTCAAAATATTTCAAGATAGATGCGCAAAGTTAAAAAGGAAAACCTGGATATAACTAGGCAATGTAATTCAAATGTAGACCCTGACTGTATAAGGAGCTGTGTCAAAAGACGTGAATAAAATGTCCTTTAATTTTGGACAGTAGGGGAGATATTAGGTAGATTTGATAGTGAAAATAATTTACATGATTTTTTTTAGTACAGGAAACAAATGGTTAATGAAAATAGCAAATATAAGAGCCCCAAATTATTGCTGATTTCCTTTCAGGGGAAGATATATAATGCTACTAAAAATGGAGTAGTAGTTAGTGTTTAGTTTGACTCAAAATAACAAAAAACTTTTAAAAATTGAATAAAAGATGCCAAACAAGATAAACATTTATTTCCTTTTTCTATAAAATTTCCAATATGCATTTCGAGGTTGGACTGACTCACAAGCTTTCTATCCCCATATTTATTATGTACTTTCTTATCTTCATAATCCAAGGTGGCAAATACTACAATCAGTGGATAGATGAAGAAATGAAGGAGAGGGACTAGGAATAGCCTCAACTGTTTTTTAGTATATGTGCCTGAAGCTGCCACAAAATTCCTTCTAACATGCTCACACTTGCTGCAAAGGAGGTTGTGGAATATATTCTTCAATGCTAAGGGAATCATATGATGCTCTTAAATTTTTATTACTTTGAAAATTAGGAAATGGATTAAAGACATAAAATATTAGTGTCTACCAAAGTGAGGCATGATCTCTCAGCATTCTTTGAGCACCTACTCTGTGTTCATATCCTGTGATCTGTACCTATGAAGGAACTCCAAGCTTAAACCCAAGACCCCATAACGGACGGTTCTAGTTGCGAAATAATGAGATTTAGATTGTCTTTGAAGACAAATATAGCAAAAAATCTATAGAGCATTCTGTAGAAGACTGCTTACTCAAGGATCTGGTATACACAAGAACAGATAATATTATTCATTTAGTTCTGAACAAGCAAATTAATAGGCACATTTAAAATCCTTTTTTTCTTTTCTTGCCTGAACAAGACATCTTACTAAATACTGTGAAGGATGAAAGGGTAAATGCCTTGAAATGTTGATATTAACCGCAGTTACTTAAAAAGGACATAGGGTGATAAGTAAAAACATAAAAACATTTAATTCATCAAAAGCTGAATTAAAATTAAAAGTACCCATCATTTACATGTTGGTAACTAATTCTTTCATGTTACTTTAGGTTAATTCCAGAAAAATGATAACTTTTCCTGTCTTTTCTTGAAGGTAGAATGCTTAGCAAATAAACGTGCTAAGTCAGTTTATTTTTTTTTTACCTGTACTTTGAAAAGCTAATTAAGATGTTACATATTTACTTAATTTTTCTTTTTAAATTTTATTATTATCAATGAGGCATATTTCCATTAATAGATATTTCTTATAATTTTACATTATTGGATTATATATTAATTTTAGTAAGACTAAATTTGAATTTTAGCACACTTTTTAAAACATAATTGATTTCCACTCTTTGCCTTGACTTGCCTTCAATCAATTAGCTTGAGGAACTAGGACATTTATAACCTCACTAAAAGTCTCAAGTTTTCTGTCTTTTTCTCTTTCTTTCCCTCCCTCCTTACCTCCCTCCCTCCCTTCATTCCTCCCTTTTTTTCTCCCTCCCTCTTTCTCTCTCCCTCTCTCTCTCTCTTTCCTCCTTCTCTTCCTCCTCCCCCTCTTTCTCTTCTTCTAACTATTCATAAAGAAGGACATTTTTAAAATTTGCATACCATTCAACTTCAGTGTTATTTTTGCCAAAGATATTTGATGAACAAGCATTTTCTTAAAATATATGTCAGCCATATGTTATTTATCCATGAATACATATGCATTTCAAGTAATATATTACTTGAGAAAAAATATAATTTTCAGAAATTTGACATGAGTGGGAGGATGACTGTAACTTTGTCTGAAGATAATTTACAGTGGTTGTTTAAAGGACTGAGTTCCAAGGATACAGTCCTTTGTAGGAGAAATAAACCTCCATTGTGTTCATAGGAACCAGTTAGCATACATGATTCTAACTCAGATACTGTGAATGTGGCAAAGCATATGCGAAAAAATTCTGTAGAGTTATTTGGGCCATTCTTTCACATGGAAACACCATTCACCTTTGATTTTCCAAAATTTTCTATATGTTTGATTATAAGGTCTGAAATAAATCCTCATGAGAATTTGTAGGAAGTCTCAAAATACCATACCTATTGTAGTGTCCTTATTACTGCTTCATCATGGATAACTCTCTGAGTAAGAGAGATAACTCAGCAGTATCAGTTTTGATACCTTCCACGTATAATTGGCTGAGCTATTTAAGCAAACTCTATAAATTTCTGTAGTTGCGTCTTAGTATATACATTAGCCTTACTCTAGCAGTCCTTGTCATTTTAATACGGAGAGAGTAACATATATTTTTGATAAATAATAACTCCAATTGTCAAAAGAAATATTTCAGCAAAGCTTACTTAAAAACAAAACTTTCAATACACTTTGTTAGCAATGATTTGATCTGGCCTCCTCTGTTTTGTCACAGTGTTTTAATTCCACTAACACATCTTAAAATTTTCATTATGAAGTAGATTTGAGTCTTTTCAGCAGCAGCCAATCAAAGAGGTTTAAGACTTACAGTGAAGATGGTAGATTATAGCAACACATAGTTTTGTGTTCAGATACTGTCTGCTCTTCACTAACTATATGAAATTGAGTACATTTCATTAGCTGTACAATGAGGGTAATAATAACACCTACCTGCTATGATTAAGATGAAAAATAATTTAGACAACATTTTGTAAATGTTCAGCACGGTACTGAAGACACTGCAAACATTCAGCAATGTTTGCTGTTGTAATTACTATTTTACTAGGGTAAAAATAGTATCAGTGATAGTAGTGGTGGTAGCAGCAGTAATGGTAATGGTAATAGTGTTAGTAGTATTAGTAGTAGCAACATGATGAGAATTCCTTCACACTTAGAAGATCATGACCATGAACTAGGAAATTCCTTGCAAAGTGACACTTTTCTACTTAGTTATGAAATTAAAGTCTCCATTCTATCCAATTTATGATAACCATTTACATCTGATAACTTAAATTCTGGATGAATGTGATATTTTAGTTGGAAGAAATAAAACTTGCACAAAATTTAAACAAAATGTATATTTTTATTTTGTGTACATAGAAACACATATAATTTAATTCTACTTAAACATTTATGGTAACATTCTCAATCCTATAGATCAGCAGTTCCCAACCTTTTTGGCACCAGGGACCAGTTTCATGGAAAACAATTTTTCCATGGCCGAGCAGCGGGGGAGGGTGTTCAGGATGAAATTGTTCCACCTCAGATTATCAGGCATTAGATTCTCATACGGAATGTGCAGCCTAGATTCCTTGCATGCACAGTTCACAATACGGTTCTCACTCCTATGAGAATCTAATGCCACCATTGATCTGACAGGAGGTGGTGGTCAGGCAGTAATACTCCTTCACCTGCCACTCACATCCTGCTGTGAGGCCCAGTTCCTAACAGGCTATGGTGGCCTGGGGGCTAGGGACCCCTGCCATAGATGACAAATTCCCAGGTAAAATTTTGTTATATATTTGTTGCCTTGTTTTGTAATAAATATTTTTATTCCTATACCAAGCACTTTAATTTATAAGTAATCATTGAAGTTGAAAACTGACATTTAGATTACATACTGAGGCTTCATGCTGTATGTGTCTATCCTGATAGTAATGAGTGCTTCTGTGTGTTTTTTTGGTTTTGTTTTGTTTTTTGTTTGTTTGTTTGTTTATTTGGAAACTTCCCTCCTTCCAAATTTAGTGTAATATTAAAATTACCAAATATAATGCTATCATTGTTTCATAAATAGTCATCCCTATTGCAAATAGAGTTTCATCATATTAGATTATTCATTGAATTACAAAGTATGGTCCAGTTTCAAAATAGCATTTCCAAACTTGTTTAATTCTTTAACATCTTTAAGCAGCTTAAAATAAATTCTATATCCCTAGTGCTTTCTTTTTGATAAATAGTAGAGCGTGTTTCCGACTTTCAACCTCTTAACAGTTGTCTGGTGTTCTTTCCATCTCCACTCTAAGTTAAAATATAGTTATAAATCCTTTTAATAGGCATACTGTAGCCTTGCTTTTACATTCCAACCAAGGTGTTTTATGACATGTCTGGGAATACACACTTTTACAAATTCCTTGCCAAATATTAATTAGTAATTTTATAGCAGCATTTCAAGGACCCAGGGAATACACTTTTAAAAAGAAATATTAAGGGGCCCCTGTCATTGTATTCTGAGTTTTAACTCTGCAACGAGAACGAAAACAAGCATTACATTTTCACCCATAAGGAAGTAAGGAACATGTTGCACTTCAGGCAAAACTGCAGCAATAACATTTCCACTGGCATTCTTCTTCCACATTTATCAAATGCTCTGATTCCCTCTCCTGTGAGACTATCTTCAGACACTTTACCACCTAGTTACAATGCAGATCATTTTAGCAAAACTAGTTAGATGCTGCTAAAATACTTCTACCTTATTCAGTATCAAGAAATTCTACTTTATACTAGAACTTTCCTAATTCCGTGGGTGATAAATAAACTCTTGCTTTGCTCCATGAAATCCTCCCAGAAATTCTTCCTCCCCCTTACTCTTCCTATACGAACTGATCAACTCCAAATTATTCGTATTTCCTCAGCAAGATCTTCATCTTTCACCCAGGGAAGAATGGTTCTATTATTGGGTATTTTAGAGCCCTATATGTTTTCATCAATGAATATAATAAATATTCATCTTTATCACTATACTGTGAAATCTAAGGGAAGATTCTTGATCAGTCCTGCCTGTGTTTGAATTACCAAGAGTTAATAATACAAACCCCATAGTATCCACATTTATAGAGTGAATGAATATATTACACCAATTCTTATTGCACATTAAAATGTTCTTTTGCTGGCTTTTTTCTTTCTTTATAACCAAATGTTTGCTTTCCTATAGCTGTATTTAGAACTAATTTTTTAAATCCGCATTTGCAATAATTACTCTTAAGAACTGTAATATGTAATATATGTCTGTCAGCTTTACCATGTATTATAAACTCACTGACTCACTGTTTAGTTGACTAGAACTCCCAAAAGGCATCTCCAACGTAATTCACTATGAAATAATCTTGATTTTTTTCTCCAAAATCTACTCCTCACCAGAATTCCCTATTTAAGTAAATGGCCCTTCTCTTCATCCAGTTATTCCTTTGAAAAGGCATGAACTTAACTCATATTTTCGCTTATGTTTTGCATCAACTATCAGAAAATACTGATGGTTTGATGTTAAAATACAGACCAAATATGCACTTTCTCCCCACTTTTACCTCTGTCAGTAACATCCTATTCCAAGGAAACATTCAGTCTTTCCCGGAGAATTACTTAGCTTCCTAACTCATTATGTGCTTTGAATTATTTTACCACCAACTTCTGTGAGTTGATTCTCCCACAGCAGCCAGAGTGAATCTCTTAAAAACTGAAACCTGATTGTGTTATTTCTTTGCTCCCATCACAACTAACATAAAATGCAGCTATTGGTTCATACCTTTATTGTTGGTCTAATGCATGAAGTGAAAAACCAAAACCATTGTTGGTTTTGGGTATTTATTTTTTGTTTTTGTTTTTGTGTTTTTAGTTTGCAGATAATTTACCATGATGTTCATATACTTTTTTTTTTTTTTTTTTTTTTTTTGCTGACTG
>NW_012103277.1:1599225-1608719 GCF_000951045.1 Mandrillus leucophaeus | reverse complement strand
TTTTGAGTTGGAATCTTGCTCTGTCTCCCAGGCTGGAGTGCAGTGGTGTGATCTCGGCTGACTGCAACCTCCACCTCCCGGGTTCAAGTGATTCTCTTACCTCAGCCTCCCGAGTAGCTGGGACCACAGGTGTGTGTCACCATGTCTGGCTAATTTTTTGTATT
Source organism: Mandrillus leucophaeus (assembly GCF_000951045.1). Lineage (NCBI taxonomy): Eukaryota > Metazoa > Chordata > Mammalia > Primates > Cercopithecidae > Mandrillus > Mandrillus leucophaeus. The sequence goes on along the minus strand of NW_012103277.1, from coordinate 1,608,555 downwards.
TTTAGTAGAGACAGTGTTTCACTGTGTTAGTCAGGGTGGTTTCGATTTCCTGACCTTGTGATCTGCCCGCCTCGGCCTCCCAAAGTGCTGGAATTACAGGCATGAGCCACCATGCCCGGCCGATGTTTATATACTTGATATAGCAAACCTGATTATTTCATTCAGTGTAAAATGCGTCGTCTTGCTTTTTATTTGTATTTCTCCCTAATTCAATCTGTTTACCATTTGAATATTTTTCATATTTTGAGAATGAAGTAAATCAAGAAATTACATATTATTAGAAGTATTATGACATTTTATCATTGAGAAGGCCCCTGTCCCCTTCAGATTCTGAATTTCTGACGTTAGTTTATGCAGTGAACTACCCTGAATTTTTCTCTATCCTAAAGAACAATTTGCTTAAGGCTGTTTTTGCTTAAATTGAATATTATATAGCCCTAAAGGCCTAATTTAATATTATTCTATTATGTTCAGCAGATTATTCTTCTTCCATATTTCCATTTCCATTATTCTTCTCAAGTCTTAATTCATGAAAGCGTTTGAGAGCTGCTTGTTGTACACGTTTTTATTCAAATATATTTCTCATGACATAAGTCCTGAGGAACCAGAAAATGTTATAGATGAGCCAATTATGTTGGTATACATGACATTAAGCAAAGTCATGTATCATGGCATCGTTTGTTTCCTGTCTTGGTAGAATAAAACTCATCCAAACATACTGCTTAACTCAAATGGTAATTATAAACAAAAGGTGAACAAAATACTTGAAAATCTCAGTCAGAATATGGGAAGGGAAGTAAATACCAATTTTCTCTTTCCAGAGAAATCCTAGGATATGGAGCTGTGTCTGACGGACTTGTCCTGCTATTACTAGGTAAGGCCCTCCCACAGTCTCTTGGGCAAGTACTTTCACCTCAAATTTTGCATAATGCTCAGTTGAAAAAAATCAAGGAACATGCAAAGTGCAATAAATAATTCCTAAAAGGGTCTAGAATATACATATAAAAATGTTATGATCTTCTAATTAAACTTTTAATAAAAACAGGTGTTCATCTATCTTTTCACTGAATTCCCACTATGCATAACATGAATATTATGTGCTGATGACGCTGCAATAAAAAAGCAGAGCTTTGGGGAAAGAATTTTAAGAGCTATTTACACAATTTTTCACGTAATGATGATGCATGTAAGGGAAAAAAGATGTCATATGATAATTTGCCTAGTGAATTTTTAAGTATTTCTGTATAACATATGTTATTCATGCTATAAATACAATGTGATTGACAATAATATATACATATATTTACAATATTAAGAATATTGAATACTTTATTGTGGCATTTCATATTTCTTAGTAATATCTGTGACCAAACTACTCTTAGTTATGAAATTACACATAGTTTTTCATATGAGGATTAATCAAGATCTTATTTTTAGTCATTCAAACTTTAAGATATTTCCACATTTTGCAAAACTTTATATTCTCTTTGTAATTGGTTAATTCATGATTTGTATACATCTAAACAGAAAATGAAATATAGTAGTACTGCTTTTGTATTTTCTATATTTTCAAACTTTTCAAAGCAATCTGGCATGTGTACTACAGAATCAGGGTAGAAAATGTTTTCTTTTAGAAATTCCAAAATCAAAACAAATTTCAGTGAATTTTCATCTTTCTCTAAGATAAAATGAAATATCTATTTTGATTGTTGCAGTGTCTTAGAATATTTTCTCATTCTAAAACTGAAAGATTATTTAACATAGTGTTATAAACTGAAGAGTATCTCCCCCGCAACTCCCAACATTCATATGTTAAAGCCGTAATCCCTAGTGTGATTGTATTGGGAAATAGGGCTTTTAAAGAGGTAGTTAAGACTAAATGAGGTCATAAAGGTGGGGCAATAATCCAATAGGACTGTTGTCCTTATAAAAAAGAAATATCCTCTTCCCTCCACCTGCACTAGCAGAGGAAAGGCTATTTGCAAGCCAGCAATAGAGGATTTACCAGAAACACGTTTTCTAGTCTCTTGATCTTAGATTTGTGGCTTCCAGAGTTGTGAGAAAATAGATTTTTTTTTGCTGTGTAAGCCATCCAGTCTGTGGTGTTCTGTTATGGCAGCCCTGGCCAAATAATAGAATAAGTCACGTATTTAATCAGTTATCTTAAATATTCAATTAGTTATGCAATATGGCAGTACTTTTTGGACAGATAAATATTCATTATTAAGTCCTTTGATTTTTATCAAAATATGCCCAAATTGCATACATAGGTATGTGTTCTTCCCATTTCACAAGTAATAGCCCTCCTAAAAATGATTTTCTGATAAGTGCCAGAAGTTAAAAAGTACTGTATTTCCTTTTTAAATTTTGATGATCTATAGTACATGAGAAATATTAATATATGGAAGGTTTTTTCCTTTACTACAGTTAAAATAATTTGAGTTTTAAATATACTTATGCAGGAACAACTAATAACTAATAATTAAAAGAAATCACATGCAACTCTTGAAACAGTTTCTTAATTGCAACTCATTAAACTAAATTGCAGCATATTATCTCCATTATAATACCCAAAATAGAATTCGTAATGGTCTTTCTGTCATTCTTCCATGCATTTTATATCTGATGTTAAAGAAACTTTTAGAATGTGGTAGTCTTTATGTTATAAATTATACAATATAAATTGTTTTTAAACCTCAGAAATGATTGGAAGAAAAATAGTTAAATTTTCAGTCATGACTGATAGCTTACCCAGGCTATAAAAGCCAAACTAGATGAATATAGTTTTTGCATAAGCTATTTTAAATAAACTTTCTTTTTTATAACAATTCATGATTTGTATTTTAATATGCTATATGACTGAGAAAAAAATGTGATTCTATTAAAAAACTACAAACTAAAACGCCATACTAAAATGAGTACATATCTCTTACTATAAGTAAACTTTTAGGTATTTAAATGGAATTCACAAATATGATATAATTCTATTTTTTGAGCTGGGGATACTACTCCAAGTCGGGTAAGCATATATAGATCTTACTATTTATCCTAAATCCCAATTATGCAATTGTACAACGACTATGGTAATTACAGATGAACAGTTACATGTAGAAGCTCTTATTTCTTACTCAGTTTATTTGTGTTATGACCATGGAAAACCAATGTTGACTACTGAGAAAGTAATCAAGCAATAGAAAAATGAGGTCCCATAGACAAAGAATGCAAATTTTGACTAATTTTTTAAATGTCTCAAATAGTTTAATAAGTAAAGAACCAAGGCAGCTGATGTATGTAAACGCAGGTTTTGTCTGCACTGTCTCTCTGCTACCAAGTACTTTCAGAGTAAGGGTCACAACTTTGAGTTCATTTGTAGTTGAGTGTTTTATAAAGATGTTTTTATTGTAAATCCTAGTGTAAGGTAACTGAAATCATCTTTAATGTGCACATTAATATTTTTGAAAATTCCATCTGCAAGTTATGTCATGATGTAACCATTTCATAATGCGTTTGTCCCTTTCAATTTTGTCTTACAGTTCCCCATGGAAATGGAATTAATTTGATTTGAGCTTTTTTACTTACAGCCCTTTCTACCTCCACATATATCTAAGCAAAGCTAACATTTGTGATGGAGGATTGATTATAGAAACATATTCTTTTGTCTTCAACCTGTCCTTTATCAACTTTGTGTACTGGTTTTTTGGTGTATATATTTATGTCTGTGTGTGCTTCTAAAATCCACTTTGATAACTTTCTCTTTATAAACAAACTTATGAAAACAAACTAAAAAATTCCTTACTACACTTTATGCCACTTTAAAAAAATAAATAAAATAAAACACTTTCCTTTGTTTACCTACAGCTAGTCAGTTTTGTGCTACTCCTTTCCTCACCTCCCTTTTCCTTTTCTATCAATTACAGTGTGTTCCATCCCATCACACACGTGAGTCTAGCATAGATAAACTAATCAAGTGGAAAATCCTATCTTTTATCTTGTTAGATTTCTCTATGGCATTTGATAACGGTCAATTATTTTCTCTTTGTTGAAACACAAAACTTCTTGTAGTTACATGATTCCACTCTCTCACCATTCTGCCCTAGTTTACTTTGTAGCTCTTAGTGTCTTTTTATTTTTTATTACTTCTGTTTTGCTTTGAGTAATATTATTCTTTAGAAATCCAACCTTAGCTTCCTTGCCTTTACAAATTCTCCAACCCATAGTCTTAGCTTCTATTATTGTCTGTCTACTCCCGTTACCCTTGACTTAACCATTGTCATCACTCAAATCAACTGGATTTCTCAAATATTCAACTTCTCATTCATCTTCCATATTCCACATAAATTCTTCCTTCAATTCCTAAACACAGTAACAGGGGCAACTTTCTTAAAACTATAAATCAGATTTGGACAAAATCTTCTTGAAAGATTCATAAAGATTCTCTCTGTACACAATTCTACTTGTTTCACTCTCTTTTAGATGCTGTACTTGAGATCAGCTCCCCAGTAGAGTCCTGAATTCTAATCCCTGTTTCCTGGGAACCCGAACTAAAGCAACTGTTCCGAGGCTGCACATCACAAGACAATTATACCCGTCTTACTATACAGTTCTTTATTTTCTTGAATTAGCAAGAATATTTTAATTTGCCCTTAATTGTCCTGGAAGGTGCTTCCCTTCATGTCTGTCATTTTGGTCTCAGCATGAATGCCACCTCCACAGAGAGACCAGCCTGAAATAAATCGTTCCTATCATTGTGTTTTTTTTCATATTCCACCATATTGAAAATTTCCCTTTTTTCTAAATGCATATCTCTATGTCTGAAATTACTTTGCTTGCTTCTTTATGTATTATTCATTTCCCCTCCAGATAGAATATAAGCTACCAGATGGAAAGTAGCTAATCTATCTCATTTTTCTATCCATCTTATTTATCACTGAATTTAGCACGTATAGTAAGCACTCAGTAACTATTTATTAAAGAATAAATTAGTGGGTATTAAAACCTAAAAATCACTCCAAATTGACAAATTCACATTCTCAAACATCTGAAAGCTCCAAATAACTGTAAAACTGATGATGTACAAATCTTAGCTAGTGTTTTAATTTTCTGAGTTACTGAGTTTTCCATCTCAAGTGACTTCATTATTTGATATGCCAAACTAAATTTAGGGTTATTCTAGCTCAAGATAGTGTATTCCTCATTTTTATTCTTTATTTCTGTCTCATCGTCTTATTAATTGGTCACTAAATGTTGTAAAATTGGTCACTTCATTATCATTAGATTCTACTCACTTTATTTATATGAATTGATAAAGTATTAAATCAGGCTTCATCATCTCTTACCTGAACTACTGTAATAGCTATATAACAATTCTTACTCCTCTCTATATTTTTCCTAATTATGCTAATTATTTTCACCTTATACTATCTAAGCAGTTTATTATTAACAATACTATAAAATCTATTTAAATAATTGAGTGTCTCATGCATAGTGTTTACTGTTTAGGCATCTGTATATATTTTCTCTTGTTTCCTTCATTCCTATACTGAGATACTATTTCATATTTCCAGTAAGGAGCAGGGTTTCATCCCTACATATGTACCTACTGTTTATTTTGCTTGAAATGTCTTTCCTCTTCTTCACCTGGAAAATTGTTCAGATCTCACTAAAATGTTACTTATTTTGGAAACATTTCCTGATTTCTCTACATATAGAAATGTTTTCTGTGATATAGTAGAATTTTGTACATGCTTGTATTTCAGTAAATTTCAAATTCTTTTTACTTATTACTTGCTAAGTCTGTCGTCTTCAGAAACTTATAATTATTAAGGGAAGGAGTGTGTCTTATTACTCTTTGTCTTACTAGTTCCCAGTACAGTGTTTGGCACTTATATTGCACTCATAAAGCTCTAAAGGAATAAATGAATGCATGATGAATGAGAAGTGTGACAAGGTCAAAGGAAGAAAGTGATATAAGAACTTAATAACATACATTTTATTTCTGAGAGCTTGTAAAAATAATGCTGGGGAAATACAGAAAATGATTCACAATTAAATAAAAAATAATGTAGTTACTTGGGCTGGAGAGTGGGTCAAAAGATTACCAGTGTCTGATTTAAAACCAACAAGTATGTACCAAGGTATATGTAAATAGAATTTAAACTTTCATTTTAAAATGGCATTACAATCAATATTCCCAGAAAATTTCCACAATGAAGAAGCTAGATATTTCAAATTAATGAAAATAAAATTATCTAATGGAATGATAATTTTAAAGAATATACACTGCGATACTAAATATAATTTGTATATAGCTGTTTATTTCTGAGAAACCATATGATATTCACTTTATGATCTTTGTTTCATATAGTACCAGAATAGGTGATAATATCTCAAAAGATGTTTTCAGTGTTGATTAACTGATATCTCAAAAGATGTTTTTAATATCAATCTTGCTTTACATTCAAATTTTGGCCTTATGGATAAGTGAGGAAGAAACTGTTATCATGATATCTCTTTAATGCTGCAATGCTTCTACATCACTGTGTTTTATCTCACAGTTATGTAGGTGAAAACATATTTTAAATAGTTTAAACAATTGAGAAAACAAAATATACATAAAATAATATTGTTTAATATTTATATACTTTATTGGTAAAAAAGAATAAAATAAGAATTAATCAATTTACTATTTAAATATTTTTAAAGATCAGAAATAAAATTAAAATTAAGCTATATATGTGTATGTGTTTTTAAAAGGATAAATTAACATATAAACAGTGCTCAAAATCATAAAATGGAATTCTTAGTTTAAATGGTAAGATTCAGATGTGTATGTAGAATGTGAGACTTAGATATTAATGGTATTAAACATACCATGAATAAGCTTTTTAACCATTTCAGTTGTGTGACTTTAAGAAAGTTACATCACTTCTTTCAGCTTCAGTTGTCCCTTGGGAAAAATAGGGCGAGTAGTAGTCGGTATGTCAGATGACTATAAAAATAAAAGAAGTTATAATACATGCATGATGCTTAGCCTGGTGGTTGATTCATGATTAGAATAGTTGTTAAAATTATTATTATTACTGGATAGTGTTTAGAAGAAATGCACCTTTAAGCAAATAGTCCTACTTGATTGAAAATTGATTGTTTATATTAAGTAGTAAAGCATGAGTATTTTAACCAAGTAAATCCACCTGTAGCAATTATTTTAATTATAGTCACTGTAAATAAATACTATTCTTGAACTCACCAGTTTACATATAAATCATATACTTTTTACTTATTCATGCCTAAATAAAATATAATTGTAGATAAACAGCTTAACAATCTTAGGTGTCCTGAAATATTACTTTTTTGCCATCACACTAAATAGTGCTAGAGTAGAATATATAAACCATCTTTTCAGGCCAAAATGTAATGATGGAGTATGTATTATCCTTTGTAAATAAAACAAATTTTTGATGAATGAAAAACAAATGATTTCTCAGAAAGCTCTGTTGTGCAACACCTGAAATAAAAAGATTTATCATTCATCATTTTAAGTTATAATGATGCAGATGTACCCTTTTACTGTGCCTCAGAGGAAATGCTGCAGACATAAAATGCAGATGATCTAGAATTATATTCACTATTTTTTTGAAATATAATTGCTACAAAGATCTAGGTTGCAAGAAGAACAATTTGTAGAGGACAATGTCTTTGGAAAGTAACAGTAACATAGAGAAGACATAACATGGTATATCTGTAGAAATGGACTGAAAAGATGAAATTAAAATAATTAGAAGGGGAAAAATCAGAAACACTTGAATAAACATATTAAAACTGTATATTATTAAAATTATATTTCTGATATCTAAAAATGAATTAAAACTTTCAAGAAGTTATTTTTATTTCATTGCGTATAAGCTATATTTCACAGTTCTTAAGGTATATTTGTAAAATTAGCATTTGTTTCTACCCTAAATTCCCAAAAGACTTAAACTTGCTGTGTTAGAGACCATGGGGGAAGGGAGGCTAACCTGAAGGAGAGAAGAGTGATGGAACATTCTGTTGTTTCTAACAGAGTTCGATAACACGCACCTGAATTGAAAATATGATCAACCAGATCTAGTAATGTTGAGTTCTCCACCCATCCTCCATCCAGGAAAGATAATTGAACACAAAAGAAGTAATTCAACTACAAAAAACAAATTAAGATATCAGTTTCTAGCTTTCACGTAATAATTGAGATGACTGGGTTCATAGAAATGTTCTTACTAAATAGATGTAATGGTTTTAATTTTAAGCTGAAGGATTTTTCATAAATCACAAATGTAAGAGGAAAAAAATTCAATGCTATAAAATATAATAGGCTATAAATTTCCATATACATTTATAAATTTTATATGAAGAGTGATTCTTTTTTATTATCAGTCATTGAATCTTGTTTAAATCTATTGTTTTAGGCCAAGTTATAAAATTCAAAGAACTTCTCATTGCAATTTCTTTCTCTTGATTGTCGGTATTGATTTAAATCATTCAGAGAGAGGCCACTTATTATATTCAACATTCTATCCATTATTGTCTCTGCCAACTTTTAAAACTTATCATTAATATATTGCAGGATATAGTGCTGAATTGCAAATAGCTAAGTGTAATAAAGCATGCATCTTCTGATGTAAACATATTTAAATAGTATGCATGTAAAGCATCTCTTTTAAAGTTAGGTTCATGTTACAAAATGTAGCAATTACTAGATGGAAAGCCAGTAAAGAAAGAGTATCAATACAAATAGCACATAATAGTTATCTAGGGCAGATAATTCCCACCCCAATTTTTCTATATACTGTGGGAGATTTTTACTCTTTACCTACAGTATACATTATAGAAAGGTTTGTACCTGACTAGAAATCATATATTTTGATGCCTGGTCTGGTAATCTTAAACTAGCAATATTTTCTATATAAAATACTTTTTTACCTGCAAGTGATGGTGATGATGATGAGGAGGAGGAGGATAATGATTATTGCAAGCCACAGATGAGACTAATTTAAAAAAAAAAATACTATAACAGGCTGGGCACAGTGTAATTCCAGCATTTTGGGAGGTCAAGGTGGGTGGATCACTTAAGGTCAGGAGTTCATGACCAGCCTGGCCAACTTGATGAAACTCTGTCTCTACTAAAAATACAAAAATTGCCCAGGCATGGTGACAGGCACCTGTAATCCCAGCTACTTGAGTGGCTGAGACAGGAGAATTGTTTGATTCTGGGAGGCGGAGGTTGTAGTGAGCCAAGATCGTGGCACTGCAATCCAGTCTGGGCAACAGAGTGAGACTCCTTCACACACACACACA
>NW_012103277.1:1594901-1597790 GCF_000951045.1 Mandrillus leucophaeus | reverse complement strand
CACCATATATGCCCCACTAGAATGAGAACATATTCATTAAAACTCACACAATGAGGCTTCCGGGAAGAGTATAGTATCTCCCAGGCACAACTAAAAATGGATTGAGAGAGCCCGGAAATCAGAATGATGTGGGGGTTTTATGATGGCTAGGGTGTGGAGTTGAAGCGAAGGTTCTCTGTTAGCAGGGCCTTGTACCAGCACATCAAAAATGGAGACTCTTTCTTATACTCTGCGAATAAGTAACTGAAAATAAATGCCCCTCCAAGTAGAGCAATCATAAACAGATGTGCCTTTCTCCAGGACCATGCAGCCTCCCAGGATGTGCCTTGAGTAGTAGCACTGGTTACATTTCATTCTCTAATCCCCACACCTTGATCAGTGACTTTGGGGAGGACACAGCACAACCACACAATTTATGCATAGATAGAATGTTGAAAAAAACATGGCTTTCGAGGAGTGGGAGGATGAAGTCCTCATGGACTAATTAATGAGATTTGGGAGAATTCTATGAGAATCAGTAGCAATCTATTGAACTAATTATATCATTACCTAGGCAATAAGTGAATCTCCATTTTATTGCATAATAATGACAAGGAATTCAGAGGTGGTTATAAGGAGAGTGCTGGGATATAGGTTCAAAAACAGCTGCACAAATGTCATGAGTGTTACTAAAACTGTTCTAGATTTGGGCATTTTTTTTTTTCACCGATCTTTGGAATGTCTCAGGTTGACCCCATTATAATAAATAGAATTTTATAAGAAGTTGTCCTGAATGGGCAAGATTCCATCTCTTTTAGATGCCAGTTACAAAGACACACACTTACATGAAGTATTAAAAGAAAGAAATATGTGACCACCATATGCAGAAACTAGGTAAATCACTAGAACTTTAACTAGGTTGCTTTGCAGATGAGGTGTCAGAGAGAGCAATGTTTATGAAGAATGAAGCAATATTTGAAAGATATAATAGGTCAACCCCTGTTACAGTTCATCACATACGGTTAAAAACCTTCAAAACTGATAGCTAGAGATCTGAGTCGTTTTTAGTGTGTGCTGACTACTAGAAAGAATTTTGCCTCTTCCCTGGGAAAGAATTTATAGATGAGTACTCAAAAGCTATTGCAGGCCAGGCATGCTAGCTCATGCCTGTAATCTTAGCACATTGGGAGGCCGAGATGGGAAGATCAGTTGAACCCAGGAATTCGAGCCTGGGAAATACAATGAGACCACATGACTACTATATATGTGTGTGTGTGTGTGTGTGTGTGTGTGTGTGTAATAGCCAGTTGTAGTGACGTGTGCCTGTAGTCTCAGCTACCTGGGAGGCTGAGGTGGGAGGATTGCCTGAGCCTGGGAGGTTGCACTCCATCCCGGTCAACAGAGTGAGACCCTGCCTCAAAACAATAACAAAAATAAAATAAATAAATCAATGCAATTTTAAAAAAACAAAATTTGACAAGTGAGACTTAAACTAAAAAGCTTCTGCACAGCAAAATAAATTATCAAGAGAGTAAACAACCTACAGATGGTAGAAAATGTTTGCAAACTATGCGTCTAACAAAGGTTTAATATCCATAATCTATAGAGTCAAACAATTCAACAAGCAAAAAAACAAATAACATCATTTAAAAGTGGGTAAAATATATAAATAGACACTTCCAAAAAGAAGACATAAGTGGGCAACAAACATGTGGAAAAATGCTCAGCATCACTCATCATCAGAGAAATGCAAATCAAAATCACAATGAGATACCATTTCACACCAGTGAGAATGGCTATTATTGCAAAGTCCAAAAACAACAGAGAATGCAGAGACTGCAGATAAAAGGAAATGTTTACACTCTACTGGTGGAAGTATAAATTGGTTCAGCTATTTTAAGTTATTTAAGAAATCTCCAAACTGTGGAAAGCAGTTTGGAGATTTGACCTAGCAATCCCAATACTGGATGTATATCTAAAATAAAATAGTTCATTCTACCAAAAGACACATGCACGTGTGTGTTTATCCCAGCACTATTCATAGTAGCAAAAATATGGAATCAACCTAGGTGCCCATCAATGGTATACTGGATAAAGAAATGTGGTACATACACACCAAAAAGTAGTAAACAGTAGTAAGAAAACAAAAACTCATCCTTTGCAAGCGTATACATGCATCTGGAGACCATCCATTATCCTCAGTGAATTAATAGAGGAACAGAACACCAAATACTACGTGTTTTCACTTATAAGTGGGAGCTAAATATTGGGTACTCATGACATGAAGATGACAAATAGATACTGGGGATTACAAGGGTGGGGAGGAAAGGAGGGAGGGAAAGTTTGAAAAAACTAACTATTGAGAACTATGCTCAATATCTGGGTGACAGGATCATTCATATCCCAAACCTCTGCATCACACAATATACCCATGTAGCAAACTTCACATGTATCCTCTGAATCCAAAATATAAAAATTGAAATTATTTTAAAAATGCCTTTTGCAGGAAGATATCCTTGTGACAGATAACCTTATGGAAAAAAACATAGATAAAGCATTGAATAGTATTGGGGCTTTTTTTGCCCTGAATTTGATTTAAAATGCTAATAAAAATGATAATCTGGAAAACAGTTTCAACAAAAAAGATCTAGATTAATCTAGATAAATCATTACACACTCAAAAACTTCCCTTACTTTTATGTTATAGCCAGATGAGAATTAGAGTTTTTTTTTTTTTTTGAGCCAGAGTTTCACACTGTCACCCAGGCTGGAGTGCAGTGGCGCCATCTCCACTCACTGCAAGCTCCGCCTCCCAAGTTCACGCCATTCTCCTCCCTCAGCCTCCCGAGTAGCTGGGTCTACAGGCGCCCGCCACCACGACGGGCTAATTTTTTTCTTTTTGTATTTTTT
>NW_012103277.1:1589414-1592710 GCF_000951045.1 Mandrillus leucophaeus | reverse complement strand
AAAAAAAAAAAAAAAAAAACTTACAACATACTACACAATAATAACAGCATTCATTGAGCATAATAGATGACTAAACTAAGTTGAAAACTAATATGGAAATTAAAGCACAACTAAATTTGACTAAGAGAAGTATAAATATACATCTTTATATTTATTCGAATATAATTTTACTGTTCCAGTAATTGAGAGGTACACAAATGTCACAGCTTTGAATGTTTTAAAATTGTTATCTCATGATTATGAAATGTAGTAAATTACCAATTTCTATTCAGGTATATGAAAAATTGGTAGATAGCCACTGATAGAAAAGACATTGATTACACGTATAATACACTGCCTAGTTGAAAAATGAATATTTAGTCATTTTGTTTATAAAGTGCCAAACATTACATTTAACTTTCATTGATTTATCTAAATAATCTAACTCTTTCATCTATATATGGATGAAGATCGGTTTCTTAAAAGTTCATTTGTACAAATACAATTTCATCTCTAAAAGAAAGGGATACTTCATACAATAGCTTCAAGAGAAGTAATTTGTATCCTCAGGTCACGATTGTGGCTGCCTGGGTTGTGCTAGATTGAATGACTTGACTTTCACTTTTTAACTGTTCCTATAATTTGATTATCATTAAATGAACCAGAAAATAAATTTGCTTCTACAATAAAACCTACAGGCTTTTATGTCAGTCTTTTAACAAGATTTATTCTTTAATAGAAAGATATGCAATAAGGAAAAAAAAAATATCTAGTAAAAGGTAAAATAAAAATCCTCATTACATACCTTTAGGGCTTAGACTGAAAACTGGAAAAAATGCATTTAAGTCTAATACTTAAAACGTCTAAAAAGTTTTATAGTCATATAATAGTTTACACCTGACCAAATTCTGGAAAAGTCTTCAGAAAAACTTACAAATCCTCATGGCGACAACATAATCAGTGGTATCAGCTTTACCTCCCCTTGATTTCAGTGTCTTCTGTTCACTACAGGGACATGTGAGAGTGAGTGACAATTTCTCTCTGGCAACAGTCAGAACAACCACTACACCTGTCGCAACTCCTGTATTGCAAGCATTGCTGGATTCTTTCTTTGCTCAACACAGGTTTCTTGTCTTAGGTTACACTTGCTTTTACCTTCTGCTGCTCTTGCCTACTCTTCTGTGTCCTTTTTGTAATTTTCTGCTTCTACTTCTCGCAGTCATTGTCTCTTGAACAACCACACAATATATTTGCAGCATACATACCGGGCATTTGTGGGAAATGAAGAAAAGCTCCCCCTCTGTTGTGAACACTTTGCAGAAACAAAATGAACCTTTACCCAAAATTTGGTTTGCATATTGAGACTTATGACACCATATATGCCCCACTAGAATGAGAACATATTCATTAAAACTCACACAATGAGGCTTCCGGGAAGAGTATAGTATCTCCCAGGCACAACTAAAAATGGATTGAGAGAGCCCGGAAATCAGAATGATGTGGGGGTTTTATGATGGCTAGGGTGTGGAGTTGAAGCGAAGGTTCTCTGTTAGCAGGGCCTTGTACCAGCACATCAAAAATGGAGACTCTTTCTTATACCCTGCGAATAAGTAACTGAAAATAAATGCCCCTCCAAGTAGAGCAATCATAAACAGATGTGCCTTTCTCCAGGACCATGCAGCCTCCCAGGATGTGCCTTGAGTAGTAGCACTGGTTACATTTCATTCTCTAATCCCCACACCTTGATCAGTGACTTTGGGGAGGACACAGCACAACCACACAATTTATGCATAGATAGAATGTTGAAAAAAACATGGCTTTCGAGGAGTGGGAGGATGAAGTCCTCATGGACTAATTAATGAGATTTGGGAGAATTCTATGAGAATCAGTAGCAATCTATTGAACTAATTATATCATTACCTAGGCAATAAGTGAATCTCCATTTTATTGCATAATAATGACAAGGAATTCAGAGGTGGTTATAAGGAGAGTGCTGGGATATAGGTTCAAAAACAGCTGCACAAATGTCATGAGTGTTACTAAAACTGTTCTAGATTTGGGCATTTTTTTTTTTCACCGATCTTTGGAATGTCTCAGGTTGACCCCATTATAATAAATAGAATTTTATAAGAAGTTGTCCTGAATGGGCAAGATTCCATCTCTTTTAGATGCCAGTTACAAAGACACACACTTACATGAAGTATTAAAAGAAAGAAATATGTGACCACCATATGCAGAAACTAGGTAAATCACTAGAACTTTAACTAGGTTGCTTTGCAGATGAGGTGTCAGAGAGAGCAATGTTTATGAAGAATGAAGCAATATTTGAAAGATATAATAGGTCAACCCCTGTTACAGTTCATCACATACGGTTAAAAACCTTCAAAACTGATAGCTAGAGATCTGAGTCGTTTTTAGTGTGTGCTGACTACTAGAAAGAATTTTGCCTCTTCCCTGGGAAAGAATTTATAGATGAGTACTCAAAAGCTATTGCAGGCCAGGCATGCTAGCTCATGCCTGTAATCTTAGCACATTGGGAGGCCGAGATGGGAAGATCAGTTGAACCCAGGAATTCGAGCCTGGGAAATACAATGAGACCACATGACTACTATATATGTGTGTGTGTGTGTGTGTGTGTGTGTGTGTGTAATAGCCAGTTGTAGTGACGTGTGCCTGTAGTCTCAGCTACCTGGGAGGCTGAGGTGGGAGGATTGCCTGAGCCTGGGAGGTTGCACTCCATCCCGGTCAACAGAGTGAGACCCTGCCTCAAAACAATAACAAAAATAAAATAAATAAATCAATGCAATTTTAAAAAAACAAAATTTGACAAGTGAGACTTAAACTAAAAAGCTTCTGCACAGCAAAATAAATTATCAAGAGAGTAAACAACCTACAGATGGTAGAAAATGTTTGCAAACTATGCGTCTAACAAAGGTTTAATATCCATAATCTATAGAGTCAAACAATTCAACAAGCAAAAAAACAAATAACATCATTTAAAAGTGGGTAAAATATATAAATAGACACTTCCAAAAAGAAGACATAAGTGGGCAACAAACATGTGGAAAAATGCTCAGCATCACTCATCATCAGAGAAATGCAAATCAAAATCACAATGAGATACCATTTCACACCAGTGAGAATGGCTATTATTGCAAAGTCCAAAAACAACAGAGAATGCAGAGACTGCAGATAAAAGGAAATGTTTACACTCTACTGGTGGAAGTATAAATTGGTTCAGCTATTTTAAGTTATTTAAGAAATCTCCAAACTGTGGAAAGCAGTTTGGAGATTTGACCTAGCAATCCCAATACTGG
>NW_012103277.1:1554125-1588484 GCF_000951045.1 Mandrillus leucophaeus | reverse complement strand
TTTTTTTTTTGTTGTTGTATTTTTTTTTTCAGTAGAGGCAGAGTTTCGTGTTAGCCTGACCTCGTGATCTGCCCGCCTCAGGCCCCCACAGTGCTGGGATTACAGGCCTGAGCCACCGTCTCTGGCCAAGAATTAGAGCTTTTATATTGGCAAAGAGCAGCAGATGAACCAGGATAAGGTGAGCTCTTTTAAGAAATATACCATTGTGCAAGAGTGAGAAAGCAAAGTACTCAAAACCAAAGGTGCCAGCTAGAGTACAAGACATCTAAAACTGCTGATTCTAGAACGTCCTAAAACTTTCATTGGGTCAACCATGATAACCTCACTTCTGGATATATAGAGCATCATTGGAGTTGGAGAGAGGAGAGGGATGCTGGAAATATAGAAAGATTATTGGTTGAGTTACTACTTCACTAATTATGGTCAAAAGTAAATTGCTTGAATCTGTAAAGTCTCTCTCCATGCTCTTTGATCCCACATTCTCTCGTTCCCTAGTCTCAGAAGTTTCAAGGAGAAAAGTGTTTAGACATAGATCTGAAATTTCTCTGTCTCTTAAATAACTGAAGCTTATACAGTAGTTTTTGAATATTCTGGAAAATGTTGAGAAGATAATTAACTCAATCTTTTATAGTTTTATCAGGAGCAGGTGCCCAAATTATCTTGTGCGTGGTCACATCAGGGGAGCAGACTCCTGAATTCAACTTGTTGGTTTTGAGTAGGCATTGCAGTTGAAAAAGAAAGTGATGTCAGACTGTATGTGGGGTTCATCGGGCTAATCCAATACAATATTGATGGCACAGTAGCCATCTGGAGTGGCCACTGTGAGGATGCCAGCTGCAGTAGCGGGGGAAGCACAGCCAGGGCTGCATGCTCTGTGGATCTGGCAGGGGTCAGGAACAGGTGATCCCAGGGGAAGCCCCACCTCTTACTAGTGGGTAGAATGAAAGCCTGTGCTCCCAGGCACAGCTGTTGCCATCCAGTCGTGCCTCAAAACCCAGAAATCCCTGTGCTCTCAGGGATGCAGGAAGCCCCCTGAACCCGCAGGCTTGGAAGCACCTGCTCCTGCTCACTGGCCTCTCCCCATTCCCTGCAAGTGCTCCAGTGCAGAACAAAGCTGTGGCTAAGCCTGGTTGCTGTTGCAACACTGCCAGGTGTGTACACACTCAGCACGGGGCTGACATGCCAGCCCCCTGCCGCCTCAGTCCCCTCTGGACTTTGGACAACAACAAGCACAGAAGGAAGACCAAGGGGCTAAGGATGGTTCAGCGTGGGCCTGCATTTTCCCCACAGTACAGACAGCCTGGGTGCCACGGAGGGCATGTTAATAGTGGCAGGAGTCAGACAGATTCTTTGACAGGAAGGGATGGGTCCCTAGTGAGACCCTACCTTCAAGCCAGGGATGGCCTGAGCCTGGAACTGGCAGGTGGAGTCCATGACCCAGATTAAATACTTCATTGATGACTTTTGGCCAACTGAATGGTGCTTCTTTCAGGCATAACTGTGGCCACCCATAGACCAATCAGCACTCACTTCCTTCCTTCAGTGCACATAAAAACTCCAGGCTAAGCCAGGCTCAGACATTTTGTGCCTGCAAATAGGAGCTACTTACCTTGGGTGTCCTCTACATGCATCAGGACTACCTGCCTATGGATGGGAGCCACCCTTTTTCGGTGTTTTCTACACTTGTCAAGACGAGCTGCCTGCAGAAAGGAGCTACAAACTTTGGGTCTTCTGAGAGCTGTTCTGTCACTCAATGAAGCTACTCTATGACTTGCTCACCCTCCAGTTGTTCGCCTAACCTCATTCTTCCTGGGTTCAGAACAAGAACTTAGGACCCACCAAACAAACAGAGCGAATGGAACTCTAACATCCTCTTGGTTGGCTTGCTGAGCTGTGGGCAGTGACATGCTCTCAAACTGCAGGAGTGAAGTGGCAACCTTTTTGGAGGCCCAGACTTCAAGGTTCCCTGAGCCAGAGCTTTTGTAACACTATAGCCCTCCCACTCTCCATCTGTGCTGGGTGGCTGCCCCAAACAATGGGAAGCAGTATTAGGGCCAGGTCAGTTAAGGAGCTGTGGGCCACAGTGGGTGGAAGGACTGAAAGAGCTGTAACAAAAACAGACTGACATGCAGCCTCTTGTTCACAATGCTGAGGGTGATGAGAAGGAGAGAAGAGCTGTGGCCCTTCTGGGAGTTCAGACCTCAGTGCTTCCCAGGGCTGTGACATGCTGTTACACCCTCTTTGGGTTTCTGCAGTTTCTGGTGCCTCTGAGCTTTCAGGAGTCACTGTGTTCCCCATTGCCTGTAGTGGAAACCATTTGTGGTATGCCCCGTCTAGCCACAACCTTGCATGGAGTCAGCAATTGTGACAATGTGTGAAGCTGCCCACTCAATCCCATCAGCTAGAGTGTCTGGCTGTGTGCAGTGGCCAGACCCCAAACTCGACAGTGAGTGGCCAACCTGAAAACCTGAAGTGGGTAGCCATCTTTATGGCTGAGTTTAGAGGTTTTATGGGTTTAGAATTGGGGAATGCATGCCGTTTGGCCCCTTGGTGGTCTGGATAAAAGATATAACCAATCAAAAGATATAACCATTTGATTGGTTAAAAGGCATCATCCAGAAGGAACTAATCAAGAGAGGGTGCATGAGATGGGGATAGAAGTTCTCACTCTGATTGTGGACCCTATCCAGAACTGGTTGTTAGGTTTTCAGGCTTAAGGTTGTCTTTGGCGTGCTTCACACCCCCCTCACTGCTCTGTGCCTGGCTCACCCTTGGCAGGCATGGGATCTGGGCTGGTAGCATAAGCCAAGTGCAGCCTTCCAGGCCTAGTGGGCAGAACAAGTGCAGCAGGAAAAAACAAAATCCAAGCAGAGGTGTCACAAGCCACAGAGGTTTCTGGCTGGTGAAGTGAAACTCTAAGGATCCTGTGACAGCATTGTGGCTTCCACTGAAGAATGGATAATTAACATTGATGTTTTACCTGCTTCTGCAGTAAATGCTTATAAAGGCTAGAGGAAATTCCCTTCATCAGGAAAAACTTTAACTATGGAAGTGCTAATAGTGTATGTAAAATGTTTCTGAACTTTTCTTTCTGTCCTTTCTTGAGAAATTAAATGGCAAATACAAAAAAAAAAAAAAGGAACTCAAAGCCATAAGACCTTAAAATTAAAAGGAGTAGTACAAAAATTGGAAATCAATACAGTCACTATATATGGACAGTGAGATAGCTAAAAGTAGCTGAATATTGTTCCAGATATTGTAATTGTTACTGATTCCATTGCATAGAATGATGATATTGTAGTGAGACTTTTGTTCCTGTGGTTCAGTGAGCAGCAGAGAGTGGCCTCCAGCAGCTTTTCCTCTCCCATAGTTCAGCAAGCAGGAGAGAATGTTACAAGCCCATTTACTGTCACCGTCCACAGCTCAACAGGCAGAAAGCAACAGCACCCAGTGGCTTCTTTCACTCCCATAGTTTGGTGAGTGGGAGAGAGTGTTATAGCTCTTTTTGCTCCCACCATTCAGCGGTTTATGGGCTCTTGTCCAGCAGCCAAGAAGAATGAGGTATGTGGACACCAGAAAATGAGCAAGAGAGAATAGAATTTTATTGAGCTACCAAAAAGCTCTTGGCAGGGAGTGGGATCCCGAAGTGGGTAGCTGTCTGTGTGGCTGAGCATGGAGTATTTACGGGCTTTGAATTGGGGAATGCATCCTGATTGGTCCATGAGTGGTCTTGGAAAAAGCACCATTTGATTAGTTAAAAAGCATCATCCAGAAGGAATCAATCGAGAGAGAGTGCATGAGATGGGAACGGAAGTTCTCACTCTGATTGTAAACTCTATCCAGAACTGGCTGTCAGGGTTTCAGGCTTCAGTCTGTCTTTGGCTTGAATGTTGGATTTCCCACACAGAGATGGGGACCCATCTCTGTCTGCCTAAGAGTTTGTCTGTCTCCTGTCTTATCAATATTTACTGAATTTTGCTGGAACTTGCCAACGCATTCATTTCTATCTCACTGTCATCTGAGGACCATGAGCAATTCATGTTTATGTCACAAATTCTCCAATGTATATTCTCCTAAATTCCCTAAGGTACTATTTTACACCCATGGATAGTTAAAAATTTTATGTGACTGCCTCTACCCTCTATGTCCAAAAAGTTCATTATATAGATAAAGTCCTGTTGGCTGCCATGTCTAAGATGGAGTTTCAACAGGGTAAATTGAATATCTTAATTAGGATTGAGATGAAGCAGGGACCTCCTGCCCACTCACCCACACTGAGCATAGAGAAAAAAGAAAAATTTAAATTTTTCCTTTCAAGGAAAATTCCAGGCACTTAGCTAGCCCTTCAACCAAAAATTAGGGAAATGAATGAATAACCTACTAAGCAAGAAGGTAATAGTAGTTTAGTCATTCAAGTAGGTTAGAATCACAAGATGTTTGCTGCTTATAGAAACTAAATATAATATCTTGACATATATCCTCGAGTTGTTTTTCAGAAACCAGGACGCCACTCAATGGAGAATGCCAAGCACTCTCATCTAGACCTCAAATAGACTGAAACCAAAAAGTAGATAAAGAAGTTCAAGAAATTTCCCAGCGCTTAACTTACTTTGGAGACACCCTTGCCCTTGCCTTCAAAAACTCTTGCTTATAAGCAAGAGTTTGGATTGTTGCTGTTAGCTGCCCATTCTCCTTTCTTGGTGCTTTGCAATACATGCCTTTCCTCTGTATATTTTGGTGTTAGTGTTTGGCTTTGCTGCACCAGACAAATGGTGCCAAGTTTAGTTCAGTAATACTATAGGTTTAGAATAGGTTCTAACATCAAGTAATATGAGACTTCCAATTTTCTTTGTATTCAAATTTATAATTTGTATTAGGGCTGTTTTAATTATTCTACCTATTTACATATCCAAAAAAATGTGAGAACAAAGCCTGATGATATATTGAGGATCATGTTGATTAATAAGTAGGGTATTTTTCAATTTATTTACATTTCTTTAATCTTTTACACAGGTATTTTATAGTTTTTGTATATGGATCGTGCACTTTTTTGTTAAATTTATTCCTACACATTTTAACTTATAAATGGTATTGTGAATGAAATAGTTTATTTATGTGTTGGGGGGGTGGGTGGGTGAGTGTGTGTGCACACTTGCTGTGGAACTGATTATTTTGTTTCTGTATAATGACTTTTACTTTTTTACTTTATTTTAATGAGAACATTTGGCATAACATATTCAATTTTAACAAATTTTTAAGTGTATAACATTATTTTTTTACTATAGGTGTAATGTTGTACAACAGCAGATCTCTAGAGTTTATTTATCTTGCTTAACTGAACATTTATGACAATTGACTACTAATTTTCTACATTTCCCTCCACTCTCAACCCCTGGTAATTACCATTCTTCTTCTCTTAGATTCTATAAATTTGACTATTTTGGATACTCACAGGACTGAGATCATGCAGTATTTGTCATTCAGTGACTGGCTTATTTCACTTAGCATAATGCCCTCAAGGTTCATTGATGCTGCTGCACATTGAAGACTTTCCTTCTTTGTTTTTAAGTCTGAATAGTATTCCATTGTACACCACATTTTTTTTCTTACTCCATTCTTCTGTCTATGGACAGTGAGGGTTATTTCACATCTTGGCTATTATGAATAGTACTGCAATGAACCTAGAAGTGCTCATATATCTTCCAAATTCTAATTTCAATAATTTTAGATAAATACTCCAGAAGTAGAATTGCTGGATCATATGGTAGCTTTATTTTTAATTTTAAAAGGAATAACCATATTGATTTATTTTACCACCAGCATTGTACAAGAGTTCTAATTTCTCTATATCATTGCCCACACATGAGTTTTTATTTCTTTTTTTTAAATTCAACTTTTATTTTAGATATGGGGATACATGTGCAGGTTTGTTACATGGTTATATTGGATAGTGAGCATGATACCCAATATATAGTTTTTCAACCCACATCTTTTCTCTCTCTCCCCAAGTAGTCTGCAGTGTCTATTGTTCTCATGTTTATGTCCATGTGTACCCAATGTTTGGCTCCCACTTATAAGTGAGAACATGTGATGTTTGGATTTCTGCTCTGCATTAGTTTGCTTAGAATTATGGCTTCCAACTCCATCCATGTTCTCGAAAGGGTATGATTTAATTTTTTTGTGTGGCCATGTAGTATTCCATGCTGCGTATGTACCACATTTTCTTTATCCATCAACCATTGATGGGCACCTAGGTTGATTCCGTGTCTTTCCTATTGTGAATAGTGCTGTGATGGACACACAAGTCTAGGTACATTTTGGTGGAATGATCAATTTTCTTTTGGATATATACCCAGTAATGGGATTTCTGGATCAAGTAGTAGTTCTGTTTTAAGGTTTTTTGGGAAATCTCCAAACTGTTTTCCATAGTGACTGAATAAATTTACATTCCCACCAATATTGTGTAACTATTCTCTTTTGTCTGCAGCCTTACCAACATCCATTGTTTTTTCACTTCAAAGTGGCCATTCTGACTGGTGTGAGATTGTGGTTTTGATTTGCATTTCTCTGATGATGAGTGATGCTGAACATTTTTCAACATGCTTGTTATCCCCTTGTATGTCTTCTTTTGAGAGGTATCTATTCATGTCCTTTGTACACTTTTTAATAAGGTTATTTGCTTTCTTCCTTGTTGAATTGTTTAGGTTCCTTATAGATTCTGGATATTAGACTTTTGTCAGATGCATAGTGATATGATTTGACCCTGTCTTCCCACCCAAATCTTACCTTGAATTATAATAATCCCCAAGTGTCAAAGGTAGAGGTAATTGAATCATGGGGGCAGTTTCCTCTCTGCTGCTCTCATGATAGTGGATGAGTTCTCACAAGATATGATGGTTTTACAAGCATCTGGCATTTCCTCTGCTTGCTGGCACTCATTCTCTCTTCTGCTGCCCTGTGAAGAGGTGCCTTATGTCATGATTGTAAGTTTCCTGAGGCCTCTCCAGTCATGCAGAACTGTGAATCAATAAACGTCTTTTCTTTACAAATAACCCAATCTCAGGTATTTCTTCATAGCAGTGTGAAAGCAGATTAATACAGTAAATTTGTACCACAGAGAGTGGAGCTGCTATAAAGATACCCCAAAATGTGGAAGTGACTTTGGAACTGGGTAATAGGTAAAGGTTGAAACAATCGAGAGGACTCAGAAGAAGACAGAAAGATGTGGGATAGTTGAAACTTTCTAGAGACTTGTTGAATGGTTTTGACCAAAATGCTGATAGTAATATTGACAATGAAGTCTAGGCTGAGGTGGTCTCAGAGGGAGATGAGAAACTTGTTGGGAACTTCAGTAAAGGTCACTCTTTCATTGTTTTAGAAAAGACACTGGTGGCTTTTTGCCCCTACCCTAGATATCTGTGGAACTTTGAAATTGAGAGAGATGATTTAGGGTATCTGATAGAAGAAATTTCCAAGCAGCAAGACATTCAAGAGATGACTTGGGGGCTCTTAAAAGCATTCAGTTTTACACATTCACAAAGATGTGGTATGGAATTGGAACTTATGTTTAAGAGGAAAGTTATTTTGGTAACCTTATAATATAGTTTAAATTTGGGTAGTGTGGTGCCTCCAGGTTTGTTCTGTTTGCTTAGGATTGTTTTGGCTATTTAGGCTCTTCTTTGTTTCCATATGAATTTTAGAATATATATTTTTTCTAATTCTTTGAAGAATGATGTTGGTAGTTTGATAGAAAAAGCATTGAATCTCTAAAATGCTTTAGGCAGTAGGATCATTTTAATGATATTGACTCTTCCAATCCATGAGCATGGAATGTTTTTCCATTTATTTTAGCAATATTTTGTAGTTCTTCTTGTGAATCTTTCACTTCCTTTGCTAGCTGTATTCCTAGGTACTTCATTTTCATTTTGACTAAAATTGTAATAGGATTGTGTTTTCCTTTTGACTTTTCAGCCTGGACATTATTAGTGCATAGAAATGCTACTGATTTTTGTGCGTTGATTTTGTGTCCTGAAACCTTGGTAAAACCATTAATCATTTCTACTAGTCTTTTGGTGGAGGTTTTAGGATTTTCTAAGTATAGACTCATATCATCAGTGAAGAGAGGTAGTTTGATCTTTTCCTACTTTGATGCCTTTTATTTATTTATCTAGCATGATTCCTCTGGCTAGGACTTTCAGTACTATGTTGAATAGAAGTGGCAAGTGTGGGTGTCCTTGTCTTTCCATTTCTCAAGAAAAATGGTTCCAGCTTTTGCCCATTCCATGTGATGTTGGCTATTTTTTGTCATAGATTATTCTTATTGTTGGAAGTATGCTCCTTCAATGCCTAGTCTCTTGAGGGCTTTTATTAAGAAGGGGTGTTGGACTTTATCAAAGGCTTTATCTGTGACTGTTGAGATGATCATATGGTTTTTGCTTTTAATTCTGCTTATGCGTTGAATCCCATTTACTGATTTGCATATGTTGGACCATTAGACCAGGAATAAAGTGTATTTAATTATGGTGAATTAAGTTTTTGATGTGCTGCCAGCTTTGCTTTGCTATAATTTGTTGAGAATTTTTTCATCTATGTTCACCAAGGATATTGGCCTGAAGTTTTCTTTTTTCATCATGTCTCTGCCAGATTTTGGTATTAGACTGATGCTGGCTTCATAGAATGAGTTAGGGAGGAGTCTGTCCTCCTCTTTTTTTGGAATAGTTTCAGTAACATTGGTACCAATTCTTTTTCATATGTCCAGTAGAATTTGGCTGTGAATTCACCTGGTCCAGAGCTTTTGTGGTTGGCAGATTTTTTAAATTACTGATTATACTAAAGGAATTAAACATGGCCTATTTAGGGTTTCAATCTTTCTTTATTCAGTATTGAGAGATAGTGTGTCTCCAGGAATGTATCCCTTTCTTCTAGATTCTCAAATTTGTGTTCATGGTGTTGTTCACATTATCTCTAGTGTGGCTCGTTTGCATTTCTGTGGGATCAGCTGTGATGTCATCTTTGTAATTTTTAAATTGTATTTATTTAGATATTCTCTTTTTTGTTAATCTAGCTAGCATTCTATCAATCTTGTTAATTTTTTGAAGAAACAACTCTTGGTTTCATTTCTTTTTTAATGGAATTTTCATTCATTTTAAGTTTTAAGCTCTTCTCTAATTTTAGTTATTTCTTTGCTTCTGCTAACTTTGGGGTTGATTTATTCTTTTTTTTCTAGTTACTCTGCTTCTCTCTTGGGAATGCCACAGGTCATAAATATAGTCTCATTACAAAATTCCATAATTATTGGTGCTCTTCTTTATTTTTTTAAAGTTATTTTCTCTTAATTTTGTCTGACTAGCTTGATTCAAATAATGTCTTACTAGGCTCAGACCAATTACATGGGTCAGGTGGTTACTGGCAAATTTAGGCTGGGAGGCTATGGAAATACTTGATGGTTCCCTTTTTAGAAAGATTTTCAGACCAGGGTAAGTCAGCTGTGCCTTAGATAGAGATAGTCAGATAGATAGATTGATAGATTGATACCTACATACATACATACATGATAGACAAATCCACAGAAAAATCAATTAATCAACATATCATAGAAAAAATTTATTTCCAGTTTAAATAAAAGTTAAAAATTTCAAACATTTGTAGCTCAGTTTTCAACTTTTTTCTCTCATAACCTAATAAATTCATGTGACTCTAAATCTTTATGATATTGTTTGATTTTGAAACTGATTTGAAAGATTTTTAAATTAAGTCTTGACATTTAAGTGAAAAAACAGAAATATTTTTCTTCACTATACCATAAACTTAGTATTTGCAAATAATATGAACAAAAATATTTTCACACATAGCAAATAACCCTCTTCAGATTCCTGTTCTGCAATATAATATTATTGTTATTACTTAATTTCTGGCTGATTTGTATAATACATACATAGAAACATTGTATTTTTATATAACTAAAAATAAATTAAGTACAAGAGTACTTGAAAAAAATCAGTGACAATCAGAATAAAGTTATTTACTTCCATAACAAGAAATCAAAATAGTTCCCAATTGATCAGATTTTTATCCTAGTACCATTATTATTTATTTATTTGCAGAATAATGCTTAATTCGTTTTTTAAAACTATAGAGGGTATGAAAAACCTTGAGAGTCACTGTGATGCTATTGTTCACTACTCTAGTCATACCCCTGAGCAGATATAAAGTATACTTGGTTCTTGAACCACACAAATTTGAGCTGTCCTTTCCATTTACACAAGGATTTTCTTCTGCCTTTGCTACCCCTGAGACAGCAAGGCTAACCCCTCTTCATCATCTGCCTCCTCAGCATAGGCAAAATGAAGAAGATAAGGGTGAAGACCTTTATGATAATCTACTTTCATTTAATAATAGTAAATATATTTCCTCTTCCTTATGATTCTCTGATTTTTTCTTCTAGCATGCTTTATTTTAAGAATACAATGTGTAAGACATACAACATACAAAATATGTGTTAATCAACTGTTATGATTGATTATGACTTCTGGTCAACAGTAGACTATTAATACTTCAAGCTTGGGAGAGTCCAAAGTTACACATGAATTTTTTTACTGTACAGAAAGTTGGCCCCCCCAACTCCAATGTTGTTCGAACATAAACTGTATTTATTCTTAAGTGTGGATATACAGGTCTAACCCATCAAAGAAAGATAGTGAAAACAGGAATCTTAGAGGCCGACTGACATAGATGTGGAACCGGAAAGTGGAATTTTTGACTTGAATTCAAGAACAAGCTTTACTACTCATGGAAATCTGACAGAATCATTTAAATGTTATGTCATGCTACTCTTATCTATAAAATAGCATAATAAAAATGTATCTTGCCTACACAATGAAATTGGAGAATCAAATTGTGTGTTTATATATTAAAATATTTGCTTAATTATGATTACATATGTACTATACATTTTTTACTACCTTCAGATAAAATGAAATCAGCCTCTATAAACTTCCCTTTAGTTCTTAGAATGTTAAATCCCCAATACTACTTATTCTAATTTAATGTCACAAAGTCAAATTTATGTATAAATGAATGCATAAATTTAGTAAGCATATTTAACCCAAATTCAAATGATAAAGAGTAGGCAGTAAGATAAACTAATGAAGTAGAGATTTGGGAGCATACAAACTTTTCTATTCTGCCCTTTAAATGACAGTTTGATCAAAACGTTTAGGAGTAATTTATTTTGTGGATTTTTACACTTTTTAAAACATTTTGCATACAAACTGCATTTGTGCAATACAAATAAAATACTTTAGCTTTCAGATTTAACATATATTCTGCACTCCATACTTAACTACTCACCTCCCTACCTCCAACACTAACACTTTGACCTAAATACAGCAGTACTCTCCACTTTGCAAAATAAATAATTTAGATTAGAAAACTAGTTCTGTAATGTGCCATAATTACATTCTTTCTGAATAACCTCAAAGCTGCTTTCCACCACTTAAATTCTATACAGTGGCACTAAAAATGTACAGAGAAAGTACTAGAATGCACTAGAATGAGTTTCTTATTTACTGCCTTTCTTGGGACACACTACTCATCTCTATTTTTTCAATAAAATAGGAGCCTCAATGTCACGTGTAAAGGAAAGAAGCAGTTTGGGCTTGAACAAAGCCAACAGTCAGCCTCTGTTTTGCCAAATTTTCAGAAGTGTTATCCTGACTGAAAGTAGTTGCAGTCACAAAACAAAATATTTTTAATTTTACTTGGGCATAGCAAGATCGCTAACGCTTTCATATAAAGCATCTGGATGGCCTGAATCCAAGTAAAAGGCTGACATTTCTTTCGCTATTTGAAATATTTTCTGTGTCCTAGGTTCTCTGTTTCTTCTTTTACCTTATCTTTTTCTAGCAAATTTTATATTTACATGAAGAATTACTGCCTGGCCTTCCCTATGAAATTTTATATTGATATATTGATATTAATAATATCAGGTTTAACAATGAATTTTTTTAAAGTTAACAATTCTGTAGGCACAAATTCAATTTCATAAATGTATATAACCTTAAAAATTATTCCTCAGAATAGGCAGTTATCAAGTTTGCCTTTTTTGTTTTTTAAACACTATGAGTAAAGCCTGATCTTTTATCTACTCTTAGTTTTGAAGGTAATAATTCAGCAAGACTATGAAATTATCAAACAATGACAATGTGAATTTCTGTGCTGTGTTTTGACAAACTTAATGACAATTTAGGTAAAGCATGAGCCTTTTGTTTTTGGTTTTGTTACATCAAAACTACACTTTAAATGTAAAGTATATCTTGAGTACAGTTTGGGACTGAATGTTATCCAATAGATGGCACTATACTCTTTGAAATACATTATCTAATGTTATCAGTTTCTCTGTCAAATGACAGAATAGGCATTTTTAGTTTTGTGAAAGAGAAAGTTGTCTTAAAGAAATCATCAAAACTTGAGCTATTTCTAATAGTCTTTGGTATATTCTAATTAAAAACAATCATAGATTTAATCTGTAGAGTTAAAGTCATTATCATTAACTATCCTTAAAATAGTTTAACAGAAAGGAGAAAGATTCTTTTATCAAACAAAGTATTTCTGAAAAAGAGTTAGGATAATGTAAATGTCAGTAAATTACACATTAACATTAGAACCATTGTGTATATGTACATACGAAACATAATTTAAGAATATGTGTAAATATTAGAATATCTGAATAAGTATAAAACAAAGGTTTTTTATTTTTATATGTTATTTGAAAACTACAGTAATAAAATAATGTGCATTATGTGTTAGATACATACGATTTTATAACGTTTATTAAATCTGACTTGAACATGGTTATTGAGGTTAATCTGTATATTCACAGAAAAACCACTTGAATACAAAATAATATGCAATTTCTTACTTATTGCCTTGAATAAAACTTAAAATGTGAATTGAAATTTTTGAAACTTATTTAGAGATCCAAAATTTAAAAATTAGAACAGGTGATACAAAATATTAAGATTATGTTTACATTAAACCAATTCTTCTATTTATTGTTGAAACAGTACTGTGCAGTATTTGGAATAAGAGATTTAAATTAATTTATTAAAATAAACCATAGGAAGAATGATTGTTACAATTTTAACATATTTTGTTTGCTTTCCCCTTCCTATCCCAGACCTACACATTCAGGTGTTTTATAATCTTTTTGCCACGTCTTCTCAGTTTCCAGATAAACAGTAGACTAAAATTAAAGTTCCGCATCTAATCGTGTAGCAAAGTTCTATAATTGTTAATCCAAATTAAAATAATTATTGAACATAATTTTCAACATTGTATGTTTTTAGCATATGAAAAAACCCAGAGGAGTATTCTGAGAGAAAAGCAATCATATGTTGAATCACATAACAAAGTATTATTTCATATAACATATAATAAAGTTATATATGACATATATCTCATATATAACAAAGTATTATTAATCACATAACAAAGTATTATTGATTTCTCAGAGAGAAAATAATGGAACGGGCAATCATATATTAATCATATAACAGTCAAAGTATTACTGATTCCTCAGAAAGAAAAAAATATGGAAGTATTTGGAGTTTATATTCCTTAAATATGTCAACTGAAATTTATAGGAGATGTCATTTTAACCATATAAAAAACACTTCTGATTGAAGACCACAAAATGATGAGAGATGAAGAACACAGTAAACAATGAGATCAAAGATCTTTGAAATGTAAGTATAGCTATAGGTAGCATGCTAATCATATCTCTGGAAAATACGATATGAGTACTAAATAAGAAATCTATAAAGTAGTAAAAAACGAAATAAAATTTTGTTAGTGATGTAAAAGTAAAAATATTAAATTATCTCAGGCACTCATAAGGATAGCAGTGGAAACAGGAATTAAGAGTAACCTAAACCTCTTATTAGTAAAAGGTGAGGGGAAGAAAGAGGACAGAAGTCAGCATGGTCAAGATATTATTTTAGTTGAGTAGAAGATTTAAGGAGAAAGTGATTATTATGGTGGCAAAACGAAGTGGTTAGCTTTTTAAAATAAAAGAAGAGACTATGACTCTAATTGTGAGTATGTCAGTAAGATAAGCATTAATTGTATAGACAATACATAGAATTATTTTTAAATAAGCAAGGTGACAAATTGGAATGAATAGTAACATAATAAAACATAAAAGAGAATAATAAATGTGAATATTTAATACAAAGAATAATTAAAATGAGTAAAATGTAGTCAAGTCCATCAATCATTACAACAAATGGGAATAGATGGAATTTTTCAGATAGCAATAATATGAAAGTATCAGTAATTTTCTTACAGAAAACACATTTAAGGAAATCAAAAAGTTTGAAAACATATTGAAAGAATTGTTAGGCAAATGAGTATAGAAAGAAAAAGCAGGCATGAAAATATCAAAAGGATTTTTTAGGTAATAAAGGCCACTTCTAATACACACACACACACACGCACACACATTCATTTCATAAAGTTCTGGCCTCAGAGAGAGATTAAATAGGCTATGCTGTTACAGATGTTGATGTTATTAGTACCTTCACACTTTCACATCCTGTTAATATAATTTTTTTCACTTTCTCAAATAATATTTGAATAGCTTGGCAATAGGCAAAATCTGAATAAAACGAATGAAAATGGTCACATTATATATTACATTCTTTGGATATAACACAATAAAATTTGAAGTGAAAAAATAAGAAGTCAAATGCAGATAATTTGGCTATGTATCATTAGCTATAATTAAGAATCAGAACCTTAAATAACATTTCTATTAAAAAGAATATGAAAATTGTAAACTTCACTTTAATATTAAAGTGAAAAATATATTTAATAAAAGAATGAATACTAAAAGCTTTCTGGAAAAAAAGAAAAAGAAAGAAAACTGGCAAAACACTAAAAGCCTCAAATATTTAAATAGAAACAGGCACAAGTAATAAATTAGGAATAATTGTAATAAGTTTGAGGATAGGCCGGGTGCGGTCGCTCATGCCTGTAATCCCATCATTTTGGGAGGCCGAGGCGGGCAGATCATGAGGTCAGGAGATTCAGACCATATTGGCCAACATGGCGAAACCCTGTCTCCACTAAAATACAAAAAATTCATCGGGCGTGGTGGCAAGTGCCTGTAATCCCAGCTACTTGGGAGGCTGGGGCAGGGGAATCACTTGAACTCGGGAGGTAGAGATTGTAGTGAGCTGAGATCACGCCACTGCACTCCAGCCTAAAGACAGAGCTCCATCTCAAAAAAAAAAAAAAAGAAGAAGTTTGAGAATAAATACTGACAAATCAAATTACAAGTAATTTATAATAAAATGTAAATAATCACTTAAATTAATTACTATAACAAATGATCAAACAATAATTTTGAAATTAGAGAAAAAAATAATATATACAGGAGTTACTTTTTTACAAAGACAATGTTATAGTTATTTTTGTATGTCAACTTCACTGGACCACAATACCCAGACATTTGGTCAAACATTATTCTAGATGTTTCTGTGAATACATCTTTGAGATGAGATTAACACTGAAAGATCAGGAGACTTTGAATATAGATTAATCTCCAAAATGTGTTGAAGTTTACTCTTCGTGATAAGTTGAAGGTCTAAATAGAAAGAGACAGAATTCACCAGAGAAAGAGAGAACTCTGCTAGCAGATGGCATTTGAATTTGAACATCAAGAACTGTTCTTCCCTGGACCACTTTGCATATTTTGTATTTGCCAGCCTCCATAATCATATGAGACAATTCCTTAAAATAAATGTCTCTCTATACATATACACATCATTTTTACTACCTTTTACTGAGAACCCCAACCAATACAAATTTTGATACTGGGAGTCATTCTAGAGGAACTGAATTTTAAGTATTTATTTGTAAATTGTCTCTGGAGTTTCTGCAATTGGTTCTCCAATTCAATTAGATTTAAAAAAACGTTAAACTATTTCTAGCAGTAAAGAGTGCACTGACAGTCTATGGTATAATGCAGCAATACAGATATGCAAAATACCACCACTGGATACTGCTAATCAGACACGTATAAGAAGCAAGATTCTGAGTGATCATGTCTATGAGGGTCTGGGTGACGATGTTCGTTATATCTTTGCACATTTCCTCAAAATAATGGATATAATCAGCTGTGCTTGTTGTTC
Organism: Mandrillus leucophaeus; assembly: GCF_000951045.1. NCBI lineage: Eukaryota > Metazoa > Chordata > Mammalia > Primates > Cercopithecidae > Mandrillus > Mandrillus leucophaeus. The sequence goes on along the minus strand of NW_012103277.1, from coordinate 1,572,291 downwards.
CTAATGTCACTGGACAAACTGAAGAAAGAACAGCACGAGATCAAGGATTCAAATTCCCAAGCCCATTTGCTGCAAAAGAATAACCTGAAAGCTTCTACATCTACCTGAAAAAGATTCTTATTTCCTGTGGCCTCAGAATCAAGACTGATAAAAACCAAATGCAGAGTCTCATAAGGCAAGTGGTTAAATAACAATGAAAATAGAATCCCCAACCTCTCAGGGAATTGTCTATTAGAATAAGGGCATTGATTGGGAAGAATTGTGTTTCTGAAAATTTGAATAGAGACATATGAGAAGATACTGATGAAGGTCGATACTGAACCATTGGATCCTGATAAGTATTCTGTGCCAGTAGAGGCATCATCTCCACCTCCATCTGAGAACATTTGCTCTTTATTACTAAGGAAACTTTTATGGCTTCCCTTGAGGCCTCTGCCTTGAAAGACACTGACGACTTTTTCATAACCTACCCTCAACAACCCTTTTTGTTTTAGACCTATAACTAGACATAACTCCCAGAAGCCCCTAAAGGTAGGATGCAAGGTGTCACCCATGAGGAAGTATGCTATGCTCCAAAATAACTTATTTTAATAATGTATATAGAGAAAAATCCAGAGAATATGTATGTGAATGAATATTCATAGTGTGGGATAATAATGGAAGGAACATAACGTTAGAATTTCTTTGGGCTCACTAAGCAGATATTCTGCATTTAATGGTATAGTAAAGGGAATTAGTTTGTTTGGTTCGTTGGCTGAAACCTAAACCAAAGGTGGTCCACAGTAAATAAACTTGAAATGTCAGAACTCCCTTGGTAAACTACAGAGGAAGAGATTCAAAGACTTTGGGAGATTGAAATATTAGAGCTATTTGAGTCATTTAAAACCTATTAACTCACCCCAGGAGAGTCCAGAGGATGCACCTTTTATTTAAACTGTGAGAAATAAATTTTTAAGTGGGGTCTGTCATCCTTGAAGAGTTCTGTGATTGTTCTTCTCTGTAGAGCAGAACTGAGGGTGGGAATTTCAGCCACTGAAGCGGGATATCTAAATTCAGTGAGAGTAATTGAATCCCAGAGTGTGGGTGTGGTCATGTGGTAGTTTTCAAGTGCCAACGGCAGAGTGGACCTGGTTCCATAATGAATAGAAGAGTCAAAGCAACCATCAGAATAGTCTAATTTGCCGACCTATGGCATTGGCTAGTTGATCATTATGTTCCTAGAGGAGAAAGGACCCTGTAATGAATTGTAGCACAGGCCTTTAGGAATTTTAGCAAGGCTCTGTCATCATCTACAGGTGACTATTTTAATGTTTTTACATTTTATTTTAATTTTTTAAGTTTAAAAATTTTTTAAATCATGTGATTAAGTTGACAGATAAAATTATATATATGTACAATGTTCAAAAATATTGTTTGAAGCATATATGGATTGTGGAATAACTAAATCTTACTACTTAACCTTTGTGTTTCCTTACTTAGTTATCATTTTTGTGATCAAAACATTTTATATCTATTTTCTTAGCAGTTTTCAAGAATATGATATATTGTCAGCTATAGTCACCATGATGTACAATGGATTTCTTTCATTTATTCCTTCTATCTAACAAAAATTTTGTGTCCTTTAACCAACGTTTCTCGAGACTTGCTTCAGCCACACCAGTCCCTATAATCACCATTATACTCTACTTCCATAAGATCAATTCATGAAATTGTTCACTGTTTGTTTTTCTGTGTCTGGCTTATTTCAGTTAGCATAATGCCTTCAAGGTTCATTCATGTCGCAATGACAGGATTTCCGTCTTTTTTGTGGCTGAATAGCATTTCATTCTGTATATACTACATTTTCTTTATTCATTTATCCATTGATGGACACTTAAGTTGATAACATATCTTAGATATTATGAATAATGCTGCAATAAATGTGTGAGTGCAGAATTGTCTTCAATGCACTCATTTAATTCCGTTTGAATATTTAACCAGTACTGGGATTACTGGATGATGTGGTAGTTCTAGTTTTAATTTTTTGATAAACCTCCATACTGTTTTTTATAATGGCTATACTAATTTATATTCCCACTAATAGTGTGCAAGCATTCCTTTTTTTTCTACATCCATGTCAACATTGGTTATCTTTTGGCTTTTTAAAAAGATAACTGTTCTAACAAGAGTGATGTAATACTTAATTGTGGTTTTGATTTGCATTTCCCTGATGATTAGTGATGTTAAACATTTTCTTTCAAATACCTATTGGCCCTTCATATATATTCTTTTGAGAAATGTATAAATATTCCTTTTGATCACTTTTTGATCTGTTTACTTGTTTTCTTGCTATAGAGTTATTGGTGCTGAGGTGTGGCAGAGCCTGGGGAAGATGTGGCTGGTGCAGAGCTGGGCATGCCAGAAACTCAGGGCAGATGTGACTGGTTCAGTGCTGGCTGTGCCAGAAGGTTGGGACTACTTTCAGCTGCCTGGAGCCCAAGTTACTGAAGTCAGCCCAGTGACTGTGCAGGCAGAAGATTAAGTCTGCCATACAAACCTGAAGCCTAGGATTGTGTGGTTCCATCATGCATTGCGGCAGGTCTGGAAGCTCAATAGAAGCCTGCCTATCTGGAGTATAGGGTCATGGGGATTTGCCTGGTGCTAGGTTTTACTGTGGCAGGCCCAGTGTTGAGGTGTAGAACAAGGTTCTGTGCTCATTTTCCTCTCTTTTCTCCATGTGGATGGTATCTCTTTTCACACTGTGTTACCTGAGGCTGAAGGAGGGGTAAAACAGATAATATAAAACTGTCCTTTTTACCCTCTTCAATGCATCTTTACTTATTATTTATTGTGCTACAACCCATTACTGTAATCTCACCTGGTTTTCTTAGCTCTTGTGAAGGTATTATATTTCTTTGCGTGGATTATTCAAGTTGATATTTCTGGTAGGGTATGATCACTGAAGAGTGATACTCTGCCATCTTGCTCCATGCCTTCTTCAACTACTTGGGCCTTAGTAGAGATTTAATGCTTAACCAGGAGCCAACAAGTTATCATGAGATCTGAGCTGCCTATTATTAACTGGGTATTTTCTGACCTACCAAGCCATAAAGTTAGACTTGCACAGCAATAGTCCATCATCAAATGTAATTTGTATTTATATACATGAGCAAACCCTGAGGGAACAAATAGGTTGCATAAACAGGTGACCTTTATGTCCACAGTCTAACTCTTACTATGCTGCCTTCCCTCTCAGCCTGTGCCTATGGACTCATAAAAAAGAGAAGACTTGGCCCAGTTGACAGGTGGTTCTGCATGATTTGTAGGCACCACCAAAAAGTGGATAGCTGCAGCACTCCAGTCATCTCTGAGATATCCTTAAAGGACAGTAGTAAAGAAAATTCCTCCCAATGGGCAGAACTTGGGGCAATCAATCTATTCTGTACTTCGCTCCAAAGAAGAAATGGCAAGATGTGCTATTATATACTGATTGATTCATGGGCTGTGGCCAATAATTTGGCTAGACGATCAGGGACTTGGTAGAAACATTATTAGAAAATTAGTGACAAAGATACTTGGGGAAAAAACACGTGGATAAATTTTACTGAATAGGTAAAAACTGTGAAGATGGTTTTATCCCATGTAAATGGTCACCAAAGGGTAATCTGATAGGAGAAGGATTTTTATAATCAAATGGGTAGAATGACCTGTTCTGTAGATATCAATCAGCCTCTTTCCCAACCACCTATCATCACCCAATTGGCTCATAAACAAAGTGGCCATGGTGTCAGGGATGGAAGTAATGGTGAACTTAGGAATATGGACTGCCTCTCACAAAGGCTGATCTGGTTATAGTCACTGCTGAGTGCCCAATTTTCAGCAGCATAGACAAACTCTGATCCCCTGACATGGCATAATTCCCTGAGGTGATCAGCCAGCTACCTGGTTGTGGTTTGAATACATTAGAACATTTTCATCATGGAAGGGACAAGGTTTTGTCCTTACAAGAATAGACACTTCTGCTAGATTAGAACTTGCCTTTCCTGTATGCAGTGTTACTGCAAAAACTACCATTTATGGAATTACAGAATGTCTTATTCATGATCATTATGTTCCACACAACCCCACATTACTGCTTCTGATCAGGGAATTCACTTTACAGCAAAACAATTGTGGCAATACGGCCATGCTCAAAGACTATCATTCTTAATGCATTCCCTAACATCCTGAATCAGCTGCCTGGATAGAACACTGAAATGGCCTGTTGAAGACTCTTGTTATAGCACCGGGTATGTGCAAATACCTCAGTGTGCAATATATGATGCTATGTCTCCAATAGCCAGGATTAACAGGTCTAGAAATCAAGGAGTGGAAATGAGAGTGTTACCACTCCCTATTACCCCACATGACACACTAGCAACATTTTTGTTTTATGTTTCCAGGGCTTTATTTTCTGCTGGACTAGAGGTGTTACTTCCAGAGGGAGGAGTGGTTCCACCAGGAGGCACAATAAGAATTCCACAGAACTATAAGCTAAGACTGCCACCTGGTCACTTCAGGCTTCTCATACCTCCGAAGCAACAAGCAAGGAAGAGAGTTATGGCGTTGGCTAGGGTAAAAGACCCTGGCTACCAAGGGGAAATTGGACTCTTCTTTTATTATATAATGTAAGAAAGGAAAGTATGTCTGAAATACAGATGATCCCTTAGTATGTCTCTTTGTATTATCATGCCTTGTGATTAAAGCCAATGAAAAATTACAAAAACCTAATCAAAGCAAAACTACTAATGGCCCGAACATTTCAGTTATTAAGCCTTGGGTTACCCCACCAGGTAAAGAACAATGATCAGCTGCTGTAGTTGCGGAAGGCAAAGGAAATATGGAATAGGTAGTGGGAGAATGTAGGTATAAAGACCAACTGCAACCATCTAAACAAGTGTAGATAAAAGGACTGTAATTATTATGAACATTAGTTTCTTATTATGAATATGTTTCTTTCACACACACACACACACACACACACACACACAGTGGTAAAGCTCCCCTAATAGTCTGACAAGGAGCTAGAAGTTCTGATGTAGTCAGTCTGCCAAGAGTGGGAGTGGGAAATGCCCATGGTTATGTGGCCTCCGCATCATGAGACAAACAGGTCAGATATTTCCATCAGTAGCTGTAATTCATTTTTAGTTTTCGGACTGCATTACTATGTTTAATCACGTAGTCTGTAATTTTCCAAGTGGCAGTCCAAAAAGGTCGAACTTTGGCAACAAATCTAGAGTCTGAAGTAAATAACCCACATCTATAATGGAAGCAAAACCATTGGCCCTGGGTTTTAGTTTAGACGTGCTATCAAGGAGTCAGCCTCTGGCATTTAGGCCAATGAATTTAGGATCCAGTAGATCCAGTAGCTTTTTTTAGGCAAAGCAGTGAAGGATAGTTTTTTTTGTTTGTTTGTTTGTTTTTGTTTTTGTTTTTGTTTTTTTTCCCAGTGAGATAGCTGCCCATTTTTGTTTCTTTTCTTTTTTTCCCTTTTTTTTTTTTTTTTTTTTTCCCCAGACAGAGTCTTACCCTGTCATGCAGGCTGGAGTACAATGGCACAATCACGGCTCACTGCAGCCTCAAACTCCTGTGTTCAAGTGATCCTCCCACTTCAGCCTCCCAAGTAGCTGGGACTACAGGTGTGCACCACCACACCAAGCTAATTGTTTCTCTTTAAAAAAATGTTATAGAGACGAGGTCTCACTATGCTGTCCAGCCTGGTCTCAAACTCTTGGGCTCAAGTGATCCTTCTGCCCTGTCCTCTCGAAGTGTTGGGATTATAGGCATGAGCCACTGTGCCCAGCTAGTCACTTTTTTTGTTTCATTCAAAGCCAACATGTTGCTGGGGTCATGTAGGCTATGTTTTTGAGTATACCATTTATATTCCTAAGTTAGGATGTTTGTGTCCTTGTTAGTCATTGAGTTTGATTTGACCTTTCACAAATGAGAATTTCAGGCCACAGAGCAAAAAGCCCTTTATGGGTCAGGTGTTTAGTTTCAGCAAGAACCCAGTAGCAAGCTAATAGTTGTTTTCTAAAAGCAGTGTACCTGGTAGCTACGTTAAGGAGGCTGAAAGTCTAAAACTCCCAAAGGCATCTCTCGGAGTTGGAGGTTGTCTCCCTTTACCAGAGGCTGACATTTGAAAAATTGTTAAGTTGTAGAGACTTGTTCTATCTGTAACACTCAAAGTATTTAATAGGTTGTTGGGCATCCCTTTTGATGCTGGAACCAAAAGAAGGAAAGATTTCCCCTGAATATCAAATAAAATCGTCGTAGTGAATCCATTCACATCTTCTCAACTTTTAAATAGCAAGGCTGAAAATTTGGTAATCTATGCTGAGGAAAGGTGACTGCACTACAGTTAGGGCCTTCAATACTAAAATTTCTGATGAACCAATTGACAGTACATCATTCATATAGTAAGTGCCTTAAACATCAGAGGATAGAGGCACTCCTGGCAAATCCTGATCCACCTTGTGGCAGATGGCAGGGGAGTCGGCTTCAATAGCATCTCTCTATCTGCAGCTTTCTCATTGTTGGGATAATCTTCTCTGGCAAATATGGAGTGGAGAAGTTCAAGCATATGACACATCAATTTCTGGTATACATTCAAATGCAGAAATAAGGAAAATATTACATTAATTGGCTCAAAGATCCCCATTTTCTGGATTCAATGATCCATACGTATTTTCATGTTTCTGCTCCATTAGGCCTTTCTGGGTAAAGAGAACTGGCACTGGGTTAAAGGGTGATTGAATGGCAAATAATCCTTAGAAGTTAAAGACCGAGGCCTCAGAGAGATTTAGTGATATCTCCCCACTAGATATTTGCTAACTTTACACAGAGTAATACAAACATCAGCATGTAAGGGGAGTTAGCTTCTGTAAAAGCTTGGAGCTTCACAATTATTTGATTTTTTCAGTGTGATGTATACTCCTGTATTCACGGGGACATCTGGTTCTCATTACTTGGTGCTTGGAGATTTAGGGCATGAGAAATAGGAACCAGATGCTCTATGGAAGAAAGGTATATTTCCTGGTTCAGAGATCTGGGGTTTTTCTGTATATGTATTTTAATAGCATCTATCTATCTAGCTAGCTAGCTATCTATTATCTACCTACCTAATCTATCTAATCTTTGTCTCTACCTATGGCAAGCTACTGGTTAGGTTGCAAGTAGAGTCCCTTCTAACATCCTTCACAGTACTGAACCTAACATTCACCCACAAGTACACATGAATTTCCCTCTTAGACTGTGAACCCTGCCCAAATGTATGAGCCAAATCCAGCCACTCCCAGACCTTGTTGATTGGGAAGTATGAGGAACCCAAGTAACCAGGTGGCAGTCTTAGCAAGACGACCAGATCTAAGTGGAATGATTATCTGAATGTTTGTATTCAACAGAATCATAAAAGTTTGAGTCCCTCCCTTCCTTGACATTCCACAGTATATTGAATATTTTTCTTTTTCCTTAAAGCAGCAGAGATCAGGTAGAGGAGAAAGGAAGAATAAGAGTGTTCAGAGAAAGAGATCTAAATACATGAAATATATGTACATATATTGTCTGTGATCACTCTTTTACAAATATGTCAAAAGTGTAAAATATTTTCAAGGAAGTATTATTTTTAGTATGAAATTCTATGTTGATTTACAGGAATTACTTTAAAATAAAGTAATCATTACATGCAGCAGAGTAGTTAACAGTGGCAAAAAGTTACAGAAATTTATAATTTAAAAAAGGAAAGGTCAATAAAATATAGTTTTGAGGGAAGAAAAGCACGTTAAATAATCATACAGCTACAGCAGGTGTTGGTAAACAATGGCCTGTTGGACAGATTTTGCCCATGGCTTGTTCTTGCACATTCCTTGATCTAAGAAGATAAATAATATAAATAGTGTACTGTGCACTTAAAATTTTCTTAAGAGGATAGCTCTTATGTGAAGTATTCATACCACAATAACACAAAAATTAAAAAGTTTTTTTTTTATTAAATAGGGTAGAAAAGGGGAGAAAGGGAAGAAGAATAAAGAAAAGGAGATGCTGCTGCCACTGAGACCATATTTCGCCAACAAAAATAAAACAATTACTTCCCGACTCTGTACAGAAAATATTTGCCAAGCATTATTGTACTGCATGATAATATTTTTGTAAGACACAAACACACAAATATTATATATACTTAACATAGGTAATTAATTTTTAAAATTTTAATAAGTGTTTTATATAAATCCAGCCATAGTTTTCTTCTTAATAATATTAAAACTAAAAATTTGAAAAAATAATATAGAGAGACTATTTAATCCATCATATCTTAAAATAAAATTATAATTTATGTAATTTTCTACACAATTTCTTTCTTAATATTGCCTCATATAAATACCACTATTTTAATTAATATGTAAAACATATGTTTTAGATAAGACATTTATAAGACGTGTATTTTTGTCGAGTTGAGTCCTATTAATAGCCATGTGGTTGTTTCTTAGTTTTTCTTTTTAACTTAAGCAATGATATAGTAAAACAATCACATGCCTGTATTTTTTATTACTGGTTTTATTTACATGGGAGAGATTCCTAAGAATTAAATTTCTAGGTTGTGGTATATTTATTGTTTTAATTTTAATAGCTATCTCTGTATTATTTTCTATTTAAAACAGAACTATTGTAATAAGATACACTTCTACCAGAAATGTATAAGAAAGACTTTTTGTGAATCTCTAAGAGATATTTTGTTATTGCTCTTTTTTATTTTTACCACTCCTACTCTAATTTATAAGATATGGTTCTACTTTGTAATGTTGGTTGTATTAACATTAAACAATAAATACAATTTTAAGAAAAGTATCATACTTTTCTGAGAACTTATTTACTTATGTAAATTATTTTGTGTAAATTTTGAGAAAGTATTTACTTAATCCAATTGAAAACGTTAAGGAGTTTAAAAATAATTAATAGAGAAGGCATGTTAATAAAATATTAAACAGGTTAACATGGATATCATAAATAGAAATAAACCTACTATGACTAAAAACGAGAGGAAGACTAACTGGAATAAAGGGAGAGAGAGAAAAAGAGAGAGAGAACAGAACACATCAATAACCAAATAGAAATATTAGATATAACTAATTGAATAACAATGCTTTTACACTGTTGGTGAGAGTGTAAATTAGTTCAACCATTGTGGAAGACAATGTGGCAATTCCTGAAGAATCAAGAACCAGAAATACCAATTGATCCAGCAACCCCATTACTGGGTATATACCCAAAGGATTATATATCATTCTACTATAAAGACACATACACACATATGTTTATTGCAGCACCATTTACAATAGCAAAGACTTGGATCCAACTCAAATGCCCATCAATGATAGGTTGGATAAAGAAAATGTGGCACATACACACCATAGAATACTATGCAGCCATTAAAAAGAATGAGTTCATGTCCTTTGCAGGGACATGGATGAAGCTAGAAGCCATCATTTTGGGCAAACTAACATAGGAACAGAAAACCAAACATTGCATATTCTCACCCATAAGCGGGAATTGAACAATGAGAACACATGGACACAGGGAGGGGAACATCACACACTGGGACCTGTTGGGAGGTGGGAAGCAAGGGCAGGGACAGCATTACTACAAATAACTAATGAATGTGGGGCTTAAAACCTAGATGATGGGTTGTTAGATACAGCAAACCACCATGGGACATGTATAGCTATGTAACAAACCTGCACATTCCGCACATGTATTCAAGGACTTAAAGTAAAATTTAAAAAACATATACTAATATAATAATAACATAAATATGAGTTTATCTTCCTTACATCAAGCTTCTCATGTTTTCTAATCTCTCCCCAGTAGGTAATCTAGCTTGTTTTGTTTATTTGCTCTTCATACTGTTTACACTACTTCATTTAGCTACCTGGATGTTTATAATTGTAAACCTCCTTAATTTGGGGGCAAAAGTATTCAATATCTTGTAAATTATTATAATCCATAGTTGGTGTTTTTATGGATAATTAGCCTTAATATTTGATGTGGAATTTTTTTGTCAGTTGTTTCCCTAAAAGTGATCTTTTTTTTTTCCTTTTTTCTTTTCAATGTGGATTGAAAGGGAACATGAAAAGCTCTCCTCTCCATGTCCCTTAGTTACCCCTGTCTAATTTACTTTGTCTCTGCTTTAAGGCCGGGAACTCCAGTTTTTATTTTCACATTTATCTTTCTACCACTTAGATCTATTTTCTCTTTGCCATAAATTATATTTTGACTACTTTGAGCAGTGCACTTATGAGATTTTTGAACTTTATGCTTCACATATTTTGGAACTGGGCATCAGGAACAATAAATAGAGGAATAGGATGAGAGGTGTTGAGTTCCTTGGACAGGAGAAGGTGGCAGAAGGATATCTGAGGTGCAGTAGGCTGGTGGACACAGAAAAAAATCTGGAGAATGTAAATATCATTGGACCTTTGCAGGTCCCTTTCCACTGTGGACAAAGCCTACTTCAAAACAAGAAAGCTAGCATCTCTTTTTCTTGACATTGCTTGCCAGCTGAGAATTCAGAAATCATATATTTAAAATGATAATGGAAAAGATGGTGGAAGAAGAAAGTTACATGTGTGTTAGTAGCTTCATGTGTTTGTAATAATAATGGAAGAGGCAATTAGAAGGAATGCAATTGTAGTACACTGCTGGACAGCATCAAGCAGGCACTTCCTAAGTACTCCATCTTGTGCTTGCTTCCATCGGAACTGTTTAGTCAGCATCCATCCTAGAAAATCCCATATATATCCCATACTTGAACTTGTAGCTGATGCTGACCACACGTATGCATTCACTTGGAATTCGCTAACCTAAAGTAGGCTACTTCTATGGAAACAAAATGCAAGGATTAGTATTTTTAATGTGAGAGCATGAAAAGAAAGGTGATTTTGCTGAAAACTACTAGGCTAAAATGAAAAGCTCTATGAACTTCGTATTTGTATAGAAGATGTTACATCATCCATATTATATACCTATTAAGTATATTATAGTTGAAAGCAGCTCAATGTTATGTGCATATTATTGAATATGTCAGATTAATTTTTAGAAGCATTTAACATTAAATTTATGTATATCAAAATTATGATCAATAATAAAACTGATATTTATATTTTATTTTATAATTACTAATGTATATTTTCACAAACATCACACTTAAGGGCTGATTCTGATAATTACACTTGAAAATTAATTTCAATACAACAATTTGTTTTCAGATCACATAGTATATTAGAATAACTATTTTCTGCATTGTATGTTCTTTTTGTTCATGTCACAATAGAAAAGAGAGGACACTGTTATTCTTCTACTCATAGTTAATGATTGAGAATACTTTTTAAAATTTCAATTTTGTAAGTTGGAAGCAAAAATACTAAAATTGTTATTTTAAAGGTAGTATCTAAAATTTTAACTGATTCTTGGTTTTCCAGTGTTTAAACTAGTGAACATTTTACTTCTAATATGCGGTGTATATTCTTCAAAGGAGATGCTAGGTTAAGTATTTCACTGAAAACCAAATAGACCATTATTTTTAGCTGTCTGAAATGCTCCTTGTCTCTGTTCACAAAGTAAGCCATATAATCAGCTTCAGAACTTAATAATATCGTTCAAGTGCATAGGAATATAGGAAGCAAGACGAAAGGAAGCTAGTGTAATATAATAGTACACTTCACCTTTGTAATTGGACAGGTAACTATTATTTCTCAAAATGCCATAGTCCAGGAATTAAAAATTAAAATTTAATTTTAGAAATACTAATTCAATTGAATGGTTACATTATCAAGTATTGACAAAAATACATTTGTAGGATGTTTGAAGTATAGTATCTTAGGACTAGGAATATCTTCCTTTTTATTAGAAAAGGACACATTCATATGTCTCATTTGTATAAAGTAGTTCGAATAACTTTTCTCCATAAATTCAACTTAGTTGAATTTATGATAGCTTAGAATGATATTAATATATAATTTGAAAATATTTTATACTGTTACTATATTTACTATTTTAAACATCCCAGTATCTGTTTTTGAAACTTTCATAAAATAGCACATAAAAGCCAATATATGTTATAGAGATATTTATAAGACTTACAGGAAATATTTGGTCTGTCATAACATAATGTTGTACTATCTATTCCAAAATAATGTTCAGATTTTTATTGCTAAAAATTTTAATGACTTAAAATTCTATGCACACACACATTTTAATTGAGGCAAATTTACATACAGTGAAATGAAATGAATAAATCTCAAGTGTATCATTTAATTAGTTTTAAGAAATTCATAGACCTGGGAAATGTATGCAGCTATCAAGAAATAGAAAACTTTCTTCATCTCAGAAGCTTCCCTCTGGCCATCCCAGTCAAAATTCTTCTCAGAAGAAACTAATACTCCCCTTTCTTTCAACACTGATTAGTTTTACTTGTTCTATGAATTCTTACAAATATGATATAGTTTCTACTTTTCTTTGTTTCACTTATTTCTTTAAGCATAATGTTTTCCAGATTTATCTAAGTAGTTCAAAGAGTTACCTGTAACCACCGTACAATATTCATTGTAAAATTTAAAATTAAACCTTAAAAAAGGTAATTGACATAGTAAAATTTTAAAAACAGAAACTAAAGGCTTTCAATAATCAGTAAACAAACATTCCTGTGTATTAAAACCTAGTCTTACATAACAGAGGAAAAAATATACATTAAGTAGGGGAGAAAAGCATAATAGTCAAAATATACCTGAGTAAAAAACAGTATTGCAGAGTTAAAGACATATATCAGTCATAAAAATACATGTCAATAGCTAAACTCACTTAGTAAAAGAAAACATATTTTATCAAGGCTCACAAAGCTCGACACAGTCATATGTTGTATACCAGATATACATCCAAAATAATGTGATTTAGAAGGAACGGACAAGAACATACCAAACAAATAAAATAATTTTTTAAAACAGTTCTAACAGTCTTGACATCAGATAAGTGGAAATCAAGCCACAACTATTAAAAATGACAAAAAAGTCACTTTTTAATACAAAAAGCAAAAATTTATGACAAAAACATTATATTTACATAGATATTCACCAAAAATAACCCTCAAAAACAAAACCCAACAGACCATCTAGCATTACAATTGTTATGAACAAAAACTAAGGATACTACAAGGACACAGAGAGAAACACAATAATTATTGGAAATGTAATACACAATTCTATGTAAAAAACTTAGTAAGTGGACACAAAATGTATCTGCCAGATAATTAAGGCACAAATAGTGCAGTAAATAATGTAGATTTTATGGAGATTACAAATGTGTGTGCATGTATGAATGTGTCTATGGTCTTACAAGAGAACACACTCTGTTTTAAAGCATACATGAGATATTCACACAAATTAGTCATAGATTACGTAACAATGAAAACATTACATTCCATGAATTGGAACTATTAAAAATACACTTTATAATCACATCATAGAATTATAAATAATAATAGAAATAGAAAAGTGGCATGTTCACCTGGAGACTAAAACTCATTTCATAAAACAACTTTTGAGTCAAAGGGAGTTGCAAATTGAAAAAGCAAACTAAAACAAAACTTTAGGAATTTGATAATATCCAACAGCCTGCATATTGACTTGCTCTTGATTCAGCTATTCCACTTCTAGGAAGATATACCTTCAATAGCATGAAAATCCATATGCAAGACAGTATATACTGAAGCATCATATGCAGCTGTAAAATATTGGAAATAATCTAAATATACTAGAGGAAAGGGGTTGAATTCGCTGTGATACCAGGACCTCCACATCATGGAATATTTAATATTGTGCAGGTGTAGAAAATGAGATTGATGTAGAGTTTCAGGATATATCATTAAGTGACAAAGACAAAGTGTGAAAATGTATCTGTAGCATTCTGTCTTTCATGTAAGACTAAAGAGGGATTAGAAAATACATATGTATCTGTATTTTTTGAAACAGGAAATACAAGAAGGACACATTATGAACTAATTAATGTGGTTTCATGTAGAGGTGGGTGGTAGTGGGGCAGAAAATGAGTATATAACAATGTCTTAGAATGAATAAGAAGTGTGGGAAGTTAACACTTTGAATGTAGCTATGTGTGTATGTTGGGCTTTTAGAATACAGCTGATGTTTCACATTCTAAAAACCGAACTTTTTTTAGAATAAGAAATATAAGAAATAAGATCCTGAGGGATAAGTGGAATAGAAAAGGCGTAAGGAATTCAAATCTGTTACAAATGTATAACATAATCACACTGAAAAGGGTGAAAAGAAAATAATTAGCTTATGTAACTTTAGAACATACTTATTTGATTTTGTATTCTAAGGTCAAATACATAAGACCCATGCCAAAATATTGTTCTTTAATTCGTTTTTTCCTTTCTAAAGACTGTGTTAGTAATTATAGAACTGCTTTGAGTGTATTTTAATGTTGAGAAAATGCATAATATATTGTAGAGAATGAAAGCCAAACTCCTCATCGTTGGAGAAGAGACAGGTGGGATTAGAATAAATCCTGGGGTGTTATATTGATGTTGGAGACATCAGTATGAACTCAGGTTACATATTTTCTGATAGATACGTGATTATACACATATAAGCTCATTTGTACATTTTCCTATCTATTTCTGCTGAAAGGGCCCAGAAACAATGAAACCTTAGTATCAGTGAGCACTTGGACAGTAAAATATTGGTTTCTAAATAATCATTTTCTAATAAAAAATAAGTACAGATATCTTTGGAGAAATGGCTTATTTATTTCTTGGCCAAAAATAATGGAAACAGTATATAGGTTTGTGGTCTCAAATTATTTCCCTGTAAATACTGATGATCATAAATGAAAGAACAGTAACATTACAAGGTGAAACATTGATAGGCGAAAACCTATCAATCAGACATGACATTAACCAAGTGATCAAAATTATCATCATTAATGAAACATATTAGCATTATGTCCCTCCTGGTGTACTGAAAAGAAAACAACGTCTCTGCTGTACACTTGCAAAAAAGCGCATTCCTTAAATTTCTTCCTGAGAATTGACCAGACAAATTCAAATTGAGGGACAAAATTAGTGGTAACAATTTAGTGTAAAGGCTAAAAAAAAAGTTAGTAAAGATGAGAAGTCAAAACAATGTACAATAATGGTCATTGATGAAATAATTAACAACATTTGAATGGTTAGTAGTAATGCATTGATATTGATTTCCTATTTTTGATAATTATGTGGCGGTTATAAAAAATGTTCACATTTAGAAAAGTCATGTCAAAAATATACACAGATTATTTGTCATGTTTCTGCAAACCTTGCATAAGCCTAAAATTATTTCTGAGTAAAGTCAAAAGTTTTTAAAAATAAACAGTAATGTCTGGCTTCAGTGATGTGATGGTTGGCTTTCATGTCCATGAACATGGAGACTGTCACCACTTAATGTATGAAACTTCTCCGGTTCTTATTTTCAGAATATTGGGAATGATGCTTAAAATGGCCCCTGTTGGTATGTTCATGCTTGACTATTTTAAGTACTTGTTTGTTCAGGAGATACTAATTGAAAGACTGATATATTTCTATTCCACATCACTGCTTGAATGGCATATTGGATACTTCAAATTTAAGATATCTCTAAGCTGGCTCATGATTCACCTCAAAAACCATGCCTGCTCCCCTCTAAGTATCAAACATCACAGTAAATGGCAACTATATTCTGCCAAATGATAAGATCTAAAAAAACTCAAAATCATGTGATTGCTTCTTTCCCCTCACAATCTGTATCTGCTAAACCTAGGGATTTTATTTCCAAAACATATCTGGAATTCAAATATTCAACTTTCACCATTATCAATTTATTGTAACTGACTCTCATCTCTTGTCTAGTCTATTTTCACAGTTTATAAACAGTTTCTTGTTTTACATTCCCCAGCTGCCTCTTCTCCATGCTACTCACCCTCACATCTGCCCGTACTCCCACCTCCTCTGACACATTTTACCCTTTACTTGGGAGAAAGAGTGATTCTTTGAAAATATGGTCTCACCATTTCACAAATCTGCTTAAAGCCCTCCCATGGCTTTTCATTTTAGAATAAAATGTAAACAATGTAGTGTATTGTATCCTGCAGAGCTCTGCATGTTCTTGACCCAATTTACATCTAGTAATCTCCCAAGCATTCTTATTTGGTCATACACACTCCATCAGCCGATTTGCTCTTGCTTGAAAATCTATTAGTCTTTTTCTTACTGTTTCCTCTGTTTTTGTTTTGTTTTGTTTATTTTCTTTTTTTTTCTTTTTGTCTTTTAAAAATGTGATTGCTTCAGATTTCTGCTCAAGTATCTCAAACAATCATCCCTTTAGCCAGCTTATCTATTTTTTTTCATGTGACTCCATCTATTCACATGCATTATTTTCTTTATGTCATTTATCGCCTCCCACTGGCTGTCTCCCCTCACTGGAATGGGAATGGCAATGGTTAGAATATGGTTTGTCCACACCCAATGTCATGTTGAAGTTTAATTGCCAATGGAGCAGTATTAGGAGGTGGTCCAAAGAGGAAGTGTTTAGGTCACAGGGGCACATCCCTCCAGAATGACCCACTGTCCATCTCTATGCTAGTGATTAAGTTCTCAGTCTCACATGGCTAGATGAGTTCTTTCAAGAATGGATTAGCTCCCATAACAGCAGGTTATTATAAAGAACGTTTCCTGGTTATGACTGGTCTGCCTTCCCACATGGAATATTCCCCTTTGACTTTCTACCATGTTTTGATCCAACACAAATGCCTTCACCAGAAGCTGAGTAGATGCCAGTGTGTGCCCTTTAAACCTCTTGGCCTACAGAACCATAGGCTAATTAAACCTCTTTTCATTGTAAATTACTCAGTCTCATTCTGATATAGCAACACAAATTTTACCAAGACAAGGACACAGTGGGGGCAAGACATTTGCTCTTTTCACTGCTATATCTCCAGGGCACAGAAGGTATCCTAACAGGGAGTAAGAAATAAGTAAATAGTTATTGAAAAAATATTCAACTGGCGGGTTGCTGGCAAGATAGCCAAATAGGAACAGCTCCAGTCTACAGCTCCCAGCAAGATCGACACAGAAGGTGGGTGATTTCTGCATTTCCAACTGAGGTAGCCAGTTCATCTCATTAGGACTAGTTGGGCAGTGGGTACAGCCCAAGGAGGGGGAGCCAAAGCAGGGTGGGGCATCACCTCATCTAGGAAGCGCAAGGGGTTGGGCAACTCCTTCCCCTAGCCAAGGGAAGCCATGAGAGACTGTACCGTGCACTCCACCCAGATACTGTGCTTTCCCCATGGTCTTTGTAACCCACAGACCAGGAGATTCCTCCCAGTGCCTATACTGCCAGAGCCCTGGGTTTCCAGCACAAAACTGGGTGGCTGTTTGAGCAGACACAGAGCTAGCCACAGTAGTTTTGTTCTGTTTTTTTTTTTTTTTTCATACCCCAGTGGCTCCTGGAACAACGGAACTAAAAAAGACCCTACACAACCAAGACAATCCTAAGCAGAAGGAAAGAAGCTGGAGGCATCATGCTACCTAACTTCAAACTATACAACAAGGCTACAGTAACCAAAACAGCATGGTACTGGTACCATCACAGAGATATAGATCAATGGAACAGAACAGAGGCCTCAGAAATAATGCCAAACATCTACAACCATCTGATCTTTGACAAACTTGACAAAAACAAGCAATGGGGAAAGAATTCCTTATTTAATAAATGGTGTTTGGAAAACTGGCTAGCCATCTGCAGAAAGCTGAAACTGGATCCCTTATTCACACCTTATACAAAAATTAATTCAAGATGGATTAAAGACTTAAATGTAAGACCTAAAACCATAAAAACCCTAGCAGAAAACCTAGACAATACCCTTCAGGACACTGGCATGGGCAAAGATTTCATTACTAAAACACCAAAAACAATGGCAACAAAAGCCAAAATAGACAAATGAGATTTGATTAAACTAAAGAGCTTCTGCACAACAAAAGAAAGTATCATCGGAGTGAACAGACAACCTACAGAATTAGAGAAAATTTTTGCAATCTATCCATCTGACAAAGGGCTAATGTCCA
>NW_012103277.1:1550573-1552805 GCF_000951045.1 Mandrillus leucophaeus | reverse complement strand
AAGAAGGAAGGAAGGAAGGAAGGAAGGAAGGAAGGAAGGAAGGAAGGAAGGAAGGAAGGAAGGAAGGAAGGAAGGAAGAAGGAAGGAAGGGTATCAGAGATAAGAATCCACTCTTTAAATAGAGTGGTTCACAGTGTCTTGGCAAATCTGACTTCAAGCATAACAAATTAGAAATATTATTTCCTTATATCATTTCAAACTTTAATGTTTTCACTTATATTTTTATACATAAATGATTAATGTCTTTCAGATACAGATGTTTTGAGTGTTAAACAATTCATTAAACAACAAAAAAAAGTTCTCTTAAAAAAATACATGATGAAGTTAACATAGTTCCCCCAAAAATGCAAATGAAAACAGGTCTCTAAATGGATTTCTAATGTAATCTTGATAGCACAAGGGAACTTTACTTTTTATACTGCTAAAACTCTCAGCCAAATGGAGAAGGATCATCACATAATACATATTCTGATATATTGTTTTGTTAATCTTACCGACACATCTACTTTTGACAACTTAAGTACAAGCAAGACTGTCTAATTGCCTGCATAATTAAGGAAAAGTGTAAGACTTTCTCGCTCAATATTAAAGTTATTTTTAATTCAGGTTGGTTCAGTACAGTATTAAAATCAATAATTTTTTTTACTTTAAAACATTATGTTATTGGTATATGGTATACATTTCATCCAAATTACTTGATAGAATCAATTTTATTATATTTAAAATATCCCTTCTCTTTTAAGGGCATCAGAGAAAACAAATCTTGTTTTCTCTTTACATATACTTTCAAAATCATTATAAGGTAATAAATACAATAATATAGTTTAGTAGGTGTAATGTGTGCTTGCTTAAATTTTTTACTTATGTGGATGCCTCCTATTATGTATTTTGGCTCTCTAAAATCAATATGTATATAATTGTATCAGCACTAGTAATTTATTATCTTGTTATAAATATCCATTAATTTAACATTCCCTTGATTTCATGGAAATAGAAAATTCAGGATCCATTTTCATCAGTGAGCATAAAAAGGATTTTTGAAATAAAAGAAATTTATGAGTAGCAACCTATTTAAGAAAAATACTTATAATAACAACGACTAACAAAATATTTATCCAAGAGGCTAGAATGCTGTCATAGCAAAAACATAGCGACAAAAGGCAGGTACTTTTGGGTTAGTGCAGTAAGTGACTTAATTTATAAATCTCTTAGATGACATAGGTAAGTTCAAAAGAGGATAATATTCTTAGCTTTATGTGTAGCTAGCATATTTTTCTTATAAAATTAAATGCTTTGTCACAGTCCTCTAATAATGAATGCACATATATTTTTAGATAGATATAACCAGATTCAAAGAACAGAAGTGATTATGTCGGATTTATATTGTTCTTTGCAATATGGTGTTGACATGTTAATGATTCCTGTCAGTTGCTAGATGTATTTTTTCTCTAATACTTCTGTTCTTCACATATTCTCAAGTGGGTGTTACTAGAATAAACTTGCACTGGCCCCCTAGATCCTCTGATTATGTTGTCATCACTTCCACTTCAAATTCACACTTTTTCTCTTCACCTAGCTTACATTTCATGAAACTCCTTTAAGTTCCAAATAGTCTGTAATATTGTAGTTGGATGGTTGAAGTGTGTTGGAGTGCATTAACAATATCTGAATAAAAAATCTATATTGTGTCTTAATTCTAAAAATTTTTTTTTAGTCCATCTTACCAGATTGCAATTTCTTACAATTTCTCCTGAGTTGTTTCTTTTTGGTGTGTATGTCATCTCCCTCACTCAGTTATAACTGCTCAGTGATATAGATATATTTCTACATTGTGTAATCCAAAATAATCCAACACCCTCTTTTTTCATTGATTTGAATCTATCTTCTGACTAGAAGACATCAATGTGTATATTTTCTGCATCTTTCTCCCAACATGCTATAAAAATTCTGGCCATTAAATAAAACAAGTTAAGGAAAAAAGCTTGTCATCAGAGTCTTGTAAAACAATATTTAATTCAGGGAACAAGAGGAAGGAGAAAATAGAAGGTAGCATAATAAAAATACAAAAAAAAAAAAAGAAAAATAACAATAAGAAATTTAGTCACAGTAGGGAAGATATCATGTCAAGGAAGTTTCTCTGCGTATATGTGTACCAAAAATAGTAGATCTAGTAGCCCATTTATCTCTCTTTTGTTTTTTTTTATTTTTATTTATTTATTTATTTATTTATTT
>NW_012103277.1:1547222-1549553 GCF_000951045.1 Mandrillus leucophaeus | reverse complement strand
TGTCATGTTGAAGTTTAATTGCCAATGGAGCAGTATTAGGAGGTGGTCCAAAGAGGAAGTGTTTAGGTCACAGGGGCACATCCCTCCAGAATGACCCACTGTCCATCTCTATGCTAGTGATTAAGTTCTCAGTCTCACATGGCTAGATGAGTTCTTTCAAGAATGGATTAGCTCCCATAACAGCAGGTTATTATAAAGAACGTTTCCTGGTTATGACTGGTCTGCCTTCCCACATGGAATATTCCCCTTTGACTTTCTACCATGTTTTGATCCAACACAAATGCCTTCACCAGAAGCTGAGTAGATGCCAGTGTGTGCCCTTTAAACCTCTTGGCCTACAGAACCATAGGCTAATTAAACCTCTTTTCATTGTAAATTACTCAGTCTCATTCTGATATAGCAACACAAATTTTACCAAGACAAGGACACAGTGGGGGCAAGACATTTGCTCTTTTCACTGCTATATCTCCAGGGCACAGAAGGTATCCTAACAGGGAGTAAGAAATAAGTAAATAGTTATTGAAAAAATATTCAACTGGCGGGTTGCTGGCAAGATAGCCAAATAGGAACAGCTCCAGTCTACAGCTCCCAGCAAGATCGACACAGAAGGTGGGTGATTTCTGCATTTCCAACTGAGGTAGCCAGTTCATCTCATTAGGACTAGTTGGGCAGTGGGTACAGCCCAAGGAGGGGGAGCCAAAGCAGGGTGGGGCATCACCTCATCTAGGAAGCGCAAGGGGTTGGGCAACTCCTTCCCCTAGCCAAGGGAAGCCATGAGAGACTGTACCGTGCACTCCACCCAGATACTGTGCTTTCCCCATGGTCTTTGTAACCCACAGACCAGGAGATTCCTCCCAGTGCCTATACTGCCAGAGCCCTGGGTTTCCAGCACAAAACTGGGTGGCTGTTTGAGCAGACACAGAGCTAGCCACAGTAGTTTTGTTCTGTTTTTTTTTTTTTTTTCATACCCCAGTGGCTCCTGGAACAACGGAACTAAAAAAGACCCTACACAACCAAGACAATCCTAAGCAGAAGGAAAGAAGCTGGAGGCATCATGCTACCTAACTTCAAACTATACAACAAGGCTACAGTAACCAAAACAGCATGGTACTGGTACCATCACAGAGATATAGATCAATGGAACAGAACAGAGGCCTCAGAAATAATGCCAAACATCTACAACCATCTGATCTTTGACAAACTTGACAAAAACAAGCAATGGGGAAAGAATTCCTTATTTAATAAATGGTGTTTGGAAAACTGGCTAGCCATCTGCAGAAAGCTGAAACTGGATCCCTTATTCACACCTTATACAAAAATTAACTCAAGATGGATTAAAGACTTAAATGTAAGACCTAAAACCATAAAAACCCTAGCAGAAAACCTAGACAATACCCTTCAGGACACTGGCATGGGCAAAGATTTCATTACTAAAACACCAAAAACAATGGCAACAAAAGCCAAAATAGACAAATGAGATTTGATTAAACTAAAGAGCTTCTGCACAACAAAAGAAAGTATCATCGGAGTGAACAGACAACCTACAGAATTAGAGAAAATTTTTGCAATCTATCCATCTGACAAAGGGCTAATGTCCAGAATCTACAAAGAACTTAAACAGATTTACAAGAAAAAAACAACCAACCTCATCAAAAATTGGGCAAAGGATATGAACAGATACGTCTCAAAAGAAGACATTAATCCAACCAAAAAAATATGAAAAAAAACTTATCATCACTGGTAATTAGAAAAATGCAAATCAAAACCACAATGAGATACCATCTCATGCTAGTTAGAATGGTGATCATTAAAAAGTCAGGAAACAACAGATGCTTGAGAGGACGTAGAGAAATAGGAACACTTTACACTGTTGGTGGGATTGTAAACTAGTTCAACCATGTGGAAGACAGTATGGCGATTCCTCAAAGATCTAGAACTAGAAATACCATTTGATTCAGCAATCCCATTACTGGGTACATACCCAAGGATTACAAATCATTCTACTATAAAGACACATGCACACATATGTTTATTGTGGCACTGTTCACAATAGTAAAGACTTGGAATCAACCCAAATGTCTACCAGTGACAGACTGGATAAAGAAAATGTGGCACATACACACCATGGAATCCTATGCAGCCATAAAAAATAATGAGTTCATGTACTTTGCAGGGACATGGATAATTCTGGAAACCATCACTCTCAGCAAACTAACACAAGAACAGAAAACCAGACACCATATGTTCTCACTCATAAGTGGGAGTTGAACAATGAGAACACATGGGCACAGGGAGGGGAATATCACACACCGGGGCCTGCTGGAGGGTAGT